>NC_091823.1:136211050-136516534 GCF_038994185.2 Dermacentor albipictus | reverse complement strand
GCCTGGTTGCGAAATTATATCAGGCGGTATAATACGTGGCATATGACTTAAAAATGGATGATCGGAAGAACTAGAAAAAAAAAACACTGCGAAAATACTTCTTGAAATGCTGCGCAACGTATTGCTTACCAACGGTCAGGCACTCTTCGCGCATAATTTGATTAATTGGCCTGTATTTATCCTTCAAAAACGTGCGAAACTTTTCCAGTGCATTGCGCATAAAATCTGGTAGTGTGTGTAGAAAGTAATTTTCTTTTGCATTTCTTATTAATTGGTTTAATTTAGGTTGAATGTTCTGAATAGTATTAGGAGAAGCACCTTGTCGTCTTAAGGGTTTGATTTTTCTTTGACGATGTAAGGCTTCTCCCGTCATCCAGGTAGCTTTCCTTGCTGTTTTGTTTTGTTTTATTAGGAAGGAAATTTTTAACACAATGCTTGCATTTGTTTCTAAACTTGTTCCAAAAGCCAATGGCATCGTCTCCACTAAATTTGCTGAGACAAATGTCAAGATAGTCTAACACACTCTCGCCCCTGGCGCGCGAGAAGTCTTTGGCAGTAACCTTTGTGCATCGATGTTGGTTAATTGAATTGAGTGGAAAACAAAGATACACCAGGTAATGATCAGAGATACCATGCTCAACAGTCACACAAAATTTGCCAGTGCTTTGACTGATGAAGAGTACAATCAAGTACAATCGCTGAAATGCCTTGAAGGCGTGTCAGTTGATTAACAATTTGTGGCATGGTGTGACAGTGTACGATATCACTAAAGCAGCTGACGTTTGAATTTAAATCGGGATCAAAGAAACCCTGTTCCCTCTATATTTCTGGGAAATGAAGATCCCCAAGGGGAAGCATTTTGTCGTAAGGAAATGTTGCCATGTGTTCGCGCAAGTCACGCATGAACTGCGGTGGTGAGTCAGGGCGGCGGTAGACGTCACACAGCAATAATGACATATCCCAGCATGAAGGCTTTAAAGTAATGGATTAAATAATTCCCGCCTGACACAAAACTACAACTGGAATATGTTAATTGACGAAGATAGCGACTCCACCTCCTCTCGTACGCCTGTTTTGGCGATAAAGCCAATGAGAAGGGGGAAAAACGACAACAACGTCGATATCTACATGTAACCACGTTTCAGTTATCACAACTACATGAGGGGTGTATCGTAAAATAATGGTCTCTAGTCGGTCCCTTTTATTAACGACACTGCGCAGATTTATATTGAGAATTCTCAGTTGTTTGGAACTTGTTTCGCTAAGTCACTTCTCATTAGAAGTAGGTTGACGGTTCTAAATATTTTTTCTCGTGTTTCGGGCGTCCCCCCAGATAAATATTTAATCGTGTAAGCACAGTTTATCATCTTTCAAGCTGACATTTCTTTCTGCTGTTTCCCCGATTTGGCACTACCTCAAAGCAGCTTGCGCTTCCTTATTGTGATTCGTGAATATTCATTTTGCACAACCACTGCAGTTCCTTTTAGTCGGTGGGAATTCTTGAGAATTAGCTGTTTTTAGTTGAAGTCATGAAAGTGAATAATTACTGGTTTCTTTTTACCTGGTTTGCCGGGACAGTGAATTCGGCCGATGGATTTGCACGTAACGTCAAGCTTCCTGAAGAACACATCGCCTGTAAGTTTAGGTTTTAGTACCGAAACTGTTTCATCTGCTTCCTTTTTAATACCGAAAACAACCAGGTTATAACGCCTACTTTTGTCCTCGAAACTCATTATCTTCGCTTTTAGAAATTTAACTGTACGTTACATAACGTCAACGCGTGCAACTAGTTTTTCTAGTTCAGAAAAACGATCGACCAAACCAGCCACTAGTTTTTCCATATTATTATGCTGTGCTCTAAGTGCTGCCACGTCAGCAGCTAACTTTGTCCGGACAACAATTCCTTTAGCAAAGCTTCTGTGGTAGGACCGGGATTTATTCTATGTCACCACAGATGAGAAGCAGGCGCATGCAGAACACATCACAAGCTCTTGCTAACCAGCCGCTGTGGGCATGCCAAGACGAAAAGATCGGGACAATGGCTTTTAATTGAGCTATGGTGTTCACTATCCTGCACGAGACAGAAGAATGACCTGTAGGGCCGCATGCTCGTCGGCGGTCAGTGAAACCTACTGAAAATCTAGTTGCGCTGATGGTGTCTTATAAGTGGTTGTGAAGTGGTCACGTGATGTGCGGGCTGCGTCTGCGCATTAGTTACCAGAAATACGGACATGATGCTGTTGGGAACAAGGATGATGTGGCGGCTCCTGTTTGACTGAACACTGCTGGTGCCGGTCAAAGCCGTTTATTTCCAACTGCAGCTCAACTCCGGTAGGGGTACGTTCCTGTTGATTTGTTATTCCGGTGGGGCCAAGACCGAGCACCTGCACAAGAAAGAAGAGTGACCTTTAGGGCCACATGCTCGTCGACGGTCCACCGCGCCCACCGTCGCCAGAACGTCGAACGCGGTACGAATTTCTACACTTGTCGCGTGTCGTGTCGCACGACATTTTCTCATTTTCGATGCTAATAACTGGTTTGGTTGATGTGCTGCGAGAAAACGCAGGCGCCTGTGCACACCTCTCTGCCAAATTGCAAAGCGAGAAGCAGGTGGTTGCGGGACGCGAATCTAACGTGTTCGTGGCACACGTGCACGTCTCGCCACGCGGAATGCGACTTGCCAGCGCAACGAGAGAAGGAATTAGAGAATGAGAGGCGTACGCGTATTAAGGTAGCAGTGTCTATTGAGGAACGGAGTGGGCCAGCGAAAGCCTCTAGCCCAGTGCTGGCTCGTCGAGTGCTATAATTTCTAGCTTCCAGTGCCCTTATTCGAGAAAACCAGGCGTAGGCAAAACCACCGGCGCACCTACGCTGCTCGGTCAAACAGCAGAGTCGCCTTCGTGACCGGGCCAGAGTTCATCACCGAGCTCGCTCCCCTGTGTCCAGACATTAGCGCAGAGCCGTCTGTCATTGATTCAAATGACAAAGTTCCGTCTTCCTGTGTATTCTCATTTAAGGCTTCAGCTAAGAAGTAGTTCTCTTTCCGTGTGGCATATTTCCGAGCCATGTTTTAAGGGTCTTCCATGCGCCTTTCTGCAGTTTAATAGCGCTAAGGCGCGAGTTCAACTGGCTTCGCGCGAAATTGAGAGTCTTTGGAACTTCGCGCACATGTTCCGTTTTTTGTTTGTTGGTAAACTGTACAAAATTTGCATGATTACCTGCACTTAGCTTAATGTTCGCTTTCGGTTTTACATAAGCGTAATTATAACGCGTTATGTCGCTCCTACTTAGGCCTCCGTCTTACGCCTATTGCCAGTGACTGACCATACGTGACTGTGCTCTCGGTTATCGTCAGGTGCCTCCTTCAGTGTTACCATGATTGGTGGAATAGCAGCTGCATCCCTAAATTATATTCAGAGTGTAGCTGTTACCAAATACAGAAGCCGTCATTCCAGCCGGCACCTGCAATTGTAGTATGTATACACGGCTGAGATCCGAAATCTAGAGACTACGGAGGCGGCGGCCAAAGTTGGCCAAAGTGCATCTTGGAGCACTCCGAGAGAGGTGTATGTGTGCTCTGAGCTTGTCTTCTGCCAATTTATGTCTTCTCTATCTCGCTCTCTCTCTCTCTCTTTTACTGCCAGTGTGCTCACTCAAGTGGGGCAGGTGCGCGCCCTCACGAAGGTTGAGTTGACATAAGCGCGCCGCTTCAGAAGTCACTTTACACATACCGTTGTACACTCCCGAGGAATGACAAAGCACTCGTGTTGCGTGCCGTAGTCTTGCTGCAGTTTAGATCAGCACCCGCCAGGATCCAAAACAATATCTTCAAGTTTACTGCGACCCCGTCAAGATGACCTCGGTGACGTGCTCAGGCAACATGACCTCATTTCATGCAGTTATCGGTATTTGATGAAAGCTACTACGTCACTGCGCTCAGACCCGATATCATGCATCCGGAAAGTTTGACTAAACTGAGAAAATAAAGTTGTTGGAAAGTGGAGAAGGAGAAAAGAACGCGAACAGACCGGAATTGACTTTTTAACGTCAGGGAATGCCAACTGAGTTTTGCTACATGATGAAAAAACTCTGATGCAGGCGAAAGCTGCCAATCTGCCTTGGCGTATCGAGTTGCGTGCGGCCAAGTGCTGCAGAAGCGGCACCTTGCTCCCTCACCGTCGCCTTCGTGCGCACAGGGTATAAATAAACAAACGAGCGAGCCGGCTCACAATATAGAACAAGCGCACGCAGAGAACAGATCTAGGACGCAGTCGGGCTTCATCACCAGAAAGCTGAGCTAGTTGGTAAGGATTAAGGATTGGTAAGGCGTTCGTGTTGTCCACTTCTCTACTCCTGTGTCTTGTCTGCACGCTTCACCTCCTTTTTTGCATAACCACCAGAAAGGTGAGCGATGCAGGTTGCTGACAGTCCCCCGTAGCGTGCGCAATTAATCGTAGGAGAGTATATACCGCGAAGGCGCTCGCGCACGCACGCACACACACACACACACACACACACACACACACACACACACACACACACACACACACACACACACACACACACACACGCACGCACACACACACGCACACATACACACCACACGCGCACTCACTCACTCACTCACTCACTCACTCACTCACTCACTCACTCACTCACTCACTCACTCACTCACTCACTCACTCACTCACTCACTCACTCACTCACTCACTCACTCACTCACTCACTCACTCAGTGTTTATATATATATATATATATATATATATATATATATATATATATATATATATATATATATATATATATATATATATTCTCCTTCACTAACCCACACAAACACGAACGCACGCAGACAGCAACGCGCTGCAAAGAAAAGGCATCAAAGTGCAAAAAAGGGGGCAAACAACTAAAACAACAGTCAGAACAATTAAGCCATAGTCCTTCGTCAGGCCATATACACAATTCCTTTCAATGAATATAAGAGGGAGGTTCTCAACGACATTGGATCGGAGGCTTCGTGCACTGTTTTAAGAAGCTTTTCATCATGTACGATCAATGCGTCACTGGTGTAGGCGGTAGGATTGTCGTAAAAATACCTCAATATATCGTGCGTGCTTTAAACATGCATCAGGGCGCCCTTGATATTCTATCTTCTGGCCCATGCATTCATTACTTCTTTGGTCATGGACATGAGCTTGAAGAATATTTTCGATGTCCGAAGGACCAAGTTTTGAACGCCCGCACTATCAACATAAGCTTAAAAGCAAACACTTCTGAAAATATTTCACTTCATTGTTGTACCACCAGGTTCACCTGTTGTTCACCAGGTTGCTCATTTCGTCCTTAGTACACCAGGTTCACTTCATTGTTGGTTCATTAGGTTTACCTGCATTTGTAACAGCGACCGAAATTCAGGCTCCTAAACTTACACCTTGGGCAACTGCACGAAACCAGTCTTGGTGGCGCAATGGCTACCGCGTCACAATGCTGAGCTCGAGGTGACGGATTCGACACCAGCCCCCGCGGCCGCCATTCAATGAGGCACGTAGATGAATGCACACAGATGAATGCACGTAAAAAATCGAGGCGGTCAAAATTATACCGGCGTCGTTCAATATGAAGTTGCCTCGTAGCCCGATCTTCATTATGACAAGTGAGTGTCGAGAATTAATTTCTTTAGCGTTTGGAAACCTGGTACAGAGCGATAACATGTCGCACGTCTACGGTTTAGGGGTAACATGGCTTCGTTCATGTACGCTTTGCAATTTATGCTTATAGTACGTGTCCTCATCCCTTTCGCTGCATGGCTTTGTCAAATGGCGCTGACCACCGACGCTGACGCGTTATTATTTACGAGTTGGCCATCTTTACATTCACATCTTTCTTTTCCTACCAGTGCATATCATGTAGTGCGTTTTTGTGTTAAAGAGCCAAGTGATGGCTTCAATTCAAATGTAGTGTTCTCTTCTTTCTATGTCCCATTTTAAAAAGACTTCTTAGGCAATAAGTTATACCAAAATCTAACTTCTAAAAGTAATAAATACGGGTAATGGAAAACATCTACGAGAGGAAATTGCCATTGCTCAAGGACGAGATGGTTCTATCGCACGGTTGGCCAGTGGTAATTTCCTAAGTGCTTTGGAATCAATAAAGAAGTTCCGTGCGTGAGCGAAATCATACCGGCAACCATTCGCAAACCTAAATCTGCATAAAAGTGCTTGATATTTCTTTCCTCACCTCAAAGTAAACCTTTCAGAAGACCCATGAGAAAGGTCCTGCAAGTTAGCCCATTTGTTGTAGCGCTTGAATATACCCGATGTCGCTTTCGAAAACCAAGTTGTTTAGTTTCTGAAACCAAGCAGCAGTAGAAAGAGCCCTAATAATATTAAATTCGGCAGGTCGCTATAAGAGAAAAAAATTTTTCCTTTTTTTATAGCAGAACCGTCTGACAAGTTATACATCAATATGCAAAGACATGACTGATGCTCCAGGGCAGACCTGCCATTCACAAAATGCCGCGTGCGCATGGCTACACTCTACAGAGACGCGCACACGCGCGCAAACGCACACACACACATGCACACACCAATACACACCTATACTCCGTTTCAAGACAGTCTTCTTGCACCAGCTTCATTCACACTTGGATACAGTTCGATGTTTCTGGGACCGTAATTGTGCGAAACTGTTTTTTATATAGGGTAAGTATTGGAAGAAACAAGTTTTAATTCTTAGAAACAAACACACTGTTGTGTTCGGCTGCTAATGTGTTGTTTTAAGTCATGTTTTTATTTTTGTTGTTGTTCTCGTTTTTTTTTTATTCGCAACCCGTCGCGAGGAGCCTCACGTGAATGCTCGCGCGGGCGAACGCTGTTGTCGCGCTGCGAAGCGTAGACGGAATGCGCGGAGTGATAACCTTTAGTCACCGAACTTCTTGCGTGGTTTCCACTGCGTTCACTTCTATGCATGGAAGGGTGTGTACGCACTGGCGTGCGTATAGCCACCACGCCACCTGATAACACGCAGACAGACAGGCACACACACAAACACACGTGCACGAAGAGCAACGCACAAGAACAAATGCATGTAAGGTCGATTCCTTTGTGCTGCTTTTTATGAAATCATCCAGAAAGTGCTGGACGCGGCAATTCCTTTCGTGCGTTCAACATGACGACGTCTGCGTGCCGTCATTCGTTTCACTCTCTGCAGACTTTGTGCAGGTCGAGTTCACAGTTTTCCTTGCATTCTTCAGAAAGGTAGTGCGCATTTCATGCCGGAGGTGGCGGGCTCGTTCCGTAAGAGTAAGGAATGGCAATGAACTGGAAGGAACTAGGTCACCAAGTGCAGTCAGTCGACCTTTACTCGAACTCAATTGCAGAGTTGAGTTGCACACGCAAGCGAATCATGTGGCATTTGAAGGTGGGTGTTTCTGAAGTTTTCAATACTCGGAACAGCTTGAAGAAGCCGCGTGCGTAACCCGTCTCACAACATACCTTCTGGCTCATGCACGGTATTATTTCTTCCTTCTTCTTCAGCAGAGCTTTGTAGACAGCCGGTGAAACAATATTTGTCCACATTCCGGCTTTTATTCAAATAAGTCAAGCAAGTCGCAGAGTTCACCTGCAAACTGCTGGAAGGTGAACTTCTCCTAAGTAAATTGGTAGAAGTTGAACTTGGAGTGAAAGTCTAGGTATAGTATATAATGGACAGGTGCTTTTTACACGCATGCGCATCTCAAACGTTTCAAGTTCGTCAGGCGCATGGCCAGACCTAACAACGGGCTGGTGGCTGCCATATATCTTTAGCGAATACAGAACCCCTGTGACTACACCTACCTTCCGCAAACACTACAGGGGCGATTCGTTCGTGACGACAGAATTTCAACAAATTTTTACATTTTGGGCATCATGCACCTGCAATTGCACATATTTATTATTGTGTATTCCAAAGCACAACTGCAATCTTAGTCCAACTTTCATTCCCGTTTGTCTTTTCGCTGCTGGCTTAGCAAGGCTCCACGCGGTCCTTGTTTTCGGTTTAGACATTCGGTTAAGAAAGCACACTTTAACACAATCATTTGGTCCCAGTTGCTAGTAGATATGTATTATCCTCATGAAGGGCGATAGTCTCTAGATGGGTGAAGCTGATGTCCAGGTGAGGGAGAAAAACTCGGGTGCATGGAGGAACTGCGCACAGTTCCATGCGCACTACGGGCGGTTCTGTGCGATGGCAACATGAAATAGTAAAGGGCAAACATTAAAGTTAGTAAAGAGTAAATGGCCAGACCTAGAACAATCTCTTCTTTATGTCTTGGCTCACTTTATGCAAGGTCAATTCAAACATTTTAGATTCTCGAAGTAACCTCATGGAGTGGCGGTAGTCTGGTAGTTTGCAATCTGTGTTTGTCAGAAATGTTTCAGAAACTTGTGACTCATATAGCTATCGCCTTTGTTTCTGTATTAATATTTGCGAATGTCTCAAATACTGATTCCATTTGTCACACTTTTATTAATCAGAGTGCAGTTTTTTTCCCAATGTAAATGTGTCCAATATTTACCGGCAGCCTTCAAGGGAGACTTAAGAATATTGGAACAACCTTTCTCTAGTCGTTCCTAACCTTTCAACGGAAGTCAGGAAGTGCTGTTGCCATATTTGATGCCAGTTCAGGCTTACTGGGTAACGAGGAATGCTTTATAATGTAGAAAACAAATAGATGCATTGAAAAAAGATTTTTTTTTATAAAATTGCGTCCCAACAAACTGCACTCTAGGGTTTCTAGTGACCGAGAGTAGAGATCCTCCGATATTTTCCCGATTTCGCAGTGCTGAAGTGCAAAGCGAACTTTCTACCAAATTATTTTTTTTTGCATACGCTTTTTTCATACGGCGCTTAGCGAAGCCATATTTTTACGTTCCATGAAATACACCCAATGCATAATTTGCCACAAAATTTGCCTAAATATTTTTTTGCTGTTTATGATGCTCAGACGACATGACAGTTATTGTCCGTTGTGGGGCGATGCCGCTAATGCATCCCAAGCTTTCTTAGATGCGCGTTTAAGAGCCTTGGATCTTGCAAATGTGACACATACCCTTGCTGACTATGTTCTTGGTGTAATCTGCAAGGTTATTTGAGAGTATCAATTCACATAATTTGGGCCAACAGCTAATTTGATGATGATGATACTGATGATGCATATAGTACCAAACTCAAGGAGTATTGAGACGATGTCATACTTAGAATGAAATCTGTCTTCCAATCTAAATCTAGAATCCTTGATAATTCAGTCTGCTCTCAGAAGAGCCTTTTTGTTGCCCAACTTCGTCCATGACTCCTTGATGACCAACCTGACCCCTTTAGAAGAGAGTAAACAAACGTGTCTTGATATTCAAAATGCGTGACGTTTAGTGCGAGCCTGACCTTATATATTAAATAGCACTAATGTTGTCCTTTCAAATCTTGCTTTAAACGAGGGCGCAAGCGAATATCGCAAACAACAGGCAAAACAAAGTACAGGCAATGCTTGGGAGCCAGCACATTTGAGATTTTCAATCTTTACTTGCAAGGGTGTGACGTATTTCCTGAGATTTCGTTTGCACTACTACTTCACACCTGACAACTTCCTAACGTCGTGCGTGTACAGTACCGTTCGGTATCCTACCTGTCTCTAAATGTCCCCTTTCATTATAAATAATGGAGATTGTGAAGTAGAGTACATAACTGAAATATTTCCCTCTTTATACAAAATATACAGCCTAACCCGCTTACAGCTAATAAATGTTGTTTACATTGCCTTAATGATTGCCCTGCCTGCTTTGACACTGTTTGCTAGTATGTCGAAGCTTCACGCTTATAGTTCCTAGATTACCTGCGTGTTTACTTGAATACTTAAAAAACCACTAGCTGCAAAGACAATGAGCATTCTCAGTGGTAAGAAAAGTCCTGGAAGAAAAGTGTGTACAAAATAAACCTAAGGTAACGAGGAAATTATGCTTCTCATCCGTCTATATTTGTTTGGCCCATTGGAATATCACGTCTCTCTCGCTCTAAATAAATGTCGTCAAGGTAGATGCTTCTATCGTTTTCGCAAGGTTATAATTGGAAAAGTTATGCTCTTCTTTAAAAGCAACTGTAAACTGTGCCGATGTTTTAGCAGGAGTGCACGACACACACCTTTATATATAATTAAGCCCACGTAGAAAAGCCAAAACAAACCTATAAGTTCTACGTTCCGGCCCGGGTCCAGCCTTCGTGAAGAGTGCGATTTCAAGCACCCAGAGCTCAATTTAGACGTTTCCACTGTAAGAGTGAAGTAAACTTTGAAAAAAAAAATGAAAACGTACGTACCCGTACAATTCCTTAAAGCGAAAGGAAAGCCTGGGTTGCCCATGAACACAAACACAGCGCATATTCGCTGGCGTCACGAATACAGCGTTATGTGTACCAACACGCCTAGACTACTTGAAGTAAAAAAAAAGCGTAGGTAGCCTATGAAAACAAACACGTGTGCTTTGAGTGGCGTCCACAAGGCATGAGAAATATAATATGCAAAGACGCAGTCAGTGCAATGCATGGAAGAAGGGTCGCACGTCAGCGCAGGGCATACGAGGGGTTACAGCTACAAGAAGAGCGTTTTTCTTGTTCATTACGAAACTGCAACGCGCACAAGAAACATGACACAAGGCAAAGGTAGTACAGAAGCAGTACTTGTAGTACTTTTTTGTAGTACTTGTAGAATTCGTTTCTCTTGTTTTTTGTTTTAAGTTAAAGCAACTTTTGCGAAATCGCGAAGATGGTCAATGCTCGCACACCCTGTTGTATGAAACCCATACTGTGACCACCACTTCAGCATTTAAAGAAGTCCTTCGGGTGACCCTCGGTGACCTAAACGAAAGTAGTATCGGTGCTGCCGTTGCCAGATCTCTGCTTCCTCTAAGCCCTACCTCAGGCAGGTTTTATCTTCTACGAAAAATACATAAAGAAAATTATTCGTTCCGATCCACTGTCTCTGGGATTGGAATCATACCAGAAAAATTTTTGAGTTACGTAGGTGGCCTAATTAGAGGAATTCCACCTTAATTCGCTTCTTACATAAAAGACATCACTCACTTCCTTTCGGAAATAACTGACCTTTGCATCCCCCCAAACAACCTCTTAAAGACCCTGCACATTGCATCCCTGTATACAAACATACCACACGCAGATAGAATTGGCGCAATTGTAAACGCGTTTTAAGAGCCATTTTTTGAAAAAACCACTTGATTGTAACACGCTTCAAACCCTATTTAAATTAGTATTAGAGCTAAATTATTTCGGATTTAATTGAAAGTACTTCGTATGAGTCAACGCCACAGAGATGGGCTCGAAAATAGGTGGCAGTTATGTCAACGGACTCGTGGCCATACTTTCTTGAGAGATGTGCGCTAAAAACAGTGTTTTGCAAAAGTGTTCATAGACGACACATTCCTAATCTGGTCCCACGGCGAGAAAGAATTCAATGCAGTCCATCCAACCATCTCGTTCTCCTACATATTCGGCTACAGATATCAACTGAATATCGGTGAAAGTGGGCTTCCCAACAAGCCTGTCACATCAGTTTGCAGAAAACCTACCGATAGATGCCAATACATACATTTTCATAGTATCCATGTAAAACATCCTAAAGCAGCAATCCCGTAAAACCAATGCTTCGTTTCAAGCGAATATGCACTAAATAAGAGGTCTTTCTGTTGAACTGTGAAGAACTCCGTAACGACTACACCAGCGGTATTGTTCCTCTGGAGCGATGCGATTAAAAAAAAAGCAAACAACCTGGATCGTCATGTGCTCATCAGCAGCAAACCAGTTCCCACCGATTCAGAGGCTAAGTTTATCCTGAGGGTTTCGCCATCAACTGCTAACATAAATCGCATGCACCGGAAACTATGCGGAAAGTATACTATGCTATACGCTTAAAGAGCAAGGAACTGCACCAAATTGATGCTGAACCTCCGCGGCTGGTATAAAGACACAGAACCAACCCCGGATATGTTGTCACGTCCTCTAAAATCAACTCAGCTAACCTCAAATGCAGGGCACCATGCGGCACACTTCGATGTACACTCTGTCCCATTATGAGTACCGCTAATGTGGCCATGAGCACCCTGTCTACATTTTCATAAAAACTTAGTGCCCTTTCACTCTGTGGAAAAGGATGACCAGTCAAGCTCTGTATGTGGGCCCCTTAATGGCGAACTGCGTCTCCTCCGCGGGTCGGCCCGGCATTGCACCATTTTCAGGATCGTCCCACATAATGACGTTTCATTATAATAGTGCCGCGTCAATCACGGTGCGTACTCTATCGCACGAATGAAGATTGCGTTTCACGTGGACGTCGGAGGAGAAGGCTGGGGTTTTGTATCGACACACGAACACGATCCTGGGCGAACTAGCTCTTGACGGCTTCGCTGTAAATATCCAAGGGCATTACATCTGCGACGCATGTGTAGCCCTTTATATCTCCTATAGAAAACACCATTTGCGCGCACGATACATCGTACAAACGGAAACACCTGTTAGCCTACGTTCTAATAATCACAAATCACATGTAAAATATATACCGCACGTCCCCCTCTCCGAACGTGTGCATACACTAGACCACCCTTTCGATAAATTTAACGCCACTATTCTTAAATCAGGATTCTCCACTCACTATGACAAAGAAGCTTGCGAGTCATTTCTAATACACAGATCCAGCTCACTTTCTAGGGGAATTAATGAAAACATGGGCACGCCGACGTACATGCACAACTAGCAAGAATGTTTCCAAGATTGCCAGGTTTGGTGCAGCAATTAATATTCTTCCTGTCTGTTTTACACATTTACTAAATGTTATATGTGGTACATAATATACAGCATGTTCATAAGCTGTGTATAGATTTCCCTGTTATTCATTAAAGATTCTTCACGCCGTTATCTTACTTTGATGTTCATCACTTCGTTTGTTCGTATAATGTTTCATTAATTTTACTTTTCATACACGCGTAGACTTTGCATACAAAAATTTCCGCGCAATAACCAAATATACCAGCTTTGCAAAAAATGCTATAAAATGCAGTTCCCGGAACTTGGAGGTTAGTGGAGGTCACAGTGGTCACAGGTCATAACCAGGTGGGGGTGCATTGACCGTCTTCGTAGTCTCACAAAAGTTGCAGTAACTTCAACCAAAAGATAAGAAGAACACTTTTGGGGTAGCCGTGACCCCTCGCATGCCGTATGCTAGCAGGTGACCCCTCTCTCCTGAATTCCACTAGCTAAGTTTTTCCATTTTATAGTTCTCACGCCTTGTGAACGCTGAACACCTAATGTGCGGGTGTTTGTATTCATAGATAATATCTGTTCTTCCGCATTCCGTAAACTCTACTTTTTAAGACATAAGCTAAGAAGTTCTCCCCCTAGCGTAAAATTACTTGCTTACAATTCACTAATTAGACCTAAACTTGAATATGCATGCGTTGTCTGGGACCCATTTAATAAACACAATATCACCCGCCTAGAAAAGGTACAGAGAAAAGCTGTAAGGTTTATTTACTCTAAATTTTCCCCGTATGACTCACCCTCTGAATTAATGCAGATTAACGGTATACAATGTCTTGAACAACGAAGAAAAAATTTACGTTTGCAATTTCTTTTCTTGCTTTGGAATAACTATCTAGCTATTAACCCTTCTCCATATCTGTCGCTTTCAACGTCAAGGCATACACGCCACCATCATCCTAATTCCCTGACACCGTATTTTGCGCGAACAGATTTATTCAAGTTTTCATTTTTCCCTCGCACGGTAACCGACTGGAATGATTCCTCATTGCCTTTCGCCACACTTTGATGTTTTTTTTAACTTTGTTATTATTGTTTATTGTTTTGTTGTCATTTGACCCACCCTGCTTGGACCTGTACAAGGTTTGCAGTATTGAATAAATAAAAAAAAATAAGCTACCTGTGCTCTCTTTTGTTTCTATTTTTCTTTTATTTTTTAATGAATGTACGCATGTTGGTAATCATGACGCCGTACGTTTTCCTTACTCTTCATGTTTTTAGATTGGTTTTACTCTTAGAAAAAAAAAATTATAATTTAGCTCTGCATGCTTGCAATCGCACCCTTGATGAAGGCTGCATCGCGGCCTCGGCGTCGAAATTAAATGTCTGTTTTTGCTTGGCAACGTGCGCCTGCACTTCTTTTATTATATATATATATATATATATATATATATATATATATATATATATATATACTGACTTAAAACAACTGCGCCCTGGCTTCGCGTAACGAAGAGCGAAACAAAGCTCTTTCTCGAACTAAAGTGTGTTTGTACTGAATGTAATCACCAGCTTGACAGTAAATCGGAAAAGGTAGGCAAATGTGGCAAACATAGAAACAGGAATAATTCCTGTAATCTTTCTGGTTTAAGTACAGCTCTCCTAATCTCGACGGGTGATTGAGAGAAAAAAAAAGAACCAACCTTCTTGATTACAGAACAAGTAAGCGCTAATCACAATTTTAAAAGGATAATTATTATACTGAGATATAATAACTACTATGTATAAGTTCAGTGATTTACACTGTTGTGACAATCAGGGCCATGTACTACAGTGTACATGGCCAAATAAAGTTATGTACTAATAACTTTATTTGATCCAACCAGATAAATTTATGCGAAATTGTGCAATAGAGATAGAAACCCCATGCAAGCGAACGTTAGAATCCAGTACAAAGAAGCGTAGTGCTACGTAGGAAACTGACAAATAGAATTTCTGAGAACCCGTGAGTTTCCGTTGTAGCACCGGCTTTGTTGTGGTGAATTTCGTGTTTCTGCTCCAAACGCTAGTCATAATTTTCATTTTCGTGCATTTAGAATGTTTTTTTTTGTAAAATCCTGATCTCAAATATTACCTCATCAAAAAAAAAGCCACTGCGAATTTATAACATAGACTTGTGCGAAGATTACCGGTTTACCGAGCTGCCTACAGGCTAGGTCCTGAGCGCGATGTGCTAAAGCGCGTTAAAAAAATGCCAGTGAGACCCTCTGCTAAAACGTTCTTTTTTCAATTACATACTGACACTCTCCCTGTAAAGCCATGGTTACAAAGCAAAGGTCTTTCAGTACCTTGGTCGGTAAACTGCTTAATCTGTAATAAGCCAGAATCAATTGAGCATATTTTTATTGACTGCCAGGACGCCGTATTTCTGTGGGACGTCCTACAAAGAACACTTAAAAAAGAATTGCCGATAAGCCCTTTTGGAATCCGGTTTCTTCCACGTGCAGAAACAGGGGAAGCGCCGAGTGATATGCTAATGCTGCTTTGCATGCACAGCGTATGGAAGACGAGAATGGACATCAGACATTGTCATATACAGGCTCACTCAGCAAGACACTATTTTGTTGAGAGCATTATATACACACGCGACTTGTTCAGAGCACTATGTGAACCCCCGGAATGGCTTCCTGTACTAGACCAATTGGCTTCTGTGAAGCCCTTCTAAACACCTTACACTGGCCGAGCTGTGGCTGGTGTTTTTAGAATATGTACATGTCGTGTAATTGATCTTTTTGTTTGCGTTTGTGAAAAGGCAATAAAGAAAAAAAAACTTGTGCGAAGATAACGGGGGTTCATTCCAGCAATTTTTTATATTTCAATGCTACTATACCACAATATTCATACCTAACGTGGCTTTGATGCCCGTTGTAACTGTTGAAACATTTGTGTTGCGCAATGCATGGTGAACAGATTATGTGACAGACAATAGCCCTGCCTGATAGCTTGAAATTCTGATCTTCCTTTTCATTTCTCCTACAGCGTGCACGGTTCCTTTCATATGAGCGGCTTGTACGGTGTCAGGTTGCAATCCCAGAGGTTTGCTCTCAGCGTTCTCTTATTACCTTCTCCCCTTCCTTCTCTCCCCTTTTGCGCCTATTGTGTGCATTGGTGTCTTTGTAGAGCAGCAGCCTCGAACGAACCCAGAGGCAAACAGAACATACGAGCACAAACAAAAATCGCAGGTAAGGTCCTGAAATGAAAATAACTGCGAGGAAACCGTGACGAGCAAACATGGCTGACGTTGGGCGCACAACTCTAAGGCGCAAGAAAAGACTCGGGTAAACACGGATGCACTGTCCATTCGCACTCAGACATTTCCTCTGCTTCCGTTCTCGCTGCTGGCGAGAAGCATGCTATTGGGGACCAAGAAACGCAATCTTCCCGTTTCGTCTGGCGTAAATTTCCCTGGTCCCTTGGCACTTTCTGCGTATATTGGATGCAGCTTTGATATTCGTCCTCAGGTATTCCGGCTCATTATAGCTGCGCGCGAATCGTACATGGGGCGAGGAAATGGAGCAGGGGCGTATTTTGCGTTTGTGGGTACCAGCTAGGAATACAGTACAAAGAACAACTAAATCGCTATCACGAAAGTTGATATTCTGCGTGGAGTCTTCTTGTTCATAGCTTGCACTTCTTGTGGCACACACTCACGCCGCATTGAAGGAAGCTCTGGTGCATTCATGCTGCAGATATATCTCTCACAAGTTCGTGTTTTCCAATACACGTAATGCCTCTACGACTGCCGCCAATAGTGCTAAGCTAAATATCGTGCATTTACCGAAATTCTGATATTGTTGACCTGCAAGGTAAAGGTTGATCTGGCCTTTAATTGGCCGATTAACAATTATATTTACCTAAGTAGAACGCCTCCAAACAAAACAGAAATTCTAAAATTAGTATGTGACTTGGTATTTACCTTTATATATACGTTATAAACCATCGTAGTTACTAAAATATCAACAGGGAGCACGAGCAGACTTTTCGTGACAGAACGTGCAACCTCCGCCGTTCTCTTCGCAGCTCACGTGGTGGTGGCTTTCTCGCCCGTGTCAATATTATTTACTTTGTTTACGCAAGCTGTCATTTTCAAATTGCATGAAATGGCGTTTCAAGAACACACACTGACATGGCGAAAGTGCTTTTGCTGTTAAATATCTCGTACATATTCAGCTGGCAGGTAATGCTGGACATACGCTTTCCCTACTGTGTACCAGAGGTACGGCCTTGCATGGTTTTTTATGAATTTCGGGGAAAATATTCATTTGAATGTCGCATTTACATGAAAGATAGAGTGTCATACACACATTTGAAATAGGGTACTGGTTGCCATGGAAACGTCTCTTTGTAAACTTCTAGTAACTCCGATTATTCGTCCTGTACCTATAAGCGTGAAAGAAAGTTTGATTTGAAAGTATATGGAAAGGGCAGCAAGGTGCAGCACATGTATGAAATATGTGGCCTAAATTCAGCTGATCAAATTGTAGATTGTAAAACATGAAATCAGTGAGACGTAGGAAAAACTGTCCTTCGGCAGACCTTGTTTGCACGTGTACTCTACTGGTAAGAAATATCCCTGTAGATTCAGAAAAGACTGCGGCAGGTTGCCTAATTGCTGCAGGAAAGTAATCCTTCAGTTCCCCTCCAGCTGCTATTTAGGGCTCCACTGCAGTCTTTGGCACGCAGCTGTGCTACTGGGTTAGAATGTTCAAAATTCAATGTACTCTTTTGTGCTTGAATAGTACCCACAACTTTTAATTCAATTACACGATCAGTGTAACTTTAGGTAGCGGTGCAGTGTTGGCTTTTATAAACAAGTACAGAAAAGCAGTTTTGGACCACACATTTGCCTTTAACCGGCCGCTCAACATATAGTGCCGAACTACTGCATTTTACTTCGTCTTTGTCGAAACATTTTTATATTTCTATTTATAGTTTTCATGCAACATGCTAAAATTTTAACCCATATTTCGTGTTTTGCCCGTTAAAGCTTTGTTGGAAACAGTGAGAACTTCTAAGAGTTGTAGGCTGAGACAGCCGTTCCAAACATTTCTGGGAGACCTGTAAGTTTCTCGAATAGATACACGCATGTCCTGACGGCCGGCTGCAGCCAATCTGCGATATGACCTACAAAAACTAAGTTATATAATCAAACGTAAACCTTCGCCAGGTTGTGCATAATTGAGGTAGAAAGAACCAAAACCCCTACCCAAACGGTTGGAGTTTTCCTTCCCCTTAAAAGTAACTTTTGCTTTGAGAATATCGACTTCTGGTTCGAAAACGAGCATTTGCTGCAAGAAATGCTTAATTCAGCTTTTTTCGTGATCCGAATATAGTGCCTTGCCAAGCAGCAGAGTCATACCAGATTTTTTTTCACGACAATTATTTCTTACGAAACTTTACCCTCTTTTTTATGCGCAGTGGATCATATCAAGAGCCATAACGCACCCGGGCAAGTTGCGAGAAGAAAGTCAGATCCTCCCACCCTGTGTACAGGACCGCGTTACGTACATTAGTTGCCCCGAAACGATTTGGATAAAGTGTTGCTTTTAAGTTCTTCATAATGGTTGTTAAGAACATCACTTAAGCTGGAAAAACTAGTGCGCTGAAGTTTTATTAGTTGTTTCCAATAGCAACGTTCAAAAGGCAGATACAGGACACCATATACTTCTGGGAATGTGAATTTGCTGCGTATCTACGGCGCTCGCCGAGCCGTGGTGTGGCATGGCGCCAGAAGCGTCTTATGCGCTGCTTTGCCTTCATGGAGGCAGGAAAAAGTCAGGAGCGAGCATTACGTCACGTAGCCAGCCGTGGCAAGCGAGCGCTCCGTGAAGCCAGCCCTTTTGCTCCGTGGCAGCCCAATACGTGACCTCTTGCGTCGATATCACAGAGCAAGAATGGAGATTTGGTGAAACGTTTGGTTGCGCCTCATTGAGGCACTTTTCTTCTAGCTGGGCAGAGCGATTGGTCTTCCTGGCGTCTTTCGCTGCTTGTCGCGCCTCCTTCAGCCAGTTTTCTTATAGTTGGGCAGCGTCTATATGGGCGAGTGCGCAGTGGTGGGGGGGGAGAGGGGGGGTGTCGTTGCGAACATGCAATACACCCATTTTAAAATTGTGGCTAGTATCATCTGAAAGCAACATGCTTTGCCGGTTGCGATTTCATGCTTGCATCTACTCTCGATTACGTTACATTTACATCTGCTTGCCTCTACTCTCGAAGCGTTAGGTAGTTACACGAAGAAAGGCGTCACTTTCTGAAAAAAAAGAACATTAGAAGAACGTGCGTCACAGCCCAGCAAGGAATGAGCGCACATAATGACACAGTCATTTATAAGACGTAGGGCCAGTTATCATTGAAAAATAATGTTATCACTGAAGACACTATGTGTAACACATGCGCTGAAACTTTTTGAACGTTTGGAATAGAAGATATCAAAACAATTTAGCAAGGCCTCCCACCAATAAAATATTGAGCGAGCCTGTGAAATCGCCAGCCTATGAATGTAGGAGGGCAGTTTGGAACACTTAGACCACTGATAAAAGCAGCAGCTGAAGTCGACAACACTCCGCATACTTATGGGACAGTGGGACTGTATCTGCGAAGTTCCACTGCGCTTTAGTGTAGGCAATGTTTCACCAGTAAACAAAGTGCAAAGACCCTTAGAAATTGATACTTTGCAAGAAGTTGCAGCTTCGTGAATTAGTAAGGCAGCGGGCAATGGCCAAGGAGGCTGTTACCGTTACGGTTCAATATTGCGAATGACCTGCGAATGGTTTTTAGGCCAGAATTTTCAGATAACAGTAGGTGACATTGCCCAAAGAATAGACTAGTGAAAGTCAAGCGAGGAATTTGCCTAAAGGTAAGAAATTACGAAGTGCGTTGGTGAAAAAAATTCCGGCAGAAATGATCCCACGATGAGTGCCAAGGTTAATGCGAATAGTAATCTAGAAATGCAATGACAGGTAATATTCCCGAAGTCAGGCTTATTCAACACGTGTAGGCATACTTAAGATGTTTTTTGTCAATTCGGCCATATGCCACTACTACAATAGCGTTTCAGTTTGCTATGACACTCTCTTGGATGGTCACCCATGACCATACAGGCATGATGATTGTATGATGCCAACGCAGTGACGATAAGATAGCGAAGAAAAAACGATATCGATGGAACGACAAAGCAGTATAACGGCGACTGCACGACGACAATCAGATGCCGATATTTAGATTAGGATGATGGAATCCCGACGACAACGTGACGAAGACGACATGAAGATAGTCAGATGACGGCGACACTATGAAGACGATGGCGTGACGAGCATGCATGACGAGAACGGGGTGACGTAGCAGGAATGATGACGATGGCACGTCAAGATGGCATGACGACAGCGGTCTGACAACAGATGCATGATAGCGTTGGAGTGACGATGACCCAGTGACAACTGTGGCAAGGCAACGGTTGCATGATCCCCATTGAATCACGACTGCATGATTAGATGAAATGAAGAACAAGGAATGATGTCGATGGATCGACGGGGCTACATGACGAGCGCGGCGTGAAAACAACGGGATGAATAAGCTGAAGTCATGACGCTGTTGAAACGACAGTGTGCACTCGAAAGCCTGCTGCACACGTGGCAAAACATTCAATTTTACAATCGGGTGTGTGAGACTGCTTGAGAGACATAACGAGCAGGACGTCGCCTCGCGGGGGGTGGGGGGGGGGGGGGGTAGGAGGAGGTGGCTTTGCGCTCGCTGCAGCATCCCAGATTTGGTTTCGACCCATCTGGTAGGCATAATTCGTCGCGCCATAATATTGCGGGCAATCGCAGTTCTCAAGATCCAAAAGTTGACATGACTTGTAAGGAGAGCTCGCTTCAATTTCCCAATTTATAAGAGCCCACTGAAAGTAATGGTATAAAATATAATTAATTGATATTTGTTAGATCGCGGCTAATTGCGACGTAACACCTATTACTCCGAATTCGGCAGCGCTGATGGCATGTTTCCGAAGAAATCGTGCGTTTATTTGAAAACGGATATTTTAAAACATCTTTCAATATCTTCGTAGTAAAACATGGTATAGGCAGCTGCTCCGAAATTACCACCTGATGCAAGATATAAAACACAGACCGAAAGCAACTCTAAAGTAGCTTGGGTTTCAGACAAGGTAACGATAGCTACTAAAGCTACTTCGCAATGATGCAAAATGAGCACTTTCGATAGTTGGTAACAGTTCCTAATATGTGGTATATCATTTATATCAACATAAAATGGGTCCTGGTTTGCGTAAGTAGGGATAACAGGTCAGTTGAAGTGTGTTTCGTTGCAATGACTGACCCCCTGGAGGTTTCGAAAATGCTCCGTCGTGTAATACTCACTCGCCTATGTCGACTGTGGCAGTTTTCCACCGGATTACCACGTCTGCGGAGTTTTCGGCTGGCCGTGGCAATTAATATCTTCCGTTTTCTAGCCTCTTCTGGATAAGTTATCCTAATCTCTTTACTTAAATGTGAAATCGAGTTCAGGTTCTCATGGACACATGTTCATTAAAGTAACACTGAAGAGAAACACTGAATGAGCTTACACTGATGAAGTATTCTCTCGAAGCTCGATATTCAGTAATGTCGCAGTAAAAGGCAGAGCATTAGAAGGGGAACTGAAGATCAGGGTGCTTTCTTTTGAATTTTTTGACAAAACACTGCCATGCGCTAGGTTGATGTGACGCCACAGGTACTTACACATCTTTTCGTATTTGGGTCGTTGTGGTTTAATAAATGTTCTTGATAGTTGATCAGCTGAATCATTGGCTATTAAAGTACATGTAGGTCATCCTACTAGGCCCGTGTAGACGCGGATATAATCAATGACGTCGTGGTGACCTATAGCGAGAACTTCTAGGCGATGTCGCCACATATCTCGTTTCCTTGCAGCTTTTCTAGCCTGTCAAGTCACTTCTTTCCGTAACAGCATATTTATTGTGGCTGAAACAGAGTAATTTGCAAATGCAGCTAAATTTCTTTGTTTCTCTTTAAATGGGTGGTAAGCTTGCGGATGAAAACTTTCAGCATTTACAACTGAAAGCTCTTTCCATTGCTCGCTGGACGTTCTGTTACGGCGCTGTTTGTTGTAAACGAGGACTCGGTGCGGGTCGTCCCAGATGGGCCGGAGCAATAGTCTTTTTAGATGAATAAAAAAGGCTGTGTTCAGTGAGACTTCCGAGGTCAAAATAACCTCAACGACTCGACGCCAACGTCATTCTGTTCTCCTATATTTCTCGAAAATAAAGGAAAACTTCAGCAGATGTGTCCTGGCAAGGTAAGGACAGAGTAGATTAATTCCAATCACCTTTGCGTGTATTAGTGGTGCTCCCCAGCATAGGTCGGTAGATGGAACAGTATTGAATCAGACATACTCACAAATCATATTTCGTGCTTAGAGCCTCTCTCGGGGAAGGGGGGGGGTCTTAAGCTCACCAGAATTCACCAAAGCCACACTCACTCGTACTCAGACTCACAAATTCTATCCAGCTAGGCTTCACTCGGACCCAGAGACACCAAGATTACATCCAGCAGTGCTCGCTCAGACTCAGCCTCACCAAAATTCTACTGCGCCGTACTTACTGAGACTCAGACTCGCGGGTTGGTCTGAGTATGGATGAGTGGACTTGCGAATGAGTTTCCCAACCTATGCTCCCCAGTGTATGAAGCGGCAAAAGAGCGATATTCCTTGCCCCTCTTTTCTATCTTCATATTGTCCTATTTGAGCTTAAACACTTCAGAATTCACTGGAGAAAAGGGAGGATACAGGAAAAATCAACGTCTCTAAGACAGGCTTCGCCTAAGTAAACACATCGAGCTGCTGGTTAAAGATCGACACGATGTTCAGTAACTTATGGATCCCATTTATTATACGCAGTTTTTTTCGGCTGTACGTAATCTGAGTCGGCGAAAAAAAATGGGAAGATCCAACCCACTGTGAGAATCTATGTCACTCGAAGCAGTTTGCAGGTACCTGGCTATCCAGTATTGTTTATGGTTGCGCAAGAGGACACCAAATGAACTGACGTGTTCTTTTAAATGGAATAGTTATGTTTGGGGTTCGCGAGCGTACGTGTGTATGAAAAGAACAACGTTGTAGAAGATTGTATGACGGCTACGGATTATATACACCGGCTGTTTGACGCCAGCCATGATTGACGCGATTGTTGTATTCTACACAGTTAATGAACGCGCGTAAGAGAGAGAAAGATGGATCGTGACGTCATCAGCCACTATACTTCGTTTTAGGCATCAGGTGAAACCCCTAGGCGGTTCGAGATACTTTTTGCTGTGGCTGCGTGTGCATTCAGAAATAGTTTGAGGTATTTTTACCACAACTATGCGAAGCTGTTTGACAGCGTAAGCTATTATAGGGTCATTCTAATAGCCGCTACGCTTGGTGATAGTGTCCGCCGCTGCCGGTACCCATCACAGCTGTCGCCGGGCATAGGAAAAGCATTCCCAGTTTCCACCAGGATCGAACCCCGCACCCCGGCGTGGGAGTACAGGACTCTATCACCGGGCCACGCCAGTGCTTTTTTTTCTTTGTTACATGGAATGCTGAGCAGTGCCATTCGAAAATTGTTGCATTTGTTAAACAAATGTTACACATGCCATTTGTCACAAATGTTACACATGAGGAGCAAATGCACACATACTACGCCGTCCAACGAAAGTTCAAAATTCGGCCAAACAAACACAAGCGTTCAGACGTGAAATCAATTCAGAAACGGGATCACATAGGTAGGAAACCACAGTGGGCGCTTGAGTAGCCTCTTTTCGAAAGGTAGACCTTGTCGAGCGAGGTGGCTCGGCATATCTGTCGGTCGCTCAGCTTCTACACAATGAATAACGTCCTAATAACATAAACCAATCGTATCGTGTTATACTAGCTGTTTTTTTGAAAGGAAGGAACCGAATACCATAAGGTGTGAAAGAAAGGACCTTTTTGATAGCTGTTCATAAAATATCCCATGGCTCCTAGCTTGTTGCGGAAAAATGCCTTATAAAGGCGTCGTGCCCGCCAGGAGACACGCGATGTGACACCGCGTAGCGTGTATACGTGCATGCTTTGCGCTGCAGTTGCATAACATTGCGCCAGGTGGAACGTCACGCAGCAGTTGCAGAGGTAGGTTTACAAAGTTAACGCGCTCCATTTCATTATGGTTGAATAAAGCTGTTTCTCTTTCTCTCTCTGTCTCTTTACAAGGCAGATGTAGAAGTCTTGAGAAAGAAAAAAGAGGTATAAAGAGATGTATAAAAAATCCTAGAATAGAAAACATGGGAAACATGAATGAAGAAAGGTATGGGATACGTGATCAAATAAAGCAGGCTAGGTTACTCTTTAGCACCGCCCCGTTTCAAAGCGGATGGATGGATGGATGGATGCGAAACTTTAATAAGGTCCTGAGGTACGCGACTCAGCGCGCTGCGGGCCGCTCCCACGTTGGGACAGCCAGGCCTTGCCCGACCGCCGCATCGTGGGCCCTCTGGACAGCCCATAGTTGCACCCCAGCATCAGGGCTCTTGATAGCGGATGCCAAAAATTATAAAATAAATCGTAAGCACCATTATCATCATCAGTTGCATCGCATCATGCCACTTCTCACGCGATGTGATATAGGCACCGCGTAGCGTCGATACGCGCACACTTCGCATTGCGTTTGCATGTTATTATAACAGGTGGCACGCCACGTACCACTTCATAGGTAGGGGTACAAGGCCGATTGAAAAGGCTGGAGGAAGAAAAGGAAGATTAAGGAGATGCATACAAAAATGCGGGAACAAAAAAGTGTATATGGCACGCCTGAATAAATCATGCAGGCTAGTCATTGTTTTTCATCATCGTGTTTCAAAGGTCAAAAGTTGACTTGCGCGCAGCGTGGCGTCGATACGTGCAAATTTGGGATAGCAGTTTTGTTGTATTCCACCAAGTGTCCCGACCTGTAGCAGTTGCATGTAGCAGCTCCATGTGGCACTTGCATGTTCCATGTATCTGGGCCTGGTCAACTAAAGCAGGCTAGGGGACCATTTGTCGCCGCCTTGTTTGAAAGCGGATGCAAATGAATGATCATTGTCATCATCATCATCAGAAGTAGCATGGCATCGTACCACAGGTCAAGGGATGTGACATGTACGCCACGTAGTCTCGATACCTTTGTTTACTCATTGGTACACGTTATGGCGCCTCCTCGCAAGGTACGTACTCTATAGTGCGTGCTGCCGAAAATGGAGCTCCTATGGAGGCGCTCCTCCAGCATACGCTGGACTGTACTGTGTGTGCCGCGCAGGCCATGTACTTTTTTTTATATAGGATCAGCATAGACTCATAAAATCTTTAATCCTTAGAAAAAAAAACTATGGCATACACGGCTGCAAATGCATAGTGATAGATACATAAGCTATTCGTTGGTGTTCTTTCTGTTTATTTTTAATTTGAAGCCATCATGGGAGCCTCACGCGCAAGCTCACGAGAGCAAACGCAGTGAAGCATGGAGGTAACAAGCAGCGAAGCTGCAGCATTATCAACACGTGGGGATCATATCAAACGGATAGTTGGCGTTGGGCGATATGTACACGCGCTTCTTGCCCCATTCTCCGTTGTGGGTGTGTGCCTTAGTATTAAAATTTCAACCATCATCAACACGCGGGCACTCTTCATGAGCAATACCCCATTGTAGTTGTTTGTCATGGTAGGGTAATCATAACCATCATTATCACGTGGACACGCTCGGGGCCGATCCCTGTTTGTGGGTATGTGCCATACTGTAAAAAATCGTCATCCTCATAATCCACACGCGGAACACACTGCTTGGGTGGTCCCCCATTGTGGGTATGTGTCAAAGTAGGAAAATCATCATCATCTTCACCATCATCATCAACACGCGGCCATCATCTCTAAGAGCTAGTTGGCATTCACGCGATATCTACCGTCAGCGTCTTGATGAAACCCCTATAGTGGAAACGTGTAATACTGCATATGAAGATCATCTGAAAAAAGATAGTTGGTTCACCAAAATTTTAAACTACACCAGGAAGGCCGGACATGAACAGAAACAGAGCGCACACAAAGCACGGACAGATTTCTGGATTTGTTTTAAATTTTGCTGAATCTATGAGCTGACTCGCCCAACAACAACCTTTAAATACTTGGTGTTACCGCGATATAAGTATGCAAGTGATTGTGACCTAATAGTTTGAACATTCGGCTTCTTCTTCTAACGTTACGCTTGAACAAGATGTATGTGGTTATAATAGTATGGGTTTGGCCCACTCTTTGCCTTCAATGGGCTATCCTTACGTGTTTCGAGCAGTCGACTCCACGTGAATTGAAGCACCAAGCTTAAACGCACCAGCCTGAACATGCCAGGCATCGATTCTGGCTAGCAAAACTACGAGATTTTGGCACTAGCGCCACATTCGGCATATCGAGATTTCGAGTGTGTTTAGAAAAAGTTTATTTCGGCGAGGGACGATACGAGCACTCAGTCACAATTACGGCACCATTCCACCAGGACGATAACACAAATAACGATACACGGCAAGTTTTCAAAGTAGTGTCCGAGTCCTCACTCGCCAACAGATAATCACATATACCCACGGAGAGGCACAGTTACACATAAACTAAATACGCGTATAAAGTTATGTTACTGTATACAGATTTCTAGTATTTGCATTCTGCCTGCGTCCACATCGACACGGAGCGACAATGAAGAAAACAATGCTAGCCGAAACCTGTGAAATACTCAATATGTGTCGTTTTTTCCTCCACATATTGACACTGATTCAGCATGTAGTGGTAGGCTTTAAAATTAACCTTAAGATCTGGCACAACGTTCAAGGTCAACAGCAGTCAGTATTCCATAATTTCGGCCGCAATGTTCTCGCCCAATTCCAGAGAATAACATTAGGTTGTCCAAATGAGCTTTCATTTCCGATTAGCACACGCCTATGGCGAGCCGAATTAGACAACGGGGCTGAGGCGAAATTTAGCCCTCAGACGTGTGAATTTCGGGCTCGCTGGTGGAGTCCTTATTCAAGTCGCTCATCTAATCTGGAATGACTTCAAGCATAATTTGTCAGCAGCGACCCCACGGTTCCTGGCTCCTCCTATGTTTTGAGACAAATGACGAAGTGTACACAGCATTTAAGTTATCTTGCTGATAATGTGCCACGCTTGTTTAAGTCAAGCTTGTTAACAAAGATTGTGCTTCTTCGTGTCCTAATACATCACTATGAATCAGTAATATATTGGTGGATCGAAGGTCAGCTGGTATTTCCGTATTTGTAAACAGTGGTTACCTGTCATACGTGTGCAACGTCTGCGCTTGGCATATTGTGCATTTGAGAATTTTCATGGGGCCCTAAGTTGTATGCTGTCATAAATAATATATCACATGAAGAGTAGATGTTGTAGCTCTCAAGCTGCCGTTATTAAGAAATTGATGGGGGGCAATAATTTCACGGAATATCTGTGATCGAGTATGACGAGAGGGCGCGTATTTCAATGAAATAGGTGGTCGCATTTGCGTTAATTCGGTTTCCTAAAAGAGCAGTATATTGTGAGAATACCGTGGCACGACCGGCGGATAAAAATATAGAGAACATGAGCGTTTGTGAGGAAGCATCTCGTGGATGAGTGTGTATGTTTATTTTTTTAAGAGTCCTATTGCCCTCCAGTGAACATTTAGCTTCTTGACAAACCCGCAGTTCACTGTCTCGCTTGTGAAAGATTTTCCTGAGTCTCTGAAAAGATTATCTCCTCCTACTTAATGAAAGTTGATTCCGAGACCACGTCAAAATATCCTTCCTTCCTAGTTCCGTGAGACCAAGCTAACGGCACGTTTAGCTGACTGTTCAATTTCCAGCGAAATATTTATAAAGTCTCATGAACCATATAAGTAATACTGCTTATCACTGCAAGATACTCGGAGACACAACGTAAGATGTTCCTGCTTGGACCTACTGACCATAACTAATTGCCAGTTCGTGGAAATAAAGCCGGAGACGCGTACATGGCAGTCATTAAAATGGTGATACCTAGCTTAGCAAATTTTAGCGCTTTATTACGTTGCCACGCATACATACTTTCCTTGCTTTTTTTCTTGATTTTTTCGTACATAGCCGCAAAGTACACAGAACGGCAAGCGTTTCCTGAGAAGAAGCAGGCAACCGTGGTGCGCGATCATTATTTAGACCATACAGCGCAAGCGTGCGGGTGGACGTTATCTGTAATCTCCTTTGCGCCTATACACTTTCCTATTTTGTTATTCGGCGTCACAGGGAAAACATAATCACATTCAATTAGGGCTACGCTGCACAGCTTCATCTCCGCATGCGCTGCACTTTGCTCCTTTTATTTTCACAGCTCCTCCTTCGTTTACGTTTTCTTGGTTTATCATAATTTTTTTCCCAATGCAGCAATCGATACCTGCGTTTCGGATTTTATTGAATCACACTAAACTAGGGGTCCTAAAAATATTTACGGTACATAGCGGCGACTTACTCCATAATTTAATTTAAAGTTCACGTAAACAGATGCCACAGTCAAACATAACAGACATTAAATACCTAACGAGCAGCGGAACAAGTTATGGCCGTTAAGGCTGCCTCAAGCACACATTGGTGGTGAAGTATACCGGTTTCTAAGTTTATAGCCACTGGGCTGCAAAAGTTCAAGCCCCGGCTAACGAGTGTCTAGCGTTTTCTTCGGTCGGGCCTCACGTGGCTCAACAAATTAGTGTTAAAAACGTTATCATCACATATATGGCCAATAAGCCGAGCAATGTATAAGCGCAAGCTTTGGAGCGTTTGAGCAGAAACTGTAATAACCATCGCGGTGGCTTAGCAGTTATGGTGTTGCGTTGCCAAGCACGAGGTCCCGGGATGAAATCCCGGGCGTGGCGACCGCACTTTGATGGGGGCGAAATGCAAAAACGCCCGTGTACAGTGCATTGAGGGCACGTTAAGGAACCCCAAGTGTCCGAAATTAATCCGGTGTTCCCAACTACGGCATGCATAATAATCAGATCATGGATTAGGCGCGTAAAACCGCCTGAATGCAATCAAGAATCTTTAATCTTCTTGTGTGCTACAAGCACAAAAGATGAGTGAGCCATAGCACAATATGCACGAAAGTAGGTAAGGTTTACGTGACCCATTTTCTAGTTTCGTGCCTCACATGTTGTTAGAGCGATATGAACCTCAGGCAACCCTTATGTGACTGAAGCCGATAATAACTTAGACAATACTGTGTTTAGCCATTGCGTAGTCAAGTGTTGTATGCTTTCAATGGTAAGCGTAAACAATGCAAGCGACCAAAGACCTGGGGCCACGATTTTGTTGCGGTGTTTTTTTCCCGGTGTCTTTTCCCGATTGTTAGATGCTCCGTCCCGGGCGGAGCTTCTAACGCGGCTACTCAAGAAAGCGAAAAGTGCCGAAAGGCATTGGCCTCGGGAAAGGCATCGCTGCCACATACCGGCCCAGAGTGCGTCAGACGCAACAAAAAATTAGGTGGCTCCCATCTCGCAATGACGGTCGACAGTAATGAGGTTAGCATTGAATAAATATAGCGACACAACTCTTTGCCACCGTTGAAACGAGTTATGTATGAGGCGTGAACTTTAGCGGGATTCCGCTTCCGTGCTTCCTTAAAATCGCTCGGTGCCATCTTACCCGCCGCAGCGCATCCTACGCGTGGCTTTCGGAATGCATGGCCTGTCGGACCGTGCGTACTGAGAAACGGGTCACTCGGCAATTGGGCTGCTCTCTCACGTTTGTTTCTCAACACGCTGCGCCATCTAGTGGAACTGCCGAGAAGCCCGTGCGCGGCCTCCGTGACTAGGAGCTTGGCGCACCGGTTGCTCAGAACGCTCAGAATATTTACCACGCTTGACGTGTACTCACTGGCGCATGCTCTACTGCATTCGTGGCACAGCTCATTAAAGCGTTGGCGAAGAAGGCGTTCATTTAAAACGACGCATACCCAGTGCGTTTGTAGTGTGGCCTGGAAATTCGACCGGTTGCTGTCCTGGAGGAACCCTTCTGACGTGCGTTCGATTTCACTCAGCATCGGAGAAATTTAAGGGATCTTTTTCGTCGTTGTCGAAAGGCACATTTCCAGAGGCACATACCTAGTTACCCAAGTTCGTGTCGAATACATTCATTGAAAAGTGGCACACACATAACGTCACATGCCTAGTGACCCAAGTTTGACTCGGTGAGGTTAGGTGAAAACGAGAACATAGCAAGTGGCTTATACCCAGAGCTCCAAGTCGGCGTCAAATAGTTTTTTTTAACAGCTGTGTCTATCATTCCCGCATCTACAGTGACCCACGTAGGCGTGAAAGAGGTTCGTTAGGAAAACTTTTTTCTTGGTGATGTTGTTCAAGTTTCGACACCCTGACAAAAATGCAAGTTGACATCATTCTTTTTTACTAATATAACCAGGAAAGCCCAGGAACTTGGCAAAGGCGGGAGGACATCGTCTTTAAGCATCTGTAGAACATGGTGATTTGGTGCTTTTTTTGCAACACCCTATAAGCATGTTGGCGCACAGGTGTTTTGTGGGTGTGGTTATAATTCGATGCTTGCAAGGGCCTCTGGCTAACCATGGTGGTCGCAGCAAGGCTATCTCTAAACGAAACCAGGTCTAGAACCAGGTGGCATCTAGAAGGATTGTCGGCCTGATGCTAGCTTCGGGCTCACATTGACAGTACTAGCGAACGCTTTTGCAGTATGGTCGGACGACGAAAGATTAGTTAACGTTGAGGGGCCACGGACATGGGCAATTTCTTCAATATACAACAGCGGTGCCCTTAGTGATATGGCGATATTCCTCACTGAAGTTAGTGCCTAGTAGATGGGCTTGTCTTTTTCTGAGCTAAACAACTCCTGCGGTGACACAGATTTGTTGTTCGAGAAAATCAGACAAATTCGCTTCAAATATTATAGCTTTAGGGGTGTCTTGTCCTTTTTCCACCATAGAAAAAGGCTGCTCCGAGGTGGCACTGCTACAGACTCGTTGGAAACGCGTAGCGCTATGTTGGAGAATTGCGTGTTGTCAGCTTCAGGATAACTATAGTCTCAAAACGACAACAGCAAGTCATGAAGGTTGACATTCGCGCTGTATTTGCGAAGAAACTCTATGCCGAGGATTATTGGCCAGGAACACTACATACATGTACGAGGAAAGATCCCTAGAACGTCAACACACATATTTCAATTTGCGCTGTGCACATTCAAGTTGGCTTTACCAGATGGCCCACCTACTGTACGCAACTGGGGCCCTTGCTAGGTGATGACGTAAGTTTTCGCAGCTTAGATACAAGTGCACCGCTCGTACCTGAGCAAATAGCACCGGTGTCAAAGAGAGTAGTAACAGCGTTATTTCCGAAAAAAAAACTTTCTACTATGAGAGAACAGCCGAAAAGCTAAGCTGCCGCTGTCGGATCGTCGCGGGCTCTTTCACAGTTTCATGAACAGGGGTACTACACGCCCCCCCCCCCCCCTCCCCTCGCCGTCCAACTCACTAGAAGTCGCCGTTCCTAGTTTTGTATAGCTTTCCAATAATTGGACATCGCAAGTGATGGTGTGTCTTTCGGGCGAAACCATGACTTTTCTTTTTCTATTGCCGCGCATTCAACGTGTAATAAATGGCGAGAATGACCAGGAACGTGTAAGGTTTCAAGTTCCGGGAGTTCTGTGTACCTACCACCTTTGAAGGTGGTAGGTACACAGTTATGTGAATGAACTTCATGGATTAACAAATGAAATACCAGGGAAATTCTACGTGGCGTGTGTATCAAAACTGCTAAAATTTTTTTCTGCTTTTTATCTAGCTTCTTTTCGTATTCTTTTTCGTCGTTCTTTGTAAAAGCCTATGCACTGCGAACTAATTCGTTGTACAAAAATAAATTGGCATATGGGCTAGCTCTAATTATTTATCCGAGGGAAAATAATCTCAAGAAAGTATTCATTCGCGATAGCTCATAAAGATTGGTTCTATATACCATAGAAGAAAGATGACATGTACTCAGACGACTAGAAGCGTAGCAGAATGGCGGAAGTGTGAAGGCGACAGGTAATTACTGCAAACGCCTCAAGCTAAAGCCAGAGGCAACACCGAAATAACTTACCCATTATGTAAAGAAAGGCGATGACGTCGCCAAAGGGTAATTGCCAGGGCGAGGATTCCTGCGACAGAGTGTTACTTCACGAGAAAATGGACGAGGTGATAGTTGAAGCCGTGCTGACTCTTTTGAGGATGAACATTTTTGTGGCTTTTTCTGCGTGCGGTAGCACTTCACGGATTCGCCTAAGCGCATTATTTCGATGGAATGCCAGTAAAAGCGTTGCCGCCACGCTTTCGATGTGGCGCAAAAGACTCGAGCATGGAGAAAGGGTTATCGGCGTCTGACTACGCTCAGAGCAGCGGTCCTGGGTTATTCAGACCTTTCAGTAGCGCTGCGAAAGCTTGTAACGCACTGAGAACCCTTTAATGTGCACCAGGAACGACTCGCGCTCTTATTCCAGTAGGTTTTACAAAATATCACGTAATCGCATTCAAGTTTACGTCTAGTACAAGTAGCACGTGCTACCACGGGCAACTTCACTTTCTCTGGAGCTTCGTTTGCCGATTATGGCAAAGTTCCGAATACGCTCTTCGTCCTAGCTCAATAATATGTAAGTTGTAAACGCGATAATAAAGTAGTCAGCCATCGGACCAGCTGCTGAGCAGCAGCTACGAATGCCGTTTCGTCATGCATAGTCTGCCAAAGTTCTGCCTCCTGCGCTCCTCCGCAGGCACCTTGTGTTTTTTCATAATTTATGGGAGGAAGAGTCAATAAACACGTGCTCGGCGGAAGCTTCAAGCGATAAAATGCAGTTCAATACATTACCAATATATTGAATGCTTTCGTCTCTCTAAATCAAGACATCGGTGGGAGGGTAATGATCAATTCATTGATTGTCGTTAATGTCGGTTGCGCATTTTAGGTACACTTTATTCAAGCATTTATTTCGTGCTGAAGTGGTCTTGGTTACTTTCTTCCAAGAAAAAAGAAAAGCCCGTGAAATACGCGAAATACGAAAGAGATGCGCACTAGCACACCTCTACTCAAGCGCCTACAAGCAACCATTGAAACATATACGGCTGCATTCTCTTATCTGCGCATCGTAGAAGGCTCCGCTACGCTCGTCAATGCGTCAGCGGCGTGTTCTCTTGATGCCGCGACCATCACATAGCGTGAAGCCCTGTATCGAGCTGCCACCGTTAGTAAAGCCATGTATCCGTGGCTATTCGCTTGGGAGCGCTTGAGTAGCGGCGTGCGAGCGCGTATCTGTGTCATATTTGGGATGTTTCGCACGCTTTTGTTTTTTCTCGGAAAAGCCAACGAGGCAAAGCTGAACACTAAACTGCTTGATTCTGAGGTTATTTGAGGTGCCCTACAACTTGGTAATTGATATATATGCGATCCAAGCAGTAATCAAAAGTTCACTAATTAAAAGCAAATAAGCAATACTTCATGATATATATATATATATATATATATATATATATATATATATATATATATATATGCGTGCGTGTGTGTGTGTATTGTTACGGGGTTAAAGATAGTCATACGTGTATTTACAGAATATTTACAATAATTATAGCGGCTGACAAGATGGTAGAGAGCGCGCGAAGACCAGAACATCGTCTTCTTCCGACGATAATTAAAACATCTCCTTCATCAGCGTGTCACATGACCCCCGGCGGCTGAAGCACCGGCTCGGTGCTGGTTAGGAGGCGGGCGAGTCATACAACTTAAGACGGGCGACGTGGACCACGTCGGAGCGATGCTGAGCCACGGTTGGCTCAAGAGGGGCGATTTCGTACGTGACGTCAGTTACTTGACGCAAGGCACGGTAACGGCCGGAGTAGTGTGAATGTAACTTCTCCAAGAGGCCAACGCGTCGCGACGGCGACCAAAGGAAAACCAGGGCGCCCGGTGTGTAATGGAGGTCGCGATGGCGGGCGTCATATAAGCGCCGCTGATTGTCCTGCGACTCCACAAGTCGACGTCGGGCATTATGGCGTGCTTCTTGTCCTTTGAGGATGGCTTCACGGGCGTACTCGGACGTGGAATTCAGGCTAGCAGGCAGAATGGTGTCAAAAGGTAGCGTAGGGTCGCGGCCAAACAAGAGGAAGAATGGAGAGAAGCAGGCGGTATCATGGCAAGACGAATTATAGGTGAAAGTAACGAATGGCAGCGCAACGTCCCAGTCGCGATGGTCATCGGAGACATACATGGACAGCATGTCAGTAAGGATGAGGTTAAGGCGATCGGTTAGACCGTTCGTTTGTGGATGGTAAGCAGTAGAAAGTTTGTATTTAGTCGCGCACAAGTGTAGAATGTCGACAACTTTAGCAAGAAAGTAGCGGCCTCGGTCGGTGAGGGGCTGTCGAGGGGCGCTCTGGTGAAGGATGACGTTTTCTAAGAAGAAGTCGGCGACATCGGTTGCGCAGCTTGTCGGAAGAGCCCGTGTGATTGCATATCGGGTGGCGTAGTCTGTTGCTACAGCAATCCACTTGTTTCCCGAAACAGACGTAGGGAAAGGGCCTGAAAGATCAACACCTCCACGGAAGAATGGTTCTGATGGTACGTCAAGTGGTTGAAGGCGACCAGCAGGGAGCGTGGTCGGCTGGAATGAGCCATTGCTGATTACGATATTTTTCGTTGACGCTGAACAAAAATGTACAAATTTTTTGTCATAAACAGTTTCGCTGTAAAGGTCAGGCAATCCGTTTATACTAAAGAATTTACTGTGCAAATAGAAAAAGAAATGCCGTAGATTAGGGCGCGCGATTTTTAACTCCAGTTAGCTCGCTTCAGCCCACTAGCACACTCCGTCGTTTCTTAAACCTTGGTTACATTTAGCTGGGACACCTTGTATATATCATTGTACTTCGCTCTAAACAATACTTTGCAACGTGGTGAGCACGGTATTTGAATAATAGAGCTTATACCTCCAAGAGCAACGACGTAATGCTCACGAATTTCTTTCGCGTTCGCTGCTAAATTGCCACTGAAATTTTCCTGTTGCATTTTCGTGTATAATTTGCCTGATGAAATTTGCTCAGTTCAAATTTGCTCACATTAACTTGCCTAATTAAAAAAAAAGAGATGTCGCAGCTATATTCGCGAATCTGCCTGCTTTGTTTCGTTTGTTTGCACGTCCTATGCGAAAAACGGATGCACTAATATAAATCCTAATTTTACAGTTTCGGCACGCGTGCAGTTTCGAATAAAGAACACAACTTGGAAGTAGAAAAAGAGACTCACAAAACGGCCTCAAGCCTTAAGTTGCCCATTTCTAGATAGTAAGGTTAATGTCTGACGCGCGATCACGTCTTGCCGGCACAACTAGAGTGCGTCCGTGATGTGCCCAAGGCCCATTAATTTAGAGCTGCTGAAACACGACATGACAGCAGGTTGTTAGTCTGAAAGCGCTGGAGGGGACTTTACAAAGGCCCTCGGGGATGCGGGTTGTTTCAGAATCTCCTCCCTCCCCCTGCCACCATCCACACACGGACACAAAACGAACATTGAAAACTCCTTAGGCGAGTTCACAAGCGCAAGAGCGACACGGTGAATGCGTAACACTTTGGCGCGGCTTGGTATTTTATGTGTCACCATCACTTCTCGTTTGGCTTTATGGGGTCACGTCCACGCTGGCTCTGTGTTGTGCGTGACTCATCTGTGAAGGTTCTTTGCCTAGAGTTATTGCTGTTGACTCAGGCGAGAGGCGCCCTTCGAGGCGAATTTGATTACACCTCTTCATTAAGCGCGGAGAACGTAACTTGTGTGTAATTTCATCCATAATTTATGCTTTCTCGCTGATAGGAAGGCGAATTACTTTCGGTATACAGCAAAAGTGCATTTCATTTCCAACATGTTCCCATAGAGTAACTAAAGGATTTGCTCACTCGTGCCCATTAGGTTACCTTAACGTTGTGTACAGGGTTGCACAACCCGGCACTTGAGACTTTCATTTCGTACATTCTGTAAGACGACTCTGTGCTATGATCAAATCTAGCGCATAGCCACCATTACCGGTGATGGCGCATTTAGTATACAGTGCCGGTCTCAGGCTACTTACGTTGATTCGGCGCAGAAATTACCCATACACAAGATAACAATTTGCAGGCGGAAAGAGAAGAACTGTCGCCTGAGGTAAAAAACAGGACGTGCTATAGTGGTGCTATGAAGGACAGATATGATGTAACGCTTGAGCCAGCTTGAGCAGTTGCAGCGGGAGACAGCAACTCAGCATGCTTGCCTTTGGCCGTGTCAATTCGCGTCTTGTATACGTCAAGCCTGTTGTCAGTGACAGTTCTTCATGTGGTCTTCAACGGCCTAAAATTAAACCACAAATGAAAAAAAATGGTGGTGACGACATGTTCCTCTCACTTCGCCCTCCGCCCCCCTTTCCCCTGCCGGCCGGCTTCGCTTCGCCGGCCGCTCGCCAGTGCGCCGACTCACCCTCGCTGCGGCAGTGTCGCTAAGTGGAGCGCTGGCTTCGGTGTGTTATTGACGCAGCGTGTCAGTGTCTGGAAACCAAACGCAAGCCTGAGTTTCATTTTTTAGTAACATTCTGATATCTCACGAAACACCCAACACATGCCACACCCTGAAGCAGGACCTTGGTTCACAAGAGCGCATGGTTGTCTGGGTTCAACCAGCGACTTGAACATCTGCAGGGTAGCCCCCTTGGTCGTTCTCGATCGGTGTATTTTTGTTTTTGATGGAGACCTTTTCAGCGACTTCCTGCACATCCGTCCTCGTCTTCACGTGAGCACACGCCAGAGTGAACACCTTTCTTCGGCTCCGCCATATGGTGGTCGTCTTCAATGACACGTATTTGTGTATCAGGTAGCCTGTTGTAAAAAAGGTACAAGCGGACATTCAAACAAAAAGTAGTGAAGTAGCACACATTGTAGAAGTTGCAAATGAGCGCTTCAGTGAAACCCCGTAAACGACACAACTCCGCGTCACTTCAACCTCCTCCCCACCCGCTCCCAAACACGCACACACCCTATCTATTCCCTGCCAGTTTGCGAGGAATGGGAAAAACGATGTGATTCGAGGTAGTGTATGTGTGATCCTTGCAGGTCGTTGCCACACAATGACTTTTCAGCGCTGTGCGATCTGTGTCTCAATAAATGCAGTGAATATTAACCATTGCGTAAATGTCCACACGAATTGTTGCAGTTGCAGTGCGGGCATGATTGCCGTGAATCAGCTATGTTCCTGCTTCAAACGAGCATAACGATATGAACGTAAACACGTCCTTTCAAAGTGATGGAAAGATGACATATAGCTCTTGCTGCAGGGTAACATTGTAAACCCATCATCTCGAATGTGGTGCTAGATTTACTGTTTCCGCTATACAAGCATGACTTCACTGATTGGCTTCGATTCCGTGATTTTAACATTGTGTCCTAAGGTGAATCATAAGGTAGTTCGTAAGGTAAAATCGTATCTTAAGGTAAAAAGAAAGCAACTACTGACCCTTTTCGCTGCCAGGTTCGATCACGTGTTGACGCGCTCATTGTTTGCCTCAGATGCCTCTCGTGTCTCCGCGTTTGCAAAGGATGTGTATGACGCCGGTGCGGCATGGAAAACCTCTATTTCGGGATATATATCGTAGGAGGTGACTGGATGAATGACACAAAGCTTTGGCCACAGCTTCAGAGAACATGTAAAAGTGCTTTCGGAGCTGGTTAAGCTATGCCGAAACGGTGCAAGCAGCATATATGTTGCTTGTTCTAAATGTGGGGCTAAATATGTTTTACAAGCTACCCAAGCTTTCCGCTTATGAAATGAATCAGGATCAGTGTTTTGATGTTTGCTCTTCATTTGACAAAAAGTTTGAAGGAGCGGTTTGTCAAAATTCTGAATCAGTAAAGCTCGTCAGTGCGGATACTATATGATTATTTTTTACCTAGTCATTCGCGGGTATGATCAGTTCAGATAGACTTGTTCTTGCTATGCACACTCCTTGAAACGTAGCTGCTATGTGCTATAGTTTGCAATACCTCGTAGCTAAAACGTTTTATCGCTAGTAACTCCCTTACTCTAGGGGAATGTGACAAAACATTAAGCTTCGACCATTTATGTGCAAACTTTTGGTGTAGTCAGGCATTTATTGTGCGTACAAAGTACGCGTATATAGAAGTCGGCGCCCATTCACTTAACTTGATACTTTAGCGACGGAATGGGCATAACTTTGCGTGCCAGTTGGGGTAGATGTACGTAGGTAACGTGCGCGAAACTTACTATGACAGGAAGGGGCACTACTCTCTTCGTCATAGTTTAACGAGTGGTGCTCACTCTTACCGACGTCCCGGGGTTGAAATCATTTCTTTGGAGGTTAGCGATAAAACGCTAGCGCATGATTCAAGTTTTATTCCGATAACAATTATGTGGATACTCCAGGTGCATTACTGCTATCGCCGCCGCCATGAGGTTCCGTAACGGCAAAGCGTGTGAGAGTGAGCCGGCGAAAGCGGTTAAATCTCGCGTGCGCGAGCGAGGAACGTGGCCCGGATGCGGCCCCATCCTGCGGCGCGCGAAGCAGGGGGGTGAGAAGAGGGGCATACTTTTCCAGAGGTTACTACGGTGCCTCGTTGGCCTCCTCGCCTGCCCCTCCGTACAGAGTGGAGACAACCACGGCGTCTACTACGGCGTTGGCCACGCGAATTGCGGACGCCGTAGGGACGCGTTGCCAGCGCTCGTGCGTCTTGAAAGCAAACTGCGAGGTGGTAAAAGTGCGCGCCCGCGCGGGCCTCATCTCCAAAATGATCTGCGATGTTTGCAGAATGCGCGTAGTGGGGGGCCGGTAGCTTCGTATGCGCTGTGCTTTTGTCGTTTCGTTCGCGCTGAAACAAGACATGCATGAAGGTCGATTCGCTTGCTGGTGCCACGATTCCTCACGTCAGAATTTTCACAGCGAGTTTTGGCGCTCATCGAGCCAGATGTGTTCATGTTTACCCACGCGCGCGTGACACCGTACTGGTTGATTTAGTTCAAACACGTTGACGGGCTTGCTGGTTTGAATCCATGGGCGCTCTAACGTAAAACTATTCCAAACTTTTCTATTCCATTTCTGCAATCAGACTTCCGCGATTGGTCTAACACTTTTCTTAACCCCCCCACTTCACCTGTCTGTCACGCGACGTCACGAAAACCGCGATAGCTCCCAATTTCATATGAAGTGTACTCACTGATTATGCATGATTTGACCGAACAAACAAAAAATAGGTATTTCTGATTCGACGCCTTTCAGCATTAGCCCTCGGTTATTTGTGAAAAGTTTTCGGGCGACACCCACTTCACCTCCCTGTCACGCGACGTCACAAAACCGCAAAAGCTCACAGCGTGAAAATGACGTGTACGCGTTAAAGATGCATTAATCTGCCTAAGAAAACTGAATTTTCTTCTGAGTAGCTGCAGGCTGCCCCGTTCCGAAAGGAAACAGGAGATGGCTGCCACCGATCACTAAGGCACAGGCTAGCCGCACCTGCCGGAGAGCATCGGTTTATTTGCGTGTAATAAAACTTTTTGCTTGGCCGTGTAACGTTTTCGAGAACTTTGGGCACGTTCAGGACCTCGTTCTGCCAACTATTCTTTGCTGAAGGTCCTTTTTGTGTCATTCTTAAGCTTCCGTTGCATGCCGCCGCGATTTCCGAACAGCCACCGCAAGCCATAAGCAAAAGAAAGCGGACCAATCGCAGATGCCGGCACCACCCTCTTTATCCGGTTATCGATTTTAAGTGCAGTGGCTCGGCCCCATCGAATCCCTCTCCGCTTGAGTTTGCTCCGCGCCTCTTGTCAGCCAATTAGATAAGGCAACCAGCTCAGTGTATGCAAAGTAATTCGTTTTTCAAGCAAACAAATGTGACCTGCTATGAACGAGGAGATCGTGTGATTGGTCTGTTCGGACAACCGCGCTAGTGACAGCCCGATGCTTGTGTCCGCGTTACGCAAATTTGACGTCAGGAGATTGGAATGAAAACATATTCGAATAGTTTTACGTTATAGGGCCCCATGATAGAATATGTAAACGCGACTGAACAAGGACGTAGAGAGAAGCAAACACGCAAATGCAATGCTGTCTCTGTGTGTCTGTTTCTTTCTTTGTCTTCGTTAAGTGAGGCTTACATATTCTATCATTGTTAATTTAGTTAGCGAATGTTTACAAGTTTACACAGATTATAAAACTGCTATCCTTCCTTCGTACAGCTATATACTAATTTGCTAGCGCAATCGGTACTTCGCCTTTCGAGCGGAACTCGTGGAAAGCGCCACGAAGAAAGTCGTGGCATCGCGAAGGGCCGGAAACACAGGCTGTACTTATGTAGCAGTGGTCCGTGAGCTTGGTCACACAGAATCATTCTATTGCTTAATATCCCAGTCACTATTTTGAAGCCAACTACTACACGCGTCTTCAATGCACCGCTCCACAATTTGCAGCACGATTGGAGCACAGTGCGTTATCAAAAACTCAATTGCATTTGCGAAAGCTTGAACGCACAGAAGGAAGGTAGTATAGTTGTACGTGCTGCACGAACAAGGGGGAAGCAGCAGCAGTGTGTGGTGCCATCGCCGCATGCCAGCGATGTCCTCTGCGATGAGAGACGGAGGAAGCAGCAGCGGCTACCAAGGCAGGCTGGGCGCGCGAAGCAGCTCAACCTGAACACGCGCCGGCTACCGAGAACGAGGCGGCGGCACCTGCACGAGCGCGTCGCGCGACTACGTCGCCGCCAACAAACCATCTCGCCCAGCGGCATCGCGTCGCCGTATCTGCTCTGTCGAGGCGCGCTGCTGACGTGTAGTCGCGGCGATGCCCGATGCCCTCTCTCAACACCGGTTCAACCGCTTTGCGACGTCGAGGCGTGTTCGTGACGTGGCGTCGCAGCAAATGGTAATTTAGACGTAATTTCGCTGCTACAGACGCCGTCTTTATCGCTTAGAGGGACATTCAATGCTTGCGCTTCAAGATATGAAGGAAGTAGGCATGTTTGTAACTATCGCAAAGTAGTGACACGACAGCTGGCGCAATATATGCGCAGTAAGCGTTTCGCTATATTATGATTCGTCGATGGCAGCAATCATTCACTGATGCACGCAAGCAAGCCGCTTTCGAGAAGAAGAAAACAGTGGCCGTATAACGTGAAACTACGCAATGTCGTCTTTTTGCAATTTACTAACGTCAGATTTACGTAACCACCGACGCAAGTATATGGCAATGATTCTCAGCGTTGTTAGAACAGGCCAATGAAACGCTCTGCTCGTTGACAAGGAGGTCACTTTTGTTCCCCTTAAAGCGCATCGCACTGCCTTGCTTGACAGGTTTTTCTCTAATAATTAGCTGGCCACATGCGCGAATCATACAGAAGTGTAGAGGGTTCAGCCGGAGTCTGGCTAGCCCGATGAAAGTATATAACCTGATCAGGATGGTGGTGCCAGCGTATGCGATTGGTCGGCTTCTTGTTGCTTAGCTTTCAGTGTTTGGTAGAAAATTGTGGTGCGGTAGTAGGAAGGGTAGAAGTGCACCTAAAAACTATCCTAAGCGAAAAAAATTTGGCAGAGTGATGTCGCGTACGTGATGAAAGGGCTCGACAACGTTATGCTGCTACGCAAACACTTTTATCGTATGCTCCGTACAGTCGAGATTGCGGCTACTCTGGCGCCATCTGCCGCGGCGATGCGACAGTACTGGGAAGGTGGTTCTGCGGCTCGGCCGGCTCGACTGGCTCGACGCGTATTATTTCATGCGCACTGCAGTTCGTGTCGGCCACGGTTGGGGCGGCTTGCTTTGTTAATGAGCCCTCCTCTTTTTTTCGGGTACGTCTTGCGACAGTGCAGTGGCATGTGCATAAGGGACAAGCGTCGATATTACGAAGGTGCGGGAAAGAACAAGTGGAAGTGGCGATACTGCTGCGTTAGACTTACAGGCACGAAGGCCAGCCCGGTATAAATTGGTACATGTCTCTTGGCAGGCCTCCCGAACAAGAACGGCGAAAGAAATGGACCGCATCTGACCGGGGAGTTAAGTCAGCTTCTGTCATCACATATGTCAGAAGGGTTTGTTTTGTCATTCGTGCTGCACGTTCGCGTTTCACGGCTTGTTCGGCGCCAGGGGTCATGGCCGGGTCAGCTGCTCAACATTAAAAAAACATTTCTCACGACTTGGCTTATTTTACGACTGCTTAGTGTAGCCTTAGCATTTGGCATTATCAGGATAACACTGGCGTGTTCGAGGAGCAATATTTTATGCCGAGGAAGCTTATCTCACGCTGGCGTGCGCTAATTCATAGACGATACTTGTTTCGGCTGCTGGTATCAGAGACGCAGTTTCACATGGTGCAATTTTTTCTTGCGACTTTACCTTGGCTAAATGGCCTTGCAAAAGCAAAGTGCATATGTAGGCTAACGAATTAACAAGCGAGATTGAACCGTGTGAAAAGGGCATAGTGAACCTCGATCATTGTACATGACGAAAAACGAACAATCACGTCATATAAATTCTGATCTGGTGGTTAATAAATCTAATTTTTCAGCTGCAGATGGCTCCGAATTGGTCTCAAACGAATCAACCAAGATATGCTTTAATCATTTCGTCAATGGAGAAAAAAGCACAATTGGAAATTATCCTTACAACAACCCGACCCTTTTTCCGGATACAAAGTGTGGCAAGCTGACTTGAATAATTTGACGAATAAAAAGAACTCATAAATAAGGGCTCGTTTGTCTCACTAGTCGCTTGAAGCGTCGTGTAGTTGCGCCGATTACGTCGGCAAGTAGGTCCCGGTTCTAGATTCGACAGTGAGCCATGATAGACCACTTACAACTGCTTTAAACCCACAAACATTTTCGTTTGGCACCGTGCTACACGACGAAGCACATAGAACGTTACAGAACCGTTGTGTGACACAGTCACTTTCGATCAAGATCGCGCTCGACCGGACCAGATTTCTCAGTTTAGATCAAGCAGGGTCGCTGCTTCACGGTTCAACCATCCGATTTGTGTTAGTTCAGCTCACTCGCCATGACGGTGCTCACGACAGCCTACGATCGTAATCGTTAAGTTCGAATTCGACGCACGGATCACGATCGACCTAACACATATCGAGCGAAATCGCTATCCAATGTAACCTTGCAGCTATACCCGGTCCAGACCGAGCTGAATGGCGATTTAAATTAACCATGTGACATGGGCATCAAGTGATAGGCCACGGTTTACGACGCGCCGGAGCGCCATGAGGCATACGTTGCCAAGAACAAGGCGTTGATTAAAAATCGGTCAACCTATTAGAAGCACAACGTGGCCAAGGTGCCAGTTTAATGACCTCAATCTTAATGCCACAATAGACCTTACTGACGTGCAGAATGACCTCGTACAGTTGTTTTCCCTGCTGCGAACGGCACTTCGCTTGAACGTCCAGGCCAGCCATTTGTTTCGCTGAGAGAACTTGTGAAGTAGCGTACAGCTTGCCCCCGCTGGTTAACGCAGCAGCATGAAAGTACTCTCGTATTCCTTTATTATGCCTGAACCCACAAGAAGTATTTTCGACATCACCTAGGACCATGCTTGCACCTTCACGTACGCAAACAGCGGTGAATCACCGATATACGTGCGGATTTCTGCGACATTTCCACGAAGTTTAAACTTCGCAGTGTTCGCACTTTCGCATTATTTCGCCGCTCGCCACAGGCGGCGCTGAGGAGTGCGGCATTACCACGGCCACCTGGTGACTGCATGGAGCCTATACGCAAAGAAATCCATTCTCCGTGGCAGCTCCGTGTAACCAGTGCCAGAGCGATCGGTGGGCAGCCACGTTCCATTTGACCAATTTATACGAAAAAAATTTGACCAATTTTGAAGGGCTGTTTGCAGAAATGGAATAGAAAATTTTGCAATAGCTTTACGTCGTAGTGTCCTAGTTAGGCTTCGAGTCGGAGTCGTATTCATTATAATTGTCATCACCGATTATATACGGCATTGGGAGACACAGCTGAGAGCACTTGCAGGTAGCGCTTAAGTCTGTTAGACAGAGACTGGTCATAGTCTAAGCCATTCGTTCTACTGTAAGCCAGTGCTTAGAGTATAACGAATATTAGGAGAGCAATTTCCCCATGCGGCTTTTTAATGTGTAGATGTCGCTTGCATTAGCGAGCTGAGTATTGCAATCACGAATATGCATGCTTCATTTATTCTAGCAGCTCGCACAACACAAGCAGGGTGCCTGGGGCTATAAGCCGCGCTTCGCTCAATTAACGCAAACGATTTGTGCTTGGGACCACTTGTGTTATTGTTCATGTTCGCTGGAAATAACGTTTACTCTACACGAGGCACGAGCAATGAAAGAGGCGGCTGTTTGCTTGCTCTCCCCCACTTTTCTTCCTGTTCATCTAAAAAAAAGAAAAACTAGGAAATTCTCCAGGCAAGAAGAGTAGAGCCGAACCTCAGTGGTAGCGGCACGCCATGTGTTTCGGAAGAAATCGATGGGGACTGGTTCGCCAGCGGGTATTTTCTTGAGCAAACAGGTGAGGCCAGGCGTTTGTGATACTCAGTCAGCCATGGTTGAGCCAACAATCGGGCCTAGTTTATTGCTTGAGTTGTAATATATGTTTGTAGCGCTGAAACAGCAGACTTCATTAAACAGACACGACACATTCTGCACGCATTCTGCATCCATTTAGAGCACGCCCTTTTTCTTGATTTAGGCGCAGAGACAACAAAACGATTGGAGCGTGCGCCTCATACCTAGCCATGCAGAGGAAACAAGAGCGTAATTTACTGGACTTCTTGCGTCAAGACAAGCGATGACAGCTGGTGCCATGAAGAGGGAAGATTTCATGTAAAGTGTGGTTGTTCTGCTGTTAAAAGTATGCAAAATTTGATCGTGGTCCCTTGCACACAGCAAATGCTATAGATGGCTGTCGCGCGGATATTAGTCTCGTTCAGCAGATAGCCATTTTTCTTCGATTTGGGTTTCCGACTGCTAGTGCTAGGTGCATTGATACAGCAGTTGGGCGCTTTGCTTGCGCTTGGCTGAATTTGGTGTTCGATCTGTTTGGGCAATAGCCCCCGTTCTTCTACGGCGCGGCTTGCAGTTGGGTATGATCGGCTGCACTTATTTGAACCTCAACTATAGCACAAGTTTTTTGCATAGGCAAGATTGGTCACATGTTCTTTGCCCAGAGAAATTCTGCTACAACCTTAGAGAGCTACCAGACAAGAATGTTGAGCAGTTTTCAGATACGCCATCTTTTATTCAGAACGAACGTCCTGCAGGTGGCTTTATGATTTTGAAACTATGAAACACTTCTTCATACCTTCTTTATTTTTTAAAAAATATTGCAATGCCGCGAAAAGCTTTAGGTTGAAACTTATCCGTTAGGTTTGGACCCTTAAGGTAAATGCACTTCATGTACAAAAAGCATGACTGACTTCTTTCACGTACCGCGCTGGAAAAATAGATGTTTAAATGGTTGTGGTGCTGTTATAGGCCGGTGCGTAAAAATACATCAGGAACTGCGGAAGAAACTAGTCACAGTTAACTGTACAGTGACTTTTTACAGCACTAGCTATATATATATATTTTTTAATTTCACAGGGTTACTATGCCATTCTATATATATCGTATATATCAGTTCCCACAGGAACAACAATATCCAGAAGCATTGCTGACGCGGTGGGCACCACTGCGTGCGAGAGTGTGTAGCGACAGCAACTGATAGTTGTTGATACAAGGCGATCACGTATCTATCATCTCAAAAGCAGAGCAAAATTCGCCGGACTGAATTTGCCCTGTGTAGTGCAGGAAGATAAGCATCAGCGAAAAATGACCATGCACACAAGGTAATGCTGAAAGCAGCTATGCGATTCAAGAGGTACTATATGTAACACGAAGGACCCTAGGGAACTAAGTTAAAAATATGCAATCATCTGGATGCCGCAGTTAGTGTGGTGAGGAGGCTGATGCGCGGAATTAGCAAAGCCTCTCGGCCTTATTGGCCAGCGTCGATGGCGAGCACTGCTGCTCTTTGCTCGGCAGTCTGTCGAACCTGAGGCTGCTTCACTAGAGCATCAAGAGTACACTAGTACTCAGCTTCTATGCAGTCGTCGGCGCATTTTGTCGGGGACCCATTACTTATGATACACCTGGCGAAATTTTTCAATTCTCAAAGACGTGCCCCTCAAAGGGCACGACGACGCAATTGCAAACAAAGGCGATAATCACGACATCCTCATAACTTCCTCATGACATTCCCTTTGAATCCGAGAGGCGACGCATATTCACTAAGCCTGCGTGTTACATGTCCCCATGTCTTAAGGTAGCACGGTGCTTTGCGCTGCTTTATCTCGTGAATGAGAAGAAAGAGGGTTAACTGAGGGACTTGATTTTTATTAGTCATATCGTAAGAAGCCAACAAACACTGACGCCAAGGACAACATAAAAATTACTTGTGGCAAATAAATGAAATAAAGAAACGATAAATTATTGGAGTTGAAAGTGTATGAAAAAACAATTTGCCGCAGGTGGGGAACGATCCCACAACCTTCGCATGCGAAGGTTGTGGGTTCATTCACTTCCCCTATGTTGTCCTTGTTGTCAGTGTTTGTTGGCTTCTTATGATTCATCTCGTGAAGGTATTTAGGCCAGTCACAATGCTGTCCAAACATCTATTCTGCTATATTTTCCCCAAGTCCTCCTGAAACATTTTGTACGCACTCAAATTTCAGACATTCTTAGAACAACCCATGAATTTTTGTACGCACTCAAATTTCAGACATTCTTAGAACAACCCATGAATTTGCGCTTAATTGGACATTTTCTACAGGGTGAATAGGTGATCCGAGTGGCTGGATTAATAAATCACCACTGCAGGAAGAAACATATATTGAAGTCAGAGCAACACCTAGGCGCAAATAACTGTTACGTCTGGTTGAAAGGCCGAAATAATGATGTAAAGGGAAGTGAAAGTGGACGAAGAGACGACCTGCGCAGATCGGCACCGTACCCCCATCTTTCTAGCGGTTTTTACGGTTATAGTAATCTGTAACGTCTATATCTTGACGGGATTTCTCATTCGCAAGAACTTCCAATAAACGACTGCAAGTATCTCTGTACTATAACGTTTCACGTAAAGTTAATGAGCATTGAGTCACGTTCATAGCTAAATAAAAACCTTTTTATTCATCCTCCCAATTATATTTCAGTCTAAATTGATTTTCCTCTCATACCTTTTGTGTTGCATCCTGCCGATCCGAATCACTTTCTCCGTGACGGCAGTTATATTTCATTATTAAATTTCCTCTTTGTGTAATTTCCTCTTTCATCTTGGCGACGGATGATGTCGGAAACTATGGCTCTACTCGTCATGCCTCAGGAAAGACAACATGTCGCCATGTGTATTAAAACACGTGATCAGTGAAGCAAAACAAATGCATCTAAGGTTTTTGTTTCTTTGTTTTTAATGTGCATTCTGTATTTATTTTAAGCAGGAACACGAACACTTTTCGAAACTGCCTTGGGATTGGTACCACCGCGGTTTATTTTTCCATTTGATTCAGTTTTAAACGTAAGTATTTGGGAAACCGTAAACAATTTGTTTATAAGCGCCAGTCGCTACTGGGAAAATATAAAAATAGTTGATAAAAATAGATACCGCCATAGCAACTGGGGAACCACCTCACATAGAAGCACTCGAACCTTGAACTTTTGTCTTCACGGGAACCACTGTCCGCGAATATTGTGTTATGATTGTGATGTTCCTAAAGCGGAGTCTTGCACCGCTGTTCCCCATTACCTCAATATGTCATGAAATCAATCTTACACACATGCACTATGTTGGTTGTGCGTATAGCCCTTGTAGTAAACGCAGAGAAAGATTGCGCTTCGACGAATTATATTGAAACAGAAGCATATACAATTTCCATGCACAACATGACACTGTGAAGGCTTGTTGCGCTTCCTTGTTGCGCTTGGAGCGCAAGCACTGACTTAGCTCCTGTAAATAAATTAGTATAAAATTCAATCACTTTGGCATGGTAAAACTATATTTTTGTTTGACAAAGTTCCATTCTATAAATTTATACTTGCGGATATTTATTGCAAATTTAGATGACTCATGAAAGTGAATGTCCGAGTTATTGGTGTATATCTCAGTGGCGCCACAGGGGCGTGACGATTGTTGTTTTGGACCTGCCGGCTCGAAATGGCTGCAAGCTCAAACAGTGGCATAGTTATTTCAGCGCTGTATTGTGGCTGCGGTAACGCAGAACTTTTTTGTTACTCGCTGAGATGGAGATGAGGACCTTCTTGACTGAATAGTTTCTTAAGAAGCACAGCAAAACATTCTTTTGAACTGAAGTGTCAAAAACTTCCCGCCCTTAGCGAATAGCTGCTTGACAACAGCGCGAACGTAGAAAAATGACGGGGCCTTACGGCGATAATATGGCGGAAATAGGACACGTATGTACTTTTGCATTCAAATCAAATGTGGAATGTTCTCATGACACATAGGGAAAAGAGTCACCGGAAAGACGGTGGAGTATAACGCTCAATTGGTTTCTAACGCAAAAGAAGAGTTTAGAAACAGTTCAGTTCACGTGATTTGGCTTCCTTTGTTAAACGCGTATAGCACGGTATTTTCGCAAACATTCATTTTAATGTAAAATTGAAATCGAAGCACACCCTTTTTTTTCAACGATGATCTTGAGAGTACAGCGGCATACAGTTCTTTTACAATCGTCACTATCTCGTCAATTTGGTTGATGGTTAATTTCTCGATTATGCAGTACTGTTGTTAAAGAATAAAAAAACAACAATTTCTTGCGTATCCTAATCTTGGCAGCAATAGTTTGTAGCCATGCCTTTCCTCCGCCCCGGGAAACCCAGTAATTTTCCTCAATGTAGCCTCACTCTTTCGTTGCGCCTCATTGTCCTTATGTCTTTTAATAAAAGGGACGTCTTACTCGAGAATAATGGCAAAAAGACAGACTGAAGGCGCTCAACATAAGAAAAAATAGGAATAAAATATTCCGCATTTTCACGTGGTGCGTCAGGAGAAAGAATAAACGCAAACTAGCAGCCTACATTGAATCTTTTGGCTTTTTAACTAATTTCGTAACCCAAAAGTAATTACTGATGGATACAATGCAGCATAAAATATTTTGTACGCAAACAATACAATCGTCTAAGCAAGCCGGCATTTTTCTCTTGGCGTAACCACCCGCTTTGCGTCAGGGAGCATGCGGCGCCGAGAAAGATTGAACAATGATCTAGGGACTTAAGTTGTTACTTTAGCGAACTCAGAAAAGCTTTATGTGACAGTTCGTTTAAAAGCTCATATGGGTCACATAGAACCTATTAAGCTAACCACCACCTTAAAAGACGTAGACTTTAGCATGAAATATAGAAGCACAACATATTCCTCTTTGGTTCACGTTGCGGTGATGAACCGCACTCAACGTCTCACGGTAAGCAAGTTGCCAATTATTTGCGGCTGCGTCCCCGATGATGTAGCAGATAGCTACAGAAACAGGCTGAAAGCAAGGCCATATTCTGAATGCAGGAAGCCTCGATTCATATTTTGCTGGGCTATGTGAAAAGTAAGCTGTGAGTACAATTGTACCACTGTCCGGTCACCTTGACAGGGAATTTTTTTTAAAGCAGGTCCAACGAACCAACACGTCGGCACAAGTCAGCGTCCTTGTAGTTCTCTAGTTCTGCCAAAATATAATATTATCGGTACGTGTCACGCAGAGCCTGAAAATTTCATGCAAGCAATAATAAGGGCATAAACTTCATTATTAATCACACAGATACGTTTATTTTAACAGAAATAGCACTTGATTAAATGAGGGTACAGATAACTTCTTGTTGATGTGTGAGGCATAAGTAGATATAGCTCCATGCGTAATAAAGTTGTGCAAGTAACTCACTGTTCTGCCATAATGATCTCTAGATGCAAGCATTTCCCGTTATTAAATAATATTTGGTAGCTTTACCAGCCAATACTTAGGCAGTTAACGTATTTTATAGAAAACAAAATCACAAATAAAAAAAAAACATTTTGCCATCCGCCGTGGTTGCTCAGTGGCTATGGTATCGCGCTGCTGAGCACGGGCACGAGGTCGCGGGATCGAATCCCGGCCACGACGGCCGCATTGCGATGGGGGCAAAATGCGAAAACACCCGTGTACTTAGATTTAGGTGCACGTTAAATAACACAAGGTGGTCGAAATTCCTCCACTATGGCGTGCTCCATAATCAGTACGTGGGTTTGGCATGGAAAACCCCATAATTTATTTTAATTAAAACACTTTGCCACAACCGTCGTAGAGTGATCGCTTCTGATTTATCATATTAAACATCGAAACTGGCTGAGTTTGTATCAGTGTTTTTCCACACGTTGCGTATAAGTGTGCTATTTTTTGTTCTATACGGACAATAGAAGTCAATGGAAGACAATAGAAAACAATAGGGGTTGAAGTCTGTCAAAACTGAACATTTTTTGGTCACAAGTATTCATTAAATTTTACGAATATTATTTTCGCGTTAAGAAGAGGTTGCATAGGGGCATAAGGTGCCACGCACGATCAGCAGAATCAGTTGTAACGGTTTGCAATTACACGTTGAAGTCCAGTATTCTTCGAAGAAATAAATAATTGCAAACGTGGGAGCAAAACGACATCTATATATCTACTAAAGTATGCTTTAATGCAATGAGCAGGCATTGTGGAAAGATGCTTGCCATGAGAAATCTACGGTTTCTAGAATAGAATAACTGCTAGTTTGGATTTTCATAATTATTCGCCCACATAAAGAAAGAAAAAGAAGCAGTCCGATGACGTCTATACTGCGGCAATCCGAGGTAAAAAGCAATATTATCGTCAAAATACTGGCATTTGTGCCAGGCGGAATAAATAGCCCAAGTGTTGTCGAACTCAAGAAAAAAAAAATTTACCAGTGGCCGAAGGGAACGCAGGAACAAAAACGTGCGGAGATTGTTTTTCGATAGCGTGAATCAATCAGCTGGCCCCTTCACAAAACCAATTAAGAAAAATTGCAGTCTAAACTTTTGTAGAGAAGAACTAAAAATGCCTTTCGCATATCAGGACACCGAGAATGAGACTTCGTTTCAAAAGGGCAATTTACTCTGTCCTCAAGAAACGTACCTGTCCCGGCAGCCCTGTTTAAACGAGAGGGAACGAAGGGTTACGGGCCACAAGTTTTCCTTTTGAGAAGGAAAGGAAAAAAACGCGATGCATATGCAAAGGCTAGCAAACGTAATGACACGCGTTGAGGCAAGAAACTGCTCACGGAGTAATACCCTGAACTTCGTCACATTTATCGCATGCGTGGTAGAACATTTGGGAATGGGAACAGTTTAATAGAATCCAGCACAGCGCAACTTCTCGTCTCCGATTGTTTGCGAGCAGCTACATTTGTCTCGAGTGTTCTCTAGCGTTTGCCAAACTGTGCACGTGCGACAGCTGATCGTAAAAACCGAAGAGAAGGGACGTCGCGTTCCCTGCCATGATCATTAAACTCAAAGAGGGCGCCTGCATATGCGAATCGTTACGGTGCTTTCGTGCAGGAAGCATTGCTTCTATTTATTGCTTTCTTAAGCTTTGGGTTTATTGGTTTTGCGGAATACAGTTTTGCACTTTCCGCTTGGGGCTGTTGGGTGTTACACAAACGTACACATATAGCACTTTGTAGCACTGAGCTACGCTTTGGATGGATGTCTCATTTTCCCTTTAATAAACATACATATAGGTGCTTCTTATAACCACCGCAGTGGCATCTGATAATGCCGTGCTGGCAGAAGAAGTAAACCTTTATAATTTTAGGAGGCGTCCGCATTCTTCTTTAAGCGCAAGTCAAGATATATAGCGAGCGCCCATGATGAACGAAAAATAAACCTCATCAGTGAAAACTGCCTCTCCGCAGAATTTACCGCCCCGTGAACACAATGCTGAACGCGTGACGTTATCATTAAACAAGACGAGTCTCAGGTGTAGTTCATGAGTAGCCATTTTAGATATACTGGTTTTCCCGAGAAATTCACTATTCGCATGCGCTGCATGATGGCTGATTAAAAATTTTTTTATCGTAATTTCCATTTTCGTCTCCGAGCAAAATGCGCATTACGACATAATATTGTCTAGTTTGTATGGTTCAGTTCCAAATAATACAATTTGAATGTGATATGTTACGCAATATACTGTTACAAATAGGTGACACTTCGTTATAGCTCAGGTGGAATGTCATCGCTAGACAGTGATCAACGCAGGTGTGACCGCAAACACTATAGTTAATCAATGGTTTCATTTCTCGGTTTAAGTCATGGTACACTATAGCTTTTTTATTAGAATCAAACATAAAATATATCAAAGCTTCTGAAGCCTGGTTAAAAATCAAGGGCAGTCCGGACGAAAACACCTTTCAATTTTTCACAAATTTTTTCTCGGATTGATGTCACTCACGTCATCTCCATTTCAATTTTGCATAATTTTGTACTGAAGTCTTGTATAACGTCTTGAGATCCCTAATTCGATGTTATCTTGGTGCAGGTTTTGCATTCAAGTTTATAAAGAAGTACTGCGGACTGGTTTTTTAAGGAATAAGGTGAATGAGCCACGCATGGCACTCTTTGTACGGTAAAGATGTGTTGTTGCAATTGTTTTACAAGCTCTGATAAGTCAGTGAAGCACACAATTACGCGAACATATTGCTTAGCAAAAGTCTTTCCGGAATCCTGAACATTATTCTTAGCAGAATCCGTAAGCATTATCCTGAAGAACTTGAAGAAGCGGTTGCATCAAGCGTTATATGTGACATCAGCAAAAACAAGAAGAGCAAGGAAGAAATAAAATTACTGTTAAATGTTTTGGGCTTATGACCTGTAGTACACTCGGTTCTGATTCTAATATGCAAGTAAATAAAAAAATACGGGGTTTTACGGGCCAAAACCATGGCCTGATTATTAGGCCGGCTGTAATAGTGAAACTCCGGAAATGTTGACCACCTGGGGTTCAATAAGGTTCACCTAAATCTAAGTACATGGGTGCATTCGCATTTAACCTCCACCGAAATGCGGCGACCGTGGCCGGGATTCGACCCTGCGACCTCGTGCAACCACGGCGGGCATGTGCTAGTAGTATTGAGTGGAAGTTCCTATAGCGGTATTCTTTTATTGCCTGTGCATTTCACGGGACATCTATTTTGCATGTGCTTTCAGGTCAGTTATGAAGTGAAGGGCACATCTGAAGTGCTTTCCATCGCCTTTGCAAATCCTATGAGGCTCACAGTGCAGAAGAAGTAAAAACAACAACCATGCGTAGGCTTCAATGATGTCCACCATCATAACAGGCTAGGAAGCTTGAACATAGATCATGAAGGTAGAGAACGAACTTTAATCAATAGACTAAACCAACGACTATGTGAACGTGACCACCCCATAACAAAACAAAAAACGAAAAGATTAAGGAGCTATCCTTTTTCACAATGAAAAAAAGTGTGCTTTTTCACATTTGCCAATGCGACTCAGTCACCTTCGAGAATTTCTCGCATTATTTCTTTTTTTTTCAGATGTAGCTTGCTTGCGATATGTCAGCCTGCCTTCTTTTCTATATTACACCCCGGTTGATACATCGGTAGCACGAACTACCGCACCACTGACGCCTTCTGGACAAAAACAAACATGCTCGGAGCTAGCATGTTTCTATTCTGATTCCTTTCTCTGAAGTTGAACCGAATTGCAGGGCTGCGACGTATTCGTGCTCTATCGATATATCGATCGGTGTTTACACTAAAGCCATCGGTGTGCAATATGCACTGTGCGACAAATTGTGCAGCTTCGCCACCATGCCCTTTCTCAGCTCCAGTGCGGTAGTCTACATAACTCCAATTTCGAAATAACGTTGTAGGTAACTTTGTGAGCCGAATGTAGCTGAAATATCTTAACGTAACTAAGCTGCCAAATATTACTGATTCCCGCTAAAATACAATTTGAAAAGTTGTTCTCGCCTTATGAGAAGACACGATTTGGAAGTGCACTGCGATTTTCGTGAGATTTGTCGAAAGAGTGGCGAAGTAATTATACATAATATTTAACCGTTAGCAATCGACAGATACACTTTCGAAAGAATGGCGAAAAAAAGCAAATGTATATTTTAAAACGCAAACCAGGAATCAAAACTTATCGCTCCAATTAAATACTTAAATCCCCAGCTTGTACTGTGTGTAAACTGCTTATCTATCTCATTCCTCCGCACATAACCAAACAATTATGAAAAGGAAGTATGAAGTTCGGCAGAGACACATAAGACTGCTTACGTGTGCGAATGCGAAAGTATTGTAGTCGCTTTGGGGAAATGCTTTCGAAATGGGTTTTCATCCGTGTGTCGTTGTGTACGTTGTAAACTAGCGCGGCGTTTCTCTTTGTGTTCCCTTGCTTCGTCTTCTGCGGCGTGCTTCCGCGAGCGACCAGGTTTCACAGATGCCACTGAGGTAGACAATTCGGAGTGCCTCCCAGCACACGTAGCACCGATAAAATCCGAAGTGCAAACATGGGAGGCAGCGACGTGAAGTTTGCAGTGACACACGCACTACGCACGCACTATACGCACTCGTCACTTGATGCACTCACGATTTGGCGTCGAGAGTGCATCGCAGTAGACGCAGCACTGATGAAAATTCCGAGAGCAAGGGACATGTGCGAAGCAGTGACGGAGGCAGTGACGTGACGTGTGCAATGACGCACGCACTAGGTACAAATTTCTTCAGACATAACCGTGGAGACACCGTTGAATCGGGGAACAGTGCTCGTTTCGCACGGCGGAGGCCTCGGTTCGATTCCCATCCAGACGGAAGTGTGCAAAATGTTCTTTTCGTTTACATAAATTGAGTTTGTTTACAGGCACCTGCGTGACAAATCTGACGTCAATGCGAGCATTTTGACATGTATTTACTTGTCGGGCCATCGGCCATTTTTTGGTATCATCTCTCTGTCATGACGCCGACGACAACGCCTAATTTTTTCGTAATGGGGCATCTGATGCTTTCGTATTAAAAAAATATAATGTCATTTTGTCGATACCACTTTCCGTCGAGGTAATCGAATCATAGCACATTTGAACTAGCAGAAGCCTTAACCCACTGTGTAGAAACCAGAAACAAATACGCCTAACCTTAACCGACTAGTGTAGGGCATTCTACCGTCTGAAACAAAGAAACTGATTGATAAACTTTAAGTAACGCAATAAGGTTCAGTGGCGTATTCGATCAGTGACTAACTCACTAGCCCCCAGAATTTATATTTCCAAATAATCTGATAAACGAGAAGAAAGGGGGGGGGGGTAACATAGCATATGACCTCTAAAGGACTTCACATACCCCAGGTCAGCTCAAATGCTTTCAAGTGGCTTAATATATACCTACAGCGCTGTGTACACATTACACCCCCTGACATAAAACTTATCACCTTAAGTACTTATGTAAGACTCGGCTCTGTGAACGATGGGCTATTGTGGTATTTTAAGCTAAACAAAATGCTAACAAGGGAAAAGGAATACAGAGGAAGGCGGCTAGAGATAGTTATTGCAAATAGAGAATCTACAGTTGCTAACTGTTCATTCAAAATATCACAAATGACACTAAACTGCTAAGCAATAATTTCACGCCTAAAATTTAAGTATATAATGTTTAACTGCGTGATAAACATTGACACTTATGTTCCGTACGCCCTACACAACTCATTAGGGATGTGCGAATAGTCATTTTGGAGACTAAATCGAATACGAATCGAATAGTGCCTGAAGCGTATCGAATCGAATGTTGATTGATTTTCGAATACAGAAGAGTCGTTATCACAGCGCTAAAACCGTAGTATTTTTAAAGTTAGGAAGTTTCTTTCCATAAAAAATACGTTATAAAGTGTTTTTTAGTAATAGCAGTGACTAATCGAGTCAAACAACGAGTCGAATAAGACACTATTCAATTCGCTATTTAAGTTTTTCGAATACTTGAACACCACTACGACCAATATTTCCATACCCGAATCAACACTAACAGGACGGAAACACGACTAAATGCTAACAGAATACTCTTTTAACAGTAAAGCTATAGCAATTCCATACTCATTACCACCAGAAAATGGAACAGCGTGGACCCCTCTAGTACTAATATCACATAAATGGATCCATTTTTATGAGTCTAAGATGATGTAGATGACAAATAGTGCCTAAGATCATTCGACAAGCATCCTTAATTATTGTAATGCCATTGTCATTCCTTGCAAGGATTGACTTATAGCCTTGTTATTGCGACAGCTTTGATATAATGTTTTAGCGCGGAAACTTTTTCGCATGTCTTTCACATGTCTTTCACATGTCTTTCAGATGTTTCACATTTTTTAGTATATTTTGTTGTGTCCAAGGACAATGAAGAAATAGTGAGACTGACAAATGAAACTTTACCTATTGAGAGGCTAGGACACGATTGTATTAGAGCGCCTTCACTATCTTTGGCATGTGTAAATATTTATCTGGCTTGAAACAGAAATTCTATTGAAAGTTAACGGTGGTGCGTGTTCCTTCATGTGTCCCTGTGAAAAAAATTTCTGCGCTAAAGTTACAGATCAAAGGTAGGTTTTTTTGCCTACTTCAGGAGTTTGGAATCTGTATGTATGTATGTATGTATGTATGTATGTATGTATGTATGTATGTATGTATGTATGTATGTATGTATGTATGTATGTATGTATGTATGTATGTATGTATGTATGTATGTATGTATGTATGTATGTATGTATGTATGTATGTATGTATGTATGTATGTATGTATGTATGTATGTATGTATGTATGTATGTATGTATGTATGTATGTATGTATGTATGTATGTATGTATGTATGTATGTATGTATGTATGTATGTATGTATGTATGTATGTATGTATGTATGTATGTATGTATGTATGTATGTATGTATGTATGTATGTATGTATGTATGTATGTATGTATGTATGTATGTACGTATGTATGTATGTATGCACGTATGTATGTATGTATGTATGTATGCATGCACGGATGTATGTATGTATGTATGTATGCATGCACGGATGTATGCATGCACGTATGTATGTATGCACGTATGTATGTATGTATGTATGTATGTATGTATGTATGTATGTATGTATGTATGTATGTATGTATGTATGTATGTATGTATGTATGTATGTATGTGTGCGTAGCCGCTTACGCCAACACAGGCCATATATATTACGTAGGTGAAATGCCCTAAGTTGTCGAATCGCCTGGGCCACTAGGTTTCTACTCGTGATCGTGATGGCGTCGTACTACTTACATCGTCGTCATTCCACCTATGTCATCCGACTCTCCTCACGCCGTAGTCGCCACAGCATCGTCGTCATGCGCTAGTTTTCATACATCATCGTGACGCCGTCATTGTTCTACCTTCGTCATTGCAGCTTCGCCATCCGACTTTCGTGAAGAGTCCATCGTTACGGCATCGCCGCCATTACATCGTCCACATGCGCCACCGTGATACCATCATGGGCATTCCGTCACTGTGATTCATGCTTGGTCCTTTGGCTCTAGTCATGCCGTCATCGTCAAGGCTTCTACGCTGATGCAGTGACCTAAGTTGTCTAATAGCTTGGGCACCTAAGTATGTGCCAATTGGGGTGATGCCGTCGTAGTGCTTGCACCGCCATAATTTCCAGCTATGTCTTCCGAGTCTCATTGTGCCATCTTCGTCAAACCATCGTCGTCATCCCATTTTCTTCATGCCGGCGTCTTCACGCTGTCCTCATTATCCCTTGGTCGCCATATCATATTTTCCTGGACCTCATTTCTTCATCTTCCCATAGTCGGCATTACGTCGTCAGACAGTCGTCCTCGCACCGTCATGCTCCTTGGCGAGTCCGAAAAGCAAGTGCCACAGCAATAAACACTAATGCTTAAGACAGTGTATATCCTATGTAGCCAAAGCGAGGGAAGCCTTAGAATGACTGTCACATGTATTTGATAAATATGACCCCAGCTATACGTTGTGTCTCTCCATTGATCCAGCGTTAATCGCATTATCGTCGACAGTCATCGTGAGATGGGTTTTGCGGTAATTGTAAATGTCCTTCATGCCTCTTAATATTACACTTCTTACTACATTACGCTGAATTTATTTTAGTTTCTGTTTATTAGGACATTTCTATTGTCTTGTGCTGTTACGAAAGTACAAACTATTTCATTTTTTTCCCACGCGCAAGCGGATATCTCGCATGGAAGACTGCATTGTTTACAGACATGTGGAGTACGGAACAGATATGCGGAGTGCATAGACGCGCCATGAACGATCGTTCCGCGGCTGTCGTGGTCGCTATGGCGTCCGCACACTAGAAGCGCATTAGCGCTCCTCCTGAGCGGTGGTGTGTACACTTGGGCTCGAACAGTAAACGTCAAGTGAGCGTCGTATAACATTCGAATGGGTACTGATAAAGCTCGCACGTTTCCCATCAGTCTCATAAGTACTGTAACAAAACAGCACCGCAAGGCGCACTGAAACAATCGTCAATACCGCTGGTGACTCACAAAGTGACGGGAATTGTATAGGTTACAAGGGCAGGCGCTATTAGGAAGAACCGTTATCTCAGGCTAAACTGCAATGACTGCTATTCAGATGCATGCCAACGCAGAAATGCTGTTTTCTTAAATAATCCCTGGACCTACGTTAATGAAATCATGCATTTCACAGAGAAAGAAAAAAATTAAATGATTTCAGGGAGGGGAATATTTATTTAGGCCCTGAATGATTTAGAAGTATCTGTAAAGTTTGGTAGGATTGAAAATATAGGAGCGCATAGTTTACAGATCCGTAACTCTGCAGGGAAGACATATGTCACTCTTCTGTAAACTGCACCTTATGCTTGGAATGATACGTCAAACCAAATATACCAGCCGCCACGGAATAAATCATCCGTAAATATAAGATTGAAAATAGAGACATGAAGCAAATCTGTGCGAAAGACGTTGCGCATTGTGTCTGTTCCTCATCTTCCAGATAGTCCGAAAAGCAAGCCCACCTAGATTGGGCACGGCAGCGCAGTTGCGATGGTGGCATCTAATCCTTTCGTCTTCGTTGTGCAGCTTTTCTTCGTCCTGCTGTGTTCCCTGGCAGGGGTGCGCACGGACCATCCTCACCACGCCAGCTTCGCGCAGGCCAACCAGACCGGCGCACGAGGTATCATGGTAAAAAATATGCACCTTCAGGATGGTTTTCGCGACTCACCATGGGACAGCAGGATACGTCACTCGACAGCGCCTGCGCATCTGCACGGCCAACAAGCAGCGCCTCACCACAGCACCTGTATAAAAGGCCTCCCTTGGCACAACGGCTTCATTGGGCATGGCAGCGCAGTTGCGATGGTGGCATCTAATCCTTTCATCTTCGTTGTGCAGGGGAGACGATATGGTTTATGCTTTCGATCAAACGACCCATTTCTGCTATTGCTGCCGTGCCCACGGACTCTCCTTTCCGCTGATTCGGTCGGTTGTATTTTGATTTGCATCGACATCACATTGTATTTGAGAGAACTGCTATTATTGTGCGGTGATATAGAATCCAACCCGGGACCTGACATAAACCAGATTGCCAAACAACTTAAGGAAATAGCCGCTGACATTAAAGATATTAAAGAGGGACGCCTCGTTCAGATGGATCAAAAGTTAGACGTATTAACAGCAATCGAGGCAAAGGTGTCATTCTTCGAATGTGAGATAACAGATATGAAGGTGCGCTTGCAAAGACTTGAAGAGAGAGCCGAAGACTTAGAAAATCGGAGCAGACGAGCAAACCTATTAGTATATGGCCTCCCTGAAACAGAGGGAGAAAGCAGTGAAAGCCTAGAAACGGCTGTGAACGACAACATAATTAAGAATACCCTTGGTCTGGAACCCGTTGGTATTGAGCGCATCCACCGTTTAGGTAGATATTCAAGAAATAAAACCAGACCAATCATATTCAGGCTTCTCGACACTAGACACAAGACTCAAATATTGCGAAAAGGCTACAAGCTCAAAGGCTCCAACTTGTCTATCGGAGAGGATTTCAGCCGCAAAATGCGGGAGACTAGAAAAAAACTCTGGGATAGTGCAAAACCCAATCGGGAAAAACACGAAAAGGTCTCTTTATACTATGATAAGCTCTACATTAATGATCGCGTATTCGTTTGGGATCACGAAAAAAATGAAAGGGTGTCACTACAAAAAAACATAGAAAGAAATCGTCCATCAACCCGAAGTCAAACAAATTTAAAACCCTAACAAAGAAACTTGAGACCCTAACAGTGCTTAACATAAATGCGAGAAGCATAGTAAACAAGGTAGAACTCCTGGAAGGACTGTTACTTGAACACAATCCGGATATAGTGGCCATCACTGAAACCTGGCTATCCCCAGATATCTTCAATCACGAGATATCTCCACCAGGTTACTCTGTTATCCGTAAAGATAGGCTGTCTCGTGGTGGTGGCGTGGCCCTACTTCTTAAGAATGATATCCCATTCGTTTTACTCCCCGAAGTCTCCAACGCGGAGGCTGTATTTTGTAAAATATTGTACAATGATACCGGTATATTTACTGGTTGCGTCTATCGAAGCCCTACTAGTGGATCCGAAGGCGTGCTTGCTTTGCAGGAGTATATGCAATTCCATGTTCGTACTAGTAGAGTGATCCTCATGGGGGACTTCAATTTACCTGATCGGAACTGGAGTACCATGCACTACACTTCAGCCACATCCGCAGCACTTACCGATTTAATGCTAAACTTCAACCTCAACCAGGTAGTCGACCAGCCAACTCGCTCACAAGGTTCTACGAATAGCATACTTGATCTCATACTCATAAGTAACCATTTCCCACTTCACGCAATTGAGATGACAATAGTCGGTGGTATATCGGACCACGACATACCTAAATGTAAGCTCTCGCTTGAAGGCAACATAAAGAAGCTAAACCTGGAGCGTGCTGTACTTGATTTTCGCAGAGCAGCTCATGACTGTATTGTCACTCACCTGGCACACGAGTTTGATGCTTTTCTCCAAGCAGCTTCAGAAACGTGTTGTGACGTCAACACTTTGTGGCATCAATTTAAGTCAGTCGTGCTACACTGCACAACAAACTTCATCCCGATGAAACGTTGCAAACCACAAAAGAAAAACCCATGGATATCGCGTGAGGTCCTTCAAACGAAGTGTAAAGTAAAAAGACTTAGACATACTATTAAAAGAAAAGGGCCGAATCAATCTCTGAAAGACAATCTGACCTCCGCTCTCGCTGACTTCAAAGGAAAGTTAAAAAATGCAAAACATCACTATTTCAGCACAACATTCGCCGACTTCATTACCAACAATCCACACAGGTTTTGGAAATACTTTCGCCCGTGTTTAGGTGTGTCACCCGAACGGTCTCTAGAAGAGAAAACAGCTCGAGCAAACACATTCAACAAATTTTTCTTCTCGGTTTTCACTTCAGACAATGGCTTACTTCCCTCCCTACCCTGCCCACCTAAAACCATCGAGTCATTAAGCATTACGAATGCCGGTATTCTTAATCTGTTGCTTAATATCGACATCAAGAAAGCTAACGGGCCAGATGATATCCCGAACGAATATTTAAAAACGTATGCAGAATGGTGTAGCCAATACCTTGCCATTATATACCGCAAATCACTCGAGTCCGAACAACTACCAGATGACTGGAAAAAGGCGAAGGTGATCCCAATACATAAATCCGGCGACAGCAACGAACCTTCCAACTACAGGCCAATCTCACTTATCAGCACATCTTGTAAAATATTGGAACATGTTATCTTCAAACACATCACTACATTTCTCGAGCAAGAACATATATTAATACCTCAACAGCACGGCTTTAGAAGTGGCCTCTCAACGGTCACACAACTAACCGAAGTGGTCCATGACCTTGCGCTCAGCCTAAACAACCGAAGCCAGACAGACATGATCCTCCTCGACTTCAGTAAAGCGTTTGATTGTGTAAGCCATGTAAAACTAGTTGCAAAACTGGAGGCTGCAATCGGAGTTGGTCAGATTACTGCATGGATAAAAAACTTCTTATCACATCGAACACAATATGTTATTGTAGATAACACCCCTTCCAGGTCTGTAGCTGTCACCTCCGGTGTTCGCCAAGGGTCAGTACTGGGCCCATTGCTATTTTTGATCTTTATTAACGACATTGCTGCTAACATTGAATGTGACATTAAGCTCTTCGCGGACGATTGTATTATTTATAAAGAAATTGTCAGTTACGCAGACCACTTATTATTAAACAGAGCACTCGATTTGGTGTGCAATTGGTGTAAAGAGTGGCAAATGTCAATTAACCCCACTAAATCTGTATGCATGTCCTTTACAACAAAAAAGAAGCCTTCAGAATTTTGTTACGCCCTCGGTGGCACTTGCCTGAATAAAGTAAATAACCACAAATACCTAGGTTTGACATTCTCCTCTACCCTTTCTCGGAACTTACATATTGATAATATTACCTCAGTCGCATTACGCAAGCTTTTTTTTCTTAGACGATGTTTACGCCTTGCACCGAAACACACCAGACTACTAGCCTACACAACTTTTGTTCGCCCCGTCTTAGAATACGCTAACATCATCTGGTTTCCACACACATCAACTAACATATCAAAACTAGAAAAGGTGCAAAGAAAAGCTGTGAGGTTCATTTTTAACAAATACAGTCCTTATGACTCCCCTACAAACCTCTTAGCTGATGCAGGTCTTAAAACACTATCTGTTAGGGCCAGACACGCCCGCTTAAAATTCATCTACCAACTAATGCACGACAGTTATAAGATAGACCGAACTAAGTACGTTACTTTGTCTACATCACGCCTGTCGCGAAAAAATCACCCATTTACACTAAACCAGTACAGTATTCACAATGACACGTTCAAGTTTTCACTTTTCCCACGTGCGATCAGAGAATGGAATCTCCTCCACCCAGACATAGTTTTCTCTCCGTCACTTTCATCGTTCATCAACCTACTGGAGACATCAAACGGAGAAGACGCCACTTAACACACCCACATATCTTAATCTTAACCCACATATCTGTAATACTTATTTCTGTGCGTGGAATTTATGCATTTCAAACCCCAAACTCGCCGCTCCTGCGCGGTTATCTGTTACCTGTATAAGTTCTCTGATCTTATAAGTGTCATTCATTCGCTATTTTTTATATAAAATCTAGTAATACAATATTGTTATATTGTTATACTAACTACATTGTTATATTGTTATGGCCATATTGTTCTACCAACCAAAAGTATTGTATTAATGGTGATTTCTGCAGTAGTTAAGGAAGCGTTTTTCCTTCTTTTTTTTTCTTTTAATGTACCATGTAACATGACCTGTTTGTTTCTCTCTGTAAAATTGTGCCCACCTGCTTTGGTCTCAACTGAGATTGGCAGTATTGCAAATAAATAAATAACATGAAGCCATGGTCGCTTAGCCCTAACACATCATACGCCCTATTGGCCACAGCCGATAATTTTCAGTCACACATAGCTTCTGCTTAGAGCGAAGCAATCTTTTTTTTTTTGCTTCCGGTAAATTTAACTTTCCGGCACAATGCCATTGCTTGAAACATTCAAGCTATCATTTATTCAGTAATTTCCCGCTTAGGTAACACTACACACCAGCCACTATTGATCGACTCCTGGAACTAAAGTTTTCTATCCGGGATAACGTGTGCATTTAAAATAAAGCTGTAGTTATAAGTGGCACTGAAGCGGATAGTAAAGACTACAAGAACAGAAATGAAAAAAATAAAGCGCGGCCAGAGCAAATCTGGTCAAACGCCTCCGTTTGCATGCTGCATTGAATATTCGTATGAAAGAAAATGGATAGAGAAGGAGCGAAATATAGAACTAGGGCTGCTAATTCGATTACGCGACGGATAGCGTTGTTAACTTTACCGACATGTCGCTGCGCATCTCTTGGCTGCTTCAAGCAAAAAACGCGTTTGCTTCGTACACGGGATCGTTTCCGAGGATAAATGATAACGGTGGGTGGATCCGCCTTCGCTCTCTCGTGCCCCTGATAATACTTATTACCACGTGGCCTCTCATCCAGAAAACAATAAAGGAAGGTTTTGGCTATCCGCTAACGATAGAGGCCTACAACAGCATCAGATTCACTTAGTGAGTAAAAGAGGGGCGTGGCGTTGTTCTTACTGGGAGTACGCTGCTAGGGTGTAGCATGTGTAATCCCCTATGCCTTACGACAGAAGTTTCTTGAGCAATTTAAGTGTACTCAAAAGTGTCCTGTTCTTTTTTAATCTGTTCTTCAGTGTTAATACGTAGTTGAGAAGGAGAGAATCTTAGAATAAAGAAGAACAAGAATCGTCAGGAGAATATACTACACTTGTGGTGGATTTACTCAGGTACTTGATACACAAGAAAACGATAATAAATGTGAATTATATTCAAAAAGGCAAATCAGGTGCATTTACTTTTATCTGAATATATTTTCTTGTAATACAAAGCAGTCATGTGTTCAGGAAGAAAATTTGAAAAAGAGAAAGAAAACAACGTGACCAAGGTAAATAAGAAAACGTGTATTGCTTGTCGCATGGAATAGCTGTAGAAGACCACTTGTAGTTAATCGCACATGAGCGTAAAACACGTTTAACGAGATATGACATAGAGTGCTTTTCTTAATAAATTTTTTAAAATATCCCCAGTGGTAGATACGATAGTTACTCAAAGAGCTTCACTTTACTTGCACTAGCAGTCATAATGTAGAATCGAATAAACAACTAATGTTGCCCACTTAACAATTCACTTACTTTAGGGGAGATATTGCAATTTCTACAGTCCAGCCGGTCAGCTCGCAATGTGGTTGTTTTTTTAGGAGGAGTCTTTCGGATGCCGCAAGCTTGAAGGGACATATCTCTAAGCCCCTATGATCCTTAGAATTCGTTCCAAACGGATGCGCCTTGTAAACTCACCGGCTACAATTTCTCAACTGCAAAGTGTGCTGGAAATCCAAAATCAAGGATTAAGCTGACAGATGGAGCAGCACACTGTGATATGAAGGTTATAAACTGGGATAAGGTGCCTCAGAAAGGCTGGACAAAGTTTCAATAGGAGGACCTATCTTCGCCAAAAGCGTGCTTTTCTGAGTGCCTTTGACAAAGATAGGTCCTTCTATCTAAATGTTGGCCAGCCTTTCTGAGCTACCTTATCCGTGTTCATAACCTTTGTACCACATTACGTGTTGCAAGGTATTTATTTAAAATCTAATTAGTAATTTTTGGTGGAAACGGTTATGCATTGCCACTTCTTCCGCAAGCAGTATTCTTCGCTTCGAGTTGTCATGCTCGAGGACCAGCATTACGGTATTTGCCCCAGTCAAGTTCTCTAAAGAATCTATATGATCGAAAGTAAAGTTATGGAAGAACCCATTTCATGATGAATATCGACGTAATGCAGTTAGCATTTAAGCAACGCAGAGATACAATCTATGGCAGAAGCCATGTAAATTTAAAATCCATAGAGGTCATTGCGATACTTCCGTTGTTTCCACTACATGCGTCATACAGTGTCTCCGGCATAGGCCCACTTTCGTACGACATTCGCTTGCCAAGGTCACCCACAAGCATGATAGCATGGCGATTACGCAGCGACGACGATGAGGTGACAATCGAATGGCGTCGATGGAACAACAAAGGCGATACGATGAAGACAAGGCGAAAATGTGATGACGATGCTGGAATGACCAGGGGCCATACCGATGAGAGCGTGACGGTGATGACGTGAGGACAATGAGATGACGATGCGTGACGGCGACGGTATGACGACAGCCGGATCACGAACCTGGACCGACGACAACGGTACGACCACGATGGATTGACGACGACGTGTGACAGTGGATCCATCACAGAGACTAGTTGATGACGGCACCATTACGACCACGACGTGACAACGGTGGCATAATCGCAATTGAATGGCTCCAGCTATCCACACTGGAGGGGCGCATGGTGAAAAAGGAATGACATCGACGGATTGACGAAGTTCATGTAACGATGGCAACTTGATGTTAATGAGAAATCTTTTTTCTGAAGTGATGACGATGATAAAACTAAAGCGTGACGATGACCGCATGTCAACACGGGCACGACGACGACTGTGTAACGACGATGGCATAACGACAATGGCATGGCGAGAGTCGGATGACGAACTTAACACGACGACGATGGAACGAGCACAATGACTTTACTGCGGTGGTGCAACAACGAATGCAAGACGACGACTGTGTAACAATGTGTCAATATTGACGCTTAATGGCATTGATGTGACCGCAATGGGATTACGATGATGGTGTGACGACGACAGCATGATGAGAGTCAAGTGACGAAGCTAGAGTAATGACATAGGAACATCCCCGAAGGCCTCCGATGACAGTATGGCAACTAATGCATGAAGACGGCGAACCACGATGGCGTGACGGCCACAGCATGTTGAAGTTGGAGGACAAAGCCCGAATGACGATGATACACCGACCACGACGGCAACACGACCACGAGAACATACGAGTGATCCAAGCTGTTAGACAAGTTGGCTGCTGAGTCACCGCAGAAGGCGTGACGGCGATGGCATGACAAAAGCCAGCTGACGAAGCTGAAATGAGGACGACGGAAGGACCAGAATGGCCTCACAACCACGAGTACATATGCAGCGGCCCAAACTGCCAGACAGCTCGGGCAACTTGGTCGGCGTAAGCTGCTAGATAGATAGATAGATAGATAGATAGATAGATAGATAGATAGATAGATAGATAGATAGATAGATAGATAGATAGATAGATAGATAGATAGATAGATAGATAGATAGATAGATAGATAGATAGATAGATAGATAGGCACCAAACGCCTGAAGTAGGCAAAGAATACTGATCGTAATAAACACCCCTCATAAATGAAACAACGCAATGACAAGTGAAGGAAGAGCAGAAATACAGCAGGAGTAATGATAGTAACAGTCATCCTGCCATCCGGCCAGCCCCATGGTACCCGGGCCCAGTCAGCAGTGCACCCGTGAGGTCGCTCCCCAGATCTCACAGCTACGCTTCGTCGGCTTAGTGGGCCCAGTAGCAAGCCCTACTCGCGACTATCTGAACTGGTCTGAACACTCCAGCCGCGTGGATGCGACATTGTCTCATCATTCGGACTGCGCAATGCCGACTTCGGAATCAGTGACGCCAGAACTATCGCCACAACGTCCACCCGAATTACGTGACGTCGGAGTCAGTGGTCTTGAATAAACACGTCGGCTTCGGCGATGGATGGATGGAATTCACTTTATTGTGACTTTCGAATGTTGGGGAGGCTAGAACGTCGCAGCACAAGATAGACGTCTAGCCCCTTGAGCGTCGGAACATAAAGTGCCTTTATTGCCGCGTGCCAGCGCAAACAAAAAAAAAAATAGACGGGTGAAGACCAGACGACAAGGACGAGCGCTGAAATTCCAACAACTTTTACTGTCCAGCGCTCGAATCATATTAATGCCTAACTTGTGAGAATTGGCATTGCCTTTTCCTGCATGGTCAGGTCTAAATACTTCGCAAAGCTGGATAATCTGAAGCTGTTATTAAAACAGCCTACTTGGAGTGCCTCAAGGCCATCAAGGTATAGGAGTAGAATGCGCTCCAAAGGAAAAGGTAGAGAACAGAAATAAGTGTGTGGTGATACTCTATATTCATCGACATTCGCATCGTCTAAAATAAGTAGCTTCCCGCTACAGCGTTGATATTGTTTTGACTGTTAAAAAGAAGCTAGGTGCTATTTGTCCAGCTCATCCAAGGTGCATGCGTGGGAAGGGGATGAAAACAACAAGCTCAGTCTACCAAGAGACACGGTATAACCCTCGTTCATTGCGTTCTGTGTTGTGTACTATATTCTGGTTACATGTGGATGGAAATGCACCGGGCAGAAAGGCGGCTGCGTAAACATCAGATTTAGAGAGCAGTACACCTCCCTCAAAGAGTTACCATATTCGCATGGCGCCGTACAATGCCGACAATGCGCATGCGAACCCATTCGGCAAGGCGCATCAGTCCTTCTCCGGTACCGAGATAGGACGACCAGGTAGGTTGTATAAGCTTTCTACATAAAAAAAATGGTTCTGGGTGTCGAAACCAGCACTTCATAAACATATACACATCGTAAATAGTGCAATCTCAATAACTCGTTTTTCGCTGCAAATTTCACACCATCCGGGCCCATATGATAAAGTCCTTAGTCAGAGCTCGTGTCTGTAAGTCTTACGCTTTCGGGGAGTTCATGTTTTTTGTTTTTTATGAGCACAGAGGACCAAGGACTTCAAAGTTTTAGGATGGCCCAGTTACCCAACGCAAGCCAATCCTTACTACATAGATACTACGGTCTGGAATGTTTTCAAACACCTACGTTAGCTTACTACTTCAAACTCCTTAGGAAAGCAAGATTCGTTCTCCTGATTGAACTTTATTGAAAACTTCACTAAGGAATCTTATATACAACCTATATAACCTATATAAGCAGCAAATATCATTTTAATATTGGCTTTCGGCGGACTCGAAAGCGAAAAACTTATTAAAGTGGACTGAAAAAATGTACATTACTTTGCATGACCTTGCTGAGAGCCTCCTGTATAATGCTTCGCAATAATATTGTGACGGGAGAGTGTGTGCACTTGTAACAACACCTATGGAATGCGTCCCGAAAGTTTCTGAAGTCATGCACTCAAGCTCGAACTTATGTTTGCGTTTCGCAGTAACCATAAAACCGTGATAAAACCGTCTTACCCCAAGTTATAGATGAATATGAAGTTTGTTACTCCTTTCTTTAGATCATGGTTTTCTCTACCAGCTTTTTAACTGAACACCCTGGTATATAATGGAAACCATGTAATGTACATTACCCATCCTTAAAAAAGAGCAGACTTAAAATTATTTAAATAATTGGTTTCGCGATTTACGCTGCTGTAATATATGTACGGATATTAAGCCGATGTATAATAAATGTAATAATAACTGAACGTTCTTTACTCCAGGAAACGCATGCTGAGCAATCCTTTCGGTAACATTGCTTTCGTACCTATCAGCACGTAAAGCCAGGTCTCTGAAGGTAGCTTCTTTCTCCAATTACGAAAAAAGAAGCAATTATACTCCATCTCACAACGTGGTTGCGGTAGGGCGCAAGCTACGAAGCGCGCGGCACCGGTGTTCTGGCGCCGGCCAAATAGTGCGCTCTTTGCACGTTATCTCCACTGGTCTAATCACTACAATAGGTATTGTTGTGCGTATTGATATAATTTGAGACCCACTAAGAGGCCCTCATCTTGAATATTTTAGGCTCCTCGCATTCAGTAATACAAATTGTCTTTTACTTTCCGGAAACACCATTGAAGAAATCGTACCTTGCACATTGAAATATGAAGTTGCAAATATGCTGGAAATCAATCCATGGGTTCAGCACTGATTTGAGCCTATGCTTTAGAAAGTCCTGAGAGCTTTTTTTTGTGAATTTAAATGAGTATAGGAAGCAAACGCAAAAAAATACGAAGCAGAGGCTACCTGCGATGCAGTGCGCGGTCCAATTCGGCGGTCGTCAAGCGTGGCGACTGCCGTAGCAGTCGCTGCTCGTGCACGCAGTCCTTCCAAGGTGCGATGTTTCCTGAAAGAAGCGAAACTAGAAAGATCTTAGAATCGCTTCACAATAAGTATGGGGAAGTAGCCAGCATGAATTTTCTGGTCAAGAGGACAGCGCAACTCACGAGGGGGAGCGAGCAGACGCTGTACGAGTGGGTGCCGGAGAAAGAAAAGGTGCGCAGAGCGTTGACGCCGAAAAAGCGTTCTGGCGTAGGAGTTCATGAGAGCAAAAAGAAACTGGACAACTTCGAACTGGGAGGGTTGCGAAAAGTCGTGCACAGCCCTTTGCGGAGAAACGAGGTCCCCATTGTCGCCAAGCTGATGCACCCCTTTGAATAGCACAGCGAGTTGCCATTGGTCTCCATGGCAGCTATGCACAGCATGCTGATGAAGCGTGGCTTCGAATACAATAACTGGTCTCGGAACACGCTGCTCATCGAAGCGACGCGCATTGTTCACTCTCGCGGCTGCTACTTGCGCCAGATTGCGATGTTGCGACACCAAGGCAGGCAGTCTTTTACACCGATGAAACGTGGGTCAACGCCGGTAACACGAGTAGAAAAGTCTGGATTGACTTAACCGTAAATATCCTGCATAAGGCGCGCCAATCCGGAGGGTCGATGCGCCTCCAAAGCCCCAGTGGCAAAGGCTGCAGGCCTATTGTGGCCCACTGCGGCAATGAAAATGGCTTTGCTGAATGTGCAGGGGAAGTGTTTCGCACAAATAAAACCTCAGACGATTATCATAAGGAGAGAGAGACAGAAGGGAAGGAAAGACAGGGAGGTTAGCCAGTGTAAATACCGGCTGGCTACCCTGTGCTGGAGAAATGGGTAAAGGGAATAAAAGGAGAAAGAAGAGAAAAAAAACAAGAAAAATACACACGGTAGCGCGATGTTACGCGCAACAGTAGTCAAAGGCGGTCGCACGATTCACATGTCATTAAGAACTTGAGCAAAGCCCTTAAGGCCTTGAGTGCCGAAACCCGTCTGGACCAGTGTCCTAGAACTTTCTCTTCTGTGAAGGGGCGATTGTTTAGTTTTTCGAGCGTGGTCACGAGCACTTTTCTTTGCACATTGTAACGTCGACAGTCACAGAGGAGGTGCGCGATCGTCTTTTTTCGCAGGCGTCGCAAGCAGGGCTGTCGGCCATTCCAATGCGGAAGCAATAGGAGTTCGTGAATGCCATGCCGAGCCATAGGCGGCACAGAAGTGTTGCTTCCGCTCGTGGCAACCCTGGTGGAAGACGGAGTTACGAACTTTCTTTCTTTCTTTCTTTCTTTCTTTCTTTCTTTCTTTCTTTCTTTCTTTCTTTCTTTCTTTCTTTCTTTCTTTATTGATTTATTCAAGACAATGAACAGATTGTCTTAGGGGACACGGCTAAAGGCAATACATTTGCCTGACTAGGCCGTGCCACCCGTACATTGGCAGCAACATGGCAGTGGCAGGCTTACAGGAGGTCACACATGAAATTAAAGTAGTACACATTTTCAACACTTGAGTACACAATTCGCGTAAGAAGAAAGAAAAAAAAAAGGTTAAAGTTTATACAGTTTTCTAATCAATTGAAGCACGACAACGACAGAAAAAAAAGTATGTAAGAAATTTTCCATACCGGTAGCTGAAAGGTTAAATTTTACACAGTTTTCTAAAAACAGCAACAAGAAACATGAACAAAATTTTCTATACCTGTAGTTTAACATTTCTATTAGTCTTCGGATAGTAACAATTCTTTTACCGTCTTCTTAAAGCTTTGCTTTGAAATTCCAGAATTTAGCAGGTCCAATACCAAGGGGTAGTCGTTTAGAAGGTTAGGAAGTTGAACTGCTAGTTTTTGATCTCCGTATTTCGTTCTGCAACGTGGTTATCCTATCAGCGTTTTTCTGAGGTTATAGTTTGTCGTTCTGCCATGGTATTTACTTTGGAAGGAACATTTGTCTTCCGAGAATTGCCGTGAAATTTCGAGGAATAATTTGTAAGTGTGAAGTTTTGATGCTGTTAATATTTTGTATTTGTTATAGTATAGTTTAGTGGTATCAGTACGTTCTAAGTTACCTATCGCGCGGAGTGCACGGTTTTGGAGTGTTTTAATTGATTTTAAGTTAGTTTGTGTAGTGGTTGACCAAACTAGCAAACAATATGTTAAACTTGGATCCACTCTGTGAAGACGTGTGTTCGTGAATTCAGTGGTGTTCCACATAGTTAGCGTAAATTCACATGCGAGGGAGCGAAGACTTGTGGCTGCATCTGTTCTTGACAGTGGTATGGGTATAATCTGGGCACCATCATGGGCCGACCGGGTAGCGTCATCCGCACTGTCATTTCCTGAAATTCCGCTGTGACCCGGTATCCACTGGTAGATGATGTTGTGTCCCTTGTCGATAGCGTAATGGTGGAGTAGTCGGATGCCTGCGACTAATTGCACATTTGGTCCGTGGTTGAAAGCGGACAACAGACACTGGAGAGCTGCCTTTGAATCACAAAAGATGGACCATGAATCTGGTGATTTGGGACCTATAAACTCCAGAGCAGCACGGATAGCTGATCATAAGGAGAATAATGGAGGGCACTACGAAAAGTGGTTCACTGAGCAATTGCTGCGTCTTCGGCCACCTGGAAGTGTTATAGATAATGCACTTTATCCCTCCGTGAATCAGGATAAGACACTGCGAATGATCATCCTCAAAAAGGGAATACAGGACTGGTTTTCTGCGAAGGGCATTGCGTATGGCCAGGACATGATAAAGGCTGAGGTCATGAAGCTCGTAATAACATTAACATGGGTTGAGACCGATACCGACTGGACAATCATCAAATTGACTGGACGCTATCACTGCCAACTACATCCGATAGAGCTCGGATGACGTGACGTCAAAGGTTTCATGGCTAAGGAAAAGAAGACGTTAAAGATTGAAGACGTGCAGCCACTGGCATGGAAGGGGATGAAGCAAGTGAGTGCTGAGAATTGGAAGAAGTACCTACACAGCCTTCTAGACGAAGAAGACTCGATGAAGAAAGTGGATCACATGATTGATGATGTTGATGGTCTGTACCCAGTGATGGTGAACATCCGAGAGGACATAACAAGTAGTGATGGCACAATCTCTGCTGATGAAGGTGGCCTCGGGTGCGAGCTCCTATCAATGCCTTCATCAATACAGCTTCATTCAGTGCATTTAACGCGTGTTGTTTTTAAGTGCGCATAACGGTCAAAACTCTACCTCTCCGCTTAGACGTTCCTTTGTGAATGGCTTTGTAATGGTTAGACAACTGCAGTTGTTAATTTTATTTTCTTGTGGCTTGATAGCTGTCTCAATGAATTTGCTTGTTGACTCAACCAGGGGCGATGACAGGAGGTTGTATGAGCGCCACGTTAAGTGTGGGCCCATATTATGAGCTTCGTAAAACGTTTACGGGAAAATTGGTTATTTTCAGGACCATCATGTGAAGCAGGAAAAATACCTTAAATCTGCATTTCTACTCTCTTGGGGTGGTTTTCTTGTTTTGCATATTTTGTGTTGGCTGTTTATGTTCATATAGAATTCATGTTTATTACCGAAAGAACTGCAACTGTTTTAGTGCTAATCTGCAATGATCAAAGTTGACGGTTCTCAAACAGCTTTTAGTGCAGTAAGCGGACAACCTTGCTCACCACAGATACGTAATACAGACCACTTTCTCAAGAGAGCCTATGTATTTTATGCGTATCTTTCTGAAGTGCACAAATGAAAACCTCTCCTGTCAGGCGTTCTGCATCTCTGCATATGTTAAACATTAACTGTTGTATTTTCTTTATTACCTTCCTTTTCTTTTGCGCTGCGACCTGATGACGGTTGCCGAATAGAGCTGCTCGTGCAATATAGAGACATCGCGAAAGCGAGGGGCTGCCCGTTTCATAAGGGCTTTGTGAGGCGCCCTAAGTGGCGTAGCGGCGGCATAATGTCATTTGTATCGAAACTGGGGCTGATAACTATGTACCTTACCGACTCAGACAAAGATCCCTGCGGTTATGTAGCCGTATGAGCAGTCAAATGTGATAAAGTTTGTTTTGGATAATTTTTGTGAAGCACGAGTTAGAGCCGCTTTTTTTGTAACCTTGCTCCTCCCGTAAAAGTGCATATATTGACTGCAGACGGAAATGAACTATGACCTGGTCTGCGTGACGCCAGCAGTTTATACTGTGTTGCGCAAGTTCAGCTTGATGCTTTCCGTCTGCTCGCGTGGTTAAGAGGTAGCTTTAGCTCGGGTGCTCCTATCTAAATTCATGTAAAAGGAGAATTCTTTTTCCTGGGAAACCACTGCACCAAATTTTACGTGGTTTGTTGCATTTAAAAGAAACACTTAAAATCTGGTGACTGCTGGTTTCGAATTTTTGAGTTAGGTCGTCAATTGTTTCTTAAAAATTAGGAAAAATCGAAAATTTTCAAGAAACGAAACTGTCGAGTTTACAACTCTGTAATTCAACAACAAAAAATGACAATACAATTCTGTGAATTGGATATAATAGTACATCTAAAGCTGATGAAATAGATATGGTACACATGAATATCAAAAAATTTCATTATTCTCTATTAAGGTTCCCATGCTTGGTGCATAATAATAGAACTATTACTTTAAGCAGGCCTGCCTGAAGGCTTGTACCATTCTGTAATTGTCTCGGCTGGCGTTCCAAGGATATGCGCCTTTGTTCATAAGCGACGTGCCAAGGAAGAGAGCTCCGGGCGGAAAAATTTCGAACCAAGGAGGGCGGGGGGGGTTGAAGGCCGGTCAGCCACCTCTTCTCTACGCCACTGGCGAATTGGAATGGTAAGTGGACGGAATAGAAAAATCTCTATACAGCTGAGAGTAGCATGAAGCTAGAATTAAAATATCCTACGGATGTCTGATAAATAAATAAATAAATAAATAAATAAATAAATAAATAAATAAATAAATAAATAAATAAATAAGAGCTTCACACCTAAATACAATATATTTTTGGGGGTTCGAACATTGTGGTAACGCCTTTTTGACTGGTCTCCATAGTATCTCAGCTAATGAGGAAGCTAGCAGGAAACACAGTGTGCCTAGTATAACTGACAGCTTCAAATACAGGGACGTTGAATATGGTAAATTATGCGCCTGGAACAGGTCTCATGAGCACAGGAGGCACACAATACAACAGCCACAAAAGCTCGAATCGACTGAACAACCGTTTCTCCACACACCAGAATACCTAGAAGATTCACAAAATAAAAAAATTGTTTTCTTATATATGCACCGAATGGTACGAGGCAGTAGATTTTCTAACTGCAGATCAACACTGATTAACACGAAAAGAACTAGTGGGCGGATGGCACGTACTGAATGGCTGTAACAACCATTTTGTTCCTTATGCGGAATGTAAAATATTAGGATTAAAGGTCAGAGAATAAACTAAAAAGCGTAGGAAGGGCACCACCTATTCATAGCAGCGACCAAGCTCATGAGGAGCAAATAGCGAGACGAACAATTTCATAATGGTGCATATACTTGAGGTATACAAAGCAGTTTGCCTAAGAAAGCTTGCTTGGTTGTTTGGCTGAGGGAACGCACCTACTTCCTGGATAGCAGCGCAGTCGATTATTCGAGAATAGATGTTCCGCATTCATTTCACATGCCGCCGCAGCACTTGACCTGCTTCGTTTTTTCCAGAGTCATTTCATCTGCGCGGTGATGCTGAACAGACACACCGAAGGGTAAAAGAAGTGGGCGCATCTTTTCTTGCTATGCGCAACGGTACAATCACATATCACTGCCTCCGTACCGTTGACCTGCGCTGTAAGGGCCTCTTATGTGGAGTAAGAGACGACTGCCTCTCGAACATTCACTGCTGCCTGAACCAGAGTTTTGCTAGCAGCAAACAAAGGGCATAGGTCACGGTGTCTCCTGCTCCAGCACACTTCAGCTCTATTCCACGCGAACTTCCCATTGTGCCAACAACAAAGCCCGAGTGCAGCTGCTGCCAGATTTGTGCGTCGTTTTGATCTGGTGTATAGAGGGATTCAAAGACGGAAACACAATGCTCAGGTTTTCAACAAACGTTTCTTTGTACTGTGAGATGTCGACTCATGCGACATTTTTATTTCAGAGCAGCTCCACGACGCTGCCCCACAAAATAAAAACCAGACGGTTGATGATTAGATTCATATGGCAATAACAAGGTGTAAATCTTGCACTGGCACTGTCCACCCTGCTCTTGCGAGGGGTGAGGGTAACCACAGATTAGGAAATGGACGAGCAATGAGTATCGGGCTTCCGGCGAGAAGTTTGCAGAAATTCAGTGATGCGACGATGGCGGTTAGTAGCCGGACTGACAGGACAACGCGTCAGTTAGCCGCGCTTCTTTGCGCTACGTTGTATGGAGCAATAAGGTGACACATTTTCCGCAGACGCTCCTTAGGGAGGAGGGGAGGGGGGAGACAGGTGTTTGCAACAGTGCTCGTCGCCCGGAATGAAGCAGCGGTTACCGAAGGGAAGGTGGCGCGCAAGCCTAAGGACGGGGTTTGTATCCGCAGAGGCAGCAACATGGACGTGATGTTCACGCGACAGCCATAAGTGACGCGGCAGGCCGCTCCTGTCGCGGTGTTGCGTCGATACACGGAGCAACCACGTGGACGCCAGATGGCGAAAAAAAGTAGCGACAGATGTACAATGTCGTCCAAATAAATGCAATCGTGGCGCCGTGAAAACAAAATAGCAAACTTACTACGAAGTGACTGTGTTCGCCAGTAGAAATCTGTTCCGTGCCGCCGGTGGAAAATGCACTCTCCAGCTGCCGAGAAAAACTCAGAACACTTTCGCGGCCCTTCATGGCGTCTCGAACCTAACAGCGTGAAATCAAGCAGCTTGTCACCATAATAACGACAGGACAGCGCGGATATTTGTCGTCAGCTTGAGATGGGAGGAAGCGATTGCTGTACTTATTCTTGCTGTCAAAGCAGAGGCAAGAGCAATTTCAGATCGAAGTGGTTGAACTGGGTGCTGCCATGTCGTTCCGCATTCACGCTGGTCGCCGGTGCATGTCGTCGCGCAGACATCCATATGACGAGTGCAATTTTCTGGCTCGCCAAAAACCGGGGACGCGACGCGCGACATAAACGGATCGCTATCCGGCAAGGCAAAACCTGTCGCTCGTCGCCGTCGCTTGTCGCCGTCACTCAACATCGTGTGCACGTGGTGATGCCTTAAAGTAATAAAATGGGGGATGCGCTTGTTTGTACGTAGGATGGAAATATTACATCAAGCGTGGCAGAAGGAAAAATAATATCCCTGTTGACTTGGTAGGGTCCTCTATAACAAGAGTATGTAAGCAACAATACTGAATGGAAGCGTTCACCATTGGAAACGGCTGTGTTGGCGCAAGCCTACGCAACGCAGCCATGCAGAGCTCTTCAAGTTGAATTCGAACTGCAGTTACTCGTATCTACTCAGCTGGGGCGCCTCGAAAGCAATTTATCGAGAAGAATGGCCTGCTCGAGGAAGTTACTCCGAAGAATAACGGCTGCACGGAAAAATAGTAAAAATTGTGGCAGAATGTGGTACCCCGTGAAAATGCTCAAAGCATGACGTATATTTTCACTCAAGGTGAGTCTCGTGCAATAGTACCCCACATTGGCTTTTCCGAGAACTTAACTATTCTATTGCGCTACAAGAGGGCCTGTTTTTTATGTTCTCTTCGCAAAACTTTATTTGCGATAAATATTTTGTCTTGCTTTTCTACCCAGTTAAGTTAAAAGTGATAGAATACCAATCCAAGTGGCTATCTATTCGACTAATAAAAATAAGTAACATTTCGCTCTTGCTCAAGTGGAACCTCATCACTAGATGTCATCAGAGAAGAACTAACAAGAGACACGGAAGACATTTGATGGCTTATTTGTTAGTGCAAGTCGAGGTACAATATAACTTTCGTATTAAGTACATAAAGTAAACATATCTCAGTTCTAGAAGCCTCATTGAGAACAAAAGACAATTCTACCAGAACTCCTTAAACAATTTCTTAGTTTAAAAAATTATGGGGTTTTACGTGCCAAAACCATTTTCTGATTATGAGGCATGCCGTACTGGAGGACCCCGAAAATTTCGACCACCTGGGCATCAATTTCTTAGTTTTCTGTATTGATTCTTACAGTTCACGTCATGTGCAGTTGATTTTTGCACGTATTTGTAGGAAAGGTATTCTGTACATCTTGAGATTATTAATGTTACATTCCATCGAAGCTTTCGCATGCAAAATTTTTAAATTGATATATTCAGCGCCTTTGTACGATGTGGGTCTGCTGCACTAGTAGTTGTTGCAAGCTGTGACGGAATGAGACGAATTACCGATGCAGATCAATCTTTATAGGATGAGGGGCTGTTGTAATAATTATTATTACAAGCGTTATCAATTCAGTGAAACACACGATTACGCGAAAATATGGCCTAACAAAGAGTCACGCCAGAGGCAAATTAAGTTTGTCGTACTCTTCGTGCGGGACACTTAGACAATATCGTACGTAAATAAAGGTTCAGCACAACACATGGAATCTTCTGTCCATTAAGGGGCACCTGAAAAGGGCTGTCATTGCGAAATAATGTAAAATTATATATGCAGGAAAGAATAAAGGACGACAGCGGCAATGTCCATGCATAAATCACGCGGCCGTAATTGCAGAGGTATGTACATATGGTAACAAGGTAACTGTGCAATTATTCGGCAGAGCTTAAATATCGCTTGATAATGTAATATAATTTTGTGTGTGCCTCAGGCAGCCAAATTTAAGCGTGCTTAAAAAGAACTGTGGTGTTTCATCATCAGACCTTGAACTATTATACACGCATGACTTGCATTAAAATAAATCGTGGCGAAAGTATGTTATAAGTGGTAGAGTTGCATTCTTTATTGGCCTATTATTTACTTAAAGAGCGTGCCTAAAGCAGGTGGGCTATAATGCGAAACCATCTGGAATCCCTACTTATTAGGGCTCAGTGATTAGACTAAGCAAAATACGCTGCTCTCACTGCTTTCGACGGGCTATTTGGCACCTAGCAGCGAGAAAGGAACTATGAAATAGGTACACGCCAATGACATTAGATTGGAAACCCAAAATCTCGAAATCAAGGCAAGGCCTTAGTAATGATGAATTATCGTAGAAGTCAAACGCGCGCTTGTCTCAAACATCATTTGTGACAAAAACAAGAACAATGAAGAAATATACGGCGCTTTTGAGTGGCCGCTGTCTTCGTTCGTGTGGTCCAGTAATACCGAGCACAATTTCATTTTGCGGTAGCTCGCTTTTATGCGCCATGCATTTTGCAGGAGTCTTATTTTGTATGTGCTGCCATGTCGGTTATTGAGCAATCAACACGTCTGCAGTGCTGCCCATCGACTTCGTGAGTGCTGTTTTCACCGTATAACACAAAAGGAGTGAAAACGACCACCGAGTAGCAAGCCCACTGACACTAGTGGCTGTAAACATAAGCTGCTCACAGTTGGAACGAAGTGGGAGCGTGGCCGCCCCGAGCCCCCAATAAACGAAAAGCAAAGTTTTAAGAAATCCGGATTTCACATGGAGGTCGTACATTGCAGGCGCTATTTTTATCCATGGTTGACAGTGTGTCCGTTTTGTCAAGTGTGAATATTTTTATTTCTTAAAGCGGCTCGGTGGCCATAAATAATTTTTGTCACATTTTTTTCTGTGTTTAAGCGTGGATTTTGACGGCGGCAGCCTGCCCTTATTTTATATTCGACCAGCGTTAACCTGGCGATGCTTTGGCACTGCGAACGACCGCATCACAGCTGCCTTCTTGGCAAAAGAAAAACTCTTTTAGAACACTTTTGCCACCTCTACATCATTAAACCATATAATTACGTTACTCCTTCCAGTTTGGATGTCAACGCAGTCAGATTTAGCACGATTGCATTTTTATTGCTTTCTCGAAAATGTGACCCAATTACAGGGTGACACTTTGCCAGAGGTCGATCGATATATTCAGTCATGTTCCCACAAAAGATATTGGTATGCAGTAGTAGTACGCACCACTCAGAGATATGGTGTTGAGTTTCAGCAGCATGGCGTTATTCAGAGCTCTAAGTTTGAAATAAACCTTAGGTGAAATTGTGAGCCTAATAAAGGCGACGTTGGCTAACGCAACAAAAAACAACTAAGGCATTACTGGTTGATAATAATGTGCAATTAAATATGTTACGCTCAACTTACGAAAAAACACATTTGAAATGTGCAATGCTATAATGTTCTATGCGCTCAAATAGCGGCGAGGGAATCTCGAAATCTTTATAGCCGTTACTTATTGACATATTCACTTCATTAAGAATGCCATAAAGCCAAATATATATTCCAATACTGAAATTGGGAGCAAACACAGGTCCGTCCAAATCCTGGCTTATATAGCCATATTTTGCAGGTCGGAAGCTGCTTGCTCATAATATTGTTACGGTGAAGTGAAGGAAGACGTTGAGTTGGACTAGAGAAAGACGAAGTCTGGCGGTTGCCTTAACGCCATATCCATCATTTGTAAATATAAGTTATTTTACACTCGTGGGCCTGCTTTCTTCCCGCAACATTTTGGTGGAAGGTGCGGGGTACCACCACGGAACTTCGCAGCGGACGTCATCTACCTGCTGCCACAATGGCAAATCAACCGACACAAGCGACAACGCCTCGGCAGCCCGTGCCCACGGTCATCCTCACTCACCCACGGGACCCGGGAACATTTTGTGGCACGGACAACGTCGACGTCGAGGACTGGCTTACGATGTACGAGCGAGTGTGCGACAACAACAGGTGGGATCCTACAATGATGCTTGCAAACGTAATATTTTATCTGAAGGGAACTGCGAAGCAATGGTATGACACACATGAAGCTGACCTAACGAGCTGGGATGTTTGCAAAGAAAAAATGCGAGACCTGTTCGGCAGACCTGTCGGTCGTCAGCTGGCAGCTAAAAAAGAACTTGCGTGCCGCGCTCAGACGTCCACAGAATCCTATGTCGTGTACATACAGGATGTGCTGGCCCTCTGTCGCAAGGCTGATGACAACATGACCGAGGCAGACAAGATTGGCCATATATTGAAAGGTATTGCAGACGATGCCTTCAATCTCTTGATGTGTAAGGATTGTGCCACTGTGGATGCAATTATTAAGGAGTGCCGGCGCTTCGAACAAGCGAAGGGCCGCCGCGTCACTCAAACTTTCGACCGGTTGCCCAATACCGCCGCGACATCTTCTTGCGAAGACCCGCCGCGGTTCGTTCAGCCCGCAGGACCAGAAGAAATAACGCGCATCGTTCGCCGTGAGCTTGAGGCCATGGCCCCGGCTCCCGTTCGTTCAGACTGTCGGAAAAGCGTACCCGCTATCTCCCTTATACAAGCGGTCGTTCGGGAGGAAATAGCAAGTTTGGGCATTCCATCTCTCTGCTCAGTCCGCCATACCAACACCTACCAAATTTCTCCGACCGCTCGCTCCCGGACGCAAAGCTTTCCACCACTCCGTCGCAACCCAGCTGAATGGCGCACAGCGGATGATAAACCCATCTGTTTTAATTGTTCCGGTATTGGACACATCGCCCGTCATTGCCGCAACCACTGGTCGTCGCCTCCTCGGTGGTCGTCTCCGAGTCACTACAGCGAAGTACCCGACAATCGCACTTTCTCACCCTATACGCCGACTAGGAACATCAACGCCGACAGTGCTCCACCAAGATCCAGCCGATCCCCGTCTCCGCAAGGTCGTAGGTCCCGTTCGCCTCTCGTTCACCGCTCTTCGTCCCCTTCTGCAACCGGTCGCTTCGCTTCGGGACACTAGGCGGTGCAGCTCCCGGAGGTGAAGCTGCAACTCCGACCCGGCCCACAAATCCTCTATTGACCCTGCCTACATGTGGAAACCTGCTGGACATTGAAGTCGATGGCGTTCCTGTTAGATCTCTCGTTGATACAGGAGCGCAGCTTTCAGTTATGAGCGCTGCTCTCCGCCGCCGGCTCAAAAAGGTTCTGACCCCCGCCGTACCGTGCACCGTGCGAGTCGCCGATGGGAGTACGTCACCTGTCCTTGGAATGTGCACAGCACGTGTGACCATTGGGGGCCATTATACCGTTGTTCTATTTATCGTCCTTGAACACTGCCCACACGACCTAATTCTCGGCCTCGACTTCCTTTCGAAACACTCTGCCCAAATTGACTGCTCCGCAGGTGTTGTACAGTTGGACCTGCCGCTTCCTGCCGACGCAACCACTTGTGCTCCACACCGCTTATGTGCTGCTGAATTTGCAAGGCTGTCTCCACAGGCTGCTACAAATGTCCTGCTGACGCCCTGTCCTCCCGTACCTGATGGCGAGTACGTCCTGTCGCCGCTTACTGACGTGGTTTTGTCGCGTAATATTGCCCTACCGAGCACCTTAATTCGGATCCGCGAAAACTGCGCTCGCGTGCCCATCCTCAATTTTGGGTTCTCGTCACATGTTTTGCCACACGGTATCGCCATAGCGCATATCACTCCTTTGGAAGAATATCAGATTTCTTTTTTGACCTCTGAATCCTTCCTCAGTACGAACGGACCTTTGTCACCCACTCCTTCGTACTCGACGCCTGCGGACGATGTTTCTAAGATGATCGCCCCCGACCTTCCTTCCGAGCAAACAACAGCTCTTCGTCATCTCCTGTCATCTTATCGGGACATCTTTGATTTGGACGACCGTCCACTTGGCCAGACATCTGTTGTCACGCATCGCATCAACACCGGTGACGCCAGCCCCATTCATAGGCGGCCATATCGTGTCTCGGCAACAGAAAGGGCCATCATACAGAAAGAAGTAGACAGGATGATGGACAAGGACATCATTGAACCCTCCCGTAGCCCGTGGGCATCGCCGGTTGTCTTAGTAAAGAAAAAAGATAACTCGTGGCGCTTCTGCGTTGACTACCGTCACCTCAACCGGATAACAAAGAAGGATGTTTATCCCTTGCCTCGCATTGATGACGCTCTTGACTGCCTTCACGGATCCCAATACTTTTCATCAATTGACCTCCGCTCCGGCTATTGGCAGATTAGCGTCGATGAGATGGACCGCGAGAAAACCGCCTTTGTCACACCGGACGGTCTGTACCAATTTAAAGTCATGCCCTTTGGATTATGCAATGCGCCAGCTACATTCGAGCGCATGATGGACTCTCTCTTGCGCGGCTTGAAGTGGTCTACATGCCTGTGTTACCTCGACGATGTGATTGTGTTTTCGCCGAACTTTGAGAGCCACCTGCGGCGCCTCACAACCATACTCTCCGTGTTTCGCAGGGCTGGCCTTCAGCTAAACTCCTCCAAATGCCATTTCGGTCGCCGTGAAATTAACATGCTTGGTCATCTCGTCAACGCCGCCGGAATCCAACCTGATCCACAGAAAGTTCACGCCGTGCGAAATTTTCCTGTACCTTGTTCAACGAACGATGTCCGTAGTTTTCTGGGCTTATGCTCTTATTTTCGGCGATTTGTGAAAAATTTTGCGGACATCGCTCACCCTCTCACTGACCTTCTTAAGAAAGACGCCTCTTTCTCTTGGGGACCGCTACAGGAGAAAGCCTTCTCTACCCTGATTGAGCGGCTTACCACTTCCCCGATTCTCTCCCACTTTGACCCTTCTGCACCCACTGAAGTACGAACTGACGCGAGTGGTCATGGCATCGGCGCTGTCCTCGCTCAGCGTCAACAGGGCCAAGACCGTGTCATCGCTTACGCTAGCCGCCGCCTTTCCACGCCCGAGCGAAATTACTCCATTACTGAGAGAGAATGTCTCGCGCTCGTATGGGCGGTCGCGAAATTTCGCCCGTACCTTTTCGGTCGGAGCTTCTGCGTTGTCACCGACCATCACGCCCTCTGCTGGCTCTCCTCTTTGAAGGACCCAACTGGACGACTTGCACGTTGGGCATTGCGCCTACAAGAATATACATTTTCTATTATATATAAGTCAGGACGCCTGCATGAAGACGCTGACTGCCTGTCCCGCAATCCCGTGGATCAACCGGACGATACCGATGCAGACTCGGACATCAGTATTCTGTCCCTCTCCGGCTTCCTCCACATTGGCGACGAGCAGCGCAAGGATCCTGTTCTTCGAACACTTATGGACCGCCTAAGCTCCTCGCCCAATGACCCGTCCCTTCGGATGTTCACCTTGCGCGATGGAACTTTATACCGTCGTAGCGTTCGTCCTGACTGCCCGGAGCTCCTCCTAGTCGTCCCCAAGCACCTTCGACTCACCGTGCTCCAGCAACTTCATGACGCTCCTACTGCTGGACATCTGGGCGTCACTCGTACTTACGACCACCTGCGGCGCCGCTTCTACTGGCCTGGCATTTATCGCTCTGTGCACCGTTATGTCGCTTCTTGCGACCTGTGTCAGCGCCGGAAGACGCCTGCTATGCCTCCCGCTGGTTTGCTTCAACCCATTGATATACCTACAGAGCCCTTCTTCCGTGTGGGCCTCGACCTCCTTGGTCCGTTTCCAATTTCCATCAAAGGAAACAAATGGATTGCTGTAGCAACCGATTCTGCCACTAGATATGCCATCGCACGAGCCCTGCCAACCAGCTGCGCTACAGATGTCTCCGACTTCTTACTAAAAGACGTCATCCTGCACCACGGCGCCCCTCGCCAGTTGCTGACGGATCGCGGCCGCTACTTTCTATCGAAGGTCGTTGATGATCTGCTCCGCTCCTGTTCTACAGAACATCGGATTGCTACCGCGTACCACCCTCAAACGAACGGCCTCACCGAGCGACTCAACCGCACACTCACTGAAATGCTCGCCATGTACGTCTCCAACGATCACCGCGACTGGGACGTCGCTTTACCATACGTCACTTTCGCATACAACTCGTCCCGTCACGACACTGCCGGATTTTCACCATTTTTCCTTTTGTACGGCCGCGACCCCACCTTGCCTTTTGACACGTTGCTACCTTCCGCAGTACAGTCACCCAGCACTGCTTACGCTCGCGAGGCTATTGACTTAGCCGCCCAGGCCCGAGATGTCGCCCGTCATCGCCTCACAGTCTCGCAAGCTTCTCAAAAGCGACGCTACGACCTTCGGCACCGAGACCACCATTTTTCACCTGGTTCCCTTGTCCTTCTCTGGACGCCTTCACGTCGTGTCGGCTTGTCGGAAAAATTACTGTCCCGTTTTTCTGGTCCGTACCAGATCTTACGCCAACTGTCCGACGTGACCTACGAGATCGCCCCACTCGGTCAGCCTTCCGTGCCTCCCAACTTAACCAGTGATGTTGTTCACGTCACCAGGCTCAAGCCCTATGTCCCCCCAATAAGTGAGGCTGTTTAACTTGCACCGGGACGGAGCTCCCCCACCGGGAGGGTGATGTTACGGTGAAGTGAAGGAAGACGTTGAGTTGGACTAGAGAAAGACGAAGTCTGGCGGTTGCCTGAACGCCATATCCATCATTTGTAAATATAAGTTATTTTACACTCGTGGGCCTGCTTTCTTCCCGCAACAATATTATTCAGCAAAGCACTTACAAAATGAAAGTACATTGCTGTTTGGCCCATGCGGTTTCCGCCGAGGCCTTTAAACCGGAACAGAGTGGAACTCCTAGATGACTTAGTCCATAGTATAGCAACAAAAACAAATACACTTGCAGTGAATGGACTTTTCTAAGACTCTTGATGAGGTACCATATATAAAACTGATCACTAAGGTTAAACAAAAGTTAGTGGAAGGTCCCGTGGTAAATTCATTAATTCATTGCATCACCCGCCATACTCAATTTCTTGCAATTAGAAGTAAGCCTTATATGTAGATCGCGTCACAAATGAGCGTCACCTCTCCCCAAATGAGCGTTCTGGTTTCTGTCTAATTTTTTCTTGTCTTCAACAACCAGCCTGCTAAAATCAATGTAAATGTAAGATGGTGCGAAGACAACTTTACTTTATAACTTGAATTAAAAAGCAGACTATACCATAATAAACGCCTTACAATTCAGATTCAAGTGGTGCATTGATTGGAAAATGAACCTCAACGCTATAAATGTGCGGTTCTTGAAACAACAAAATAACGTATGTTCGCAAATATCTAATGCAACGGACTCGGCACAACATTAAATATATAGCATAAGAGTACCGGATTGATTATAACACATGGCATTTGATGGAGCCTTCACATGGAAAAGGTCTCTTGAAGTGCTTTCAAGTGACGTTGTATATACATACAGCGCTGACTGTATCTTGCATTTCCTGACGCAACATTGTTCGCTTACAGTACTTAATCGACAGCCGTTTCAGTAAATTACATTGTTTTATAGTATACATAAGCTAAAAAAATATTACTAACAAGCTAGCAAAAATACAGAGACAGTGGTCGGAGCTATTTACGATAATTACAAAATTTTCGATTGGCAAACGAAGCTTTTCGAAAACTATAGAAATGTTCACAGAGTACCAAAGGGAAAGTGCTCGCCTAAAATCCATGTATCAAATACGCTACCCCGAAAGAAACATTGACACGCACGTTTTCTATGTCCCAAACTATTTTTCCATACCTGAATAAAGACTAACTACAGATGCTAACACGACCAAATGCTACCAGAATACTATTTTGTCAGTGAATATTTTAGGAGGTCTTTTTCTCTCACATCGCTAAAAAATGGAACTGCTCATACGTTTCTGTTGCTAACATCGCAGAAATGGATCAATTATTTATAAGAATCTAGGGTTATCTATATAACGAATAGTCCGCGAGTTCGCTAGAAATGGTCAATTCTTGTACATTAGATAATTGGTAATGCAGATTGTGGCTCTGAGTATTAAACATCATTTTATGCTACTTTTCATTTTAACTTCACACTTTCTTTTTCACTTGATTAGGACTTTTTCGGTATGTTATGCTAATAATAGTGCACAAAATATTCGATCGAGATGCCGGTGTTCTTGTATGCACTTGCCCCATTTGCTATCTTCATGAACAGGATTAGCACTATTTGAAATAAATAAATACCATAAATAAAAATAACTAAATAAATAAACAAACAAAGAATCTTTTCCTATACAATTTTACTGTTCCCAAGCATGTAATTCTAATATATAAAGAATTGTTGCCTGCGGCTCTAAAAAACTCCTGAACATGGAGCTGTGCTATTCGCTTATGCATTTAGGCTTTGAAAAAAAAATTAAATTATGGGGTTTTACGTGCCAAAACCACTTTCTGATTATGAGGCACGCCGTAGTGGAGGACTCCGGAAATTTCGACTACCTGGGGTTCTTTAACGTGCACCTAAATCTAAGCACACGGGTGTTATCGCATTCCGCCCCCATCGGAATGCGGCCGCCGTGGCCGGGATTCGATCCCGCGGCCTCGTGCTCAGAAGCCCAATACCATAGCCACTGAGCAACCATGGCGCGTATTTAAGCTTTGGACACATCTAAATATCGCTTCAAACGTCTGACAAAATGAACACATTCATAGAGTTTCTTATGGAAAGACTGGGTAATAAAATACACTCTTCAATTTCTAGTGTCTCTGTGATGGAGTCGTTCTAAGAAGAAGGGTCATGAAGTCTCTTTTATCGGCCAAATGGCGCAGCTTTACTCGCGAGGCTCGCTCAGTAAATTTTTTTTTGTCTTATGTGCTCCGCCACAAGAGAGTGGGCGGAAGAGGCCTGTGTTGTTTAGTGGTGCGCAGCTGAAAGCGCAGTCAGAATAAAATAAGGATGAACAGGAACTGCCGGTGTCGGTCGCTTCCTAGTACGCATAGCGCTTTATAGTGTGCCGCAGGTTCTTGGCGTCATCACTACTCTTCATTAGCCGTTATCGATTCGCGCAGCATTGAAAGTTCACAAGTCAGCTCATGGTGTTCCGTCTTCATTCGCCTTTTTTTTACGCCACTTCCCGTTTTACGAGTGCATCGTCATTTTTACGCCCTGTTTATGACCCTGCTGCTGAGGTCTTTGTTGGTACGACATTCTACGGTGGAACAAGAGGTCGAAGATCGAATGCTGGCCACGGTGGCCGGACGCACGAGGGGGCGGAATGCAAGGATATTGGCACTCATAGATTTCGACACGCTTGACGTATCTCTGCTCGTCACAAAGTAACGAACACCCTCCACTACACGGCAGTTCTCTTCCTTCAATAATGCCGATGCTGATCACTCAACCAAGTAAGTGTTGCGATCGTTATCATCAGGACCACTGCCACAGCTCGAGATAAGCTATGTGAAGAATATGCAAAGCAATGCCGCGTTAGTCAACTGATGCCACTCGCGAGTACTGATCACCTGCCAGTTTTCACATCCAAAGTATCGGCACTTTTGAAAACGCTTGCGCCCTTTGCGGTGCATCTTGACCACCAACAATGATCGTCTTTTTGGCATGCATGTATGCATGTATGCATGTATGCATGCGTGCATGTATGCGTGCATGCATGCGTGCATGTATGCGTGTATGTATGTATGTATGTATGTATGTATGTATGTATGTATGTATGTATGTATGTATGTATGTATGCGTGCATGTATGCGTGTATGTATGTATGTATGTATGTATGTATGTATGTATGTATGTATGTATGTATGTATGTATGTATGTATGTATGTATGTATGTATGTATGTATGTATGTATGTATGTATGTATGTATGTATGTATGTATGTATGTATGTATGTATGTATGTTCGGATCCGTTTTTTTCTTTTCCACGCCAACTTGGTTCCCTCGGTATTGATACTCGGTATGTGCCGCTCTACTATCGAACTCTTTACTCTACTTGGGTCACTAGATGCCCGTCAGCCGCTTTGTGCCGCTATTCAGTGGACATCTTTGATGCGAGATTTGAACACAAAATTTATGAGACGATGAATGTGCCGCTCTTTACTTAAGAAAATCACGAGAAAGCAGCTCGGCTGCAGTACCCACTTCACGCATAATGTGGTGCGGTGGCTCTATTATGATACATCGCTACATTGCTTCAATGCTAATTGCAATAACGTTTAAAGTCCTCCCGAAGTGGTGTCGCTGGCGATGTTTCACTTTTTGTATCTCTGATTTCATAGCATGACGGAGTGCCGGTAAGGCGCGTTGTAGAATGCCTCCGTCATTGTGAGCACTGGTAAGACGTAGCAGTTACACAAACAAGCCGCCGACTAGTGAAAAATAAGGTTCTAAACATTTGAAATTAAACAAAAAGCAAGCTTCAGTATACGTAAGGGCAGAGGTAAATGTAGGAGGAGAGATGAGCATCGAGATTTTGCACATTTATGTAGTAGAAGAGAATACAGTGGCATGAGAGTAAATACGAAAAAGTGAAGCATTAACACCGAAGTTGGCTTAGAACAGAAGAGAAGATCCAATATCCAAAATTAGAGTCTTTACAACCTTTCAAATCTGCTTATCCACTCCGACAGATGGCAGCCTGGGTGTTGCCTACTGTACGGACAAATTACGGCTACGAGATGACCATGTTCCAGCTACCCGCGCTTTTAAATTAAGCGCATAACTTCAACATTTCCCTTAAGGACATGTCAAATGCGCATCTGCGCACTCATATTAATTGTAGTCGCGTAACAGGAACAGCTTCTTAACGTCGCTCATCGACAATGTCTTTCTACATAAACAAACATGTTAACACTCTCAATATACTTGCAGAGTTACTGTTCCACCTTCAAGTGTGACCATTTTTCATTCTTATTTCTATTTCATCTCTTGCTAAAGGCCTCCGAACTTAGTTTGTATGTTCTTTTCTTTTTAAACGTTTTTATAATATGCACAAGGCTCAGTGGTACGTCTTAAAATGTATTTTAGTAGTTGTTTCTATTTGAGATAAGTTATCTTTGTATATGAATGTAAATGTATGACGTTCCCTGCTGTTGCCTGCTGTAAAAGGTGTGAGACCTTCGTCAAGCGGTTCTCGTTTTTAGTCTCACACATTCCATCTACCTCTATATTGAAGGGGAATAAATATTATTACTATTATTGTTGTTATCCTGCCCACATTGGGACAAGGGGCCGCCATTTTACTACTGTTGTGTGGCTCCGGCTCATTCATGTATTACCATCCTTCCCACCAAGTCGTCAATACATGTGTATGAGTACACAGTTTAACAATAGCCAAATTAAAAGGTGAAGGAACAAAATCATGGAACGTTTAAAAGAACGTAACAATATATTATCCAAAACACAGGGAGACTTTGCGTCAATCCCGCTTTCGACTCGCAAAAGGAATGAAGTGACAGCGCTAGGCAATTTCTCAAATACTTGCAGTAATACGTCAAGCTCAGTAAACCAACCGCAAGAGAATGGACTACCGGTAACTATCAGACGGACAGCGGAAGACGTAATTCCTACAAGGTTGCGCGCTGCCAATCTGTTTCATGCTTTCCAGATAACAGGAAGCCTGGGTGGTTAGAACTAATACCTCATATGCGCTATGAGCGCACGCCGATACTTTTCAGAATCATGCATAGATGGCGCTTAGCGCTATTATTGTTTCTCACGCAAAATGTTTGAACGTTACAACTCAACGTCATTCCTGAAAGCGCACACGTCATCCTCTAATCAGCCATCACACGCAAGGTTGAGAAGACACACCAGCTATGATTCATCGACTTTTGGAAGTAAAGTTTTCTGTCTTGTATAATGTGGGCATTCCACGAAGGGCTGTACTTCCAAGTCGTACTAAACCAAACACCAGCAACTAGATGGCTAGGAGAAGGAAAACAAAGTGCGGTCGGAGCAAATGAGATTACATGCCTGAATTCTGGCACTGCTTTCTAGATTTCTGTAAAAAAAAATAAAAAATAGGTAGAGCATAAAAAGTATAGAGAAGCAGACAAGCAGGGCTGCTGACTCAATTATGAGATGGGTGACGTCGTTAAGCTCACCTACATGACGGGACGTATTTCTCGGCAGTTTTCAGGAAAAATGTGCCTGGGTAAACTCGAGTGCCTCTCCGAGTACAGGCGTTAACGGTGGTTGGAACGGCCTCCACCTTCTCGTCTCACTGACAACGGCTATTACCACACGTCGTCACATACAACAAATTTAGAAAAAGACGTCTGGTCCTCAGTGTAGGGGCAACGGCTTACAGCGCACTCGAGCCCTGCTTAGCAACGAATTCGGAGCTTGGCGTTGTCGCACATGGGAACATGCTGCTATGGTGTAGAATGTGTAATCAGCCTAGCTATAGGACAAAGGTCTTCTGAGCCATTTATTTGCACACCAACAGTGTCTTGCAGTTCTTTTCTAAGTTATTCTGAGCAGATACGTTGTGGATGAGACTAGGAGTAACTTTTATTTGAAAAACGAAAAAACCCTGATTGTCAAGAAACTGTACGAGCATTGATTGCATCTCGAACTTATCCACGACCAATAAAGATGGTGAATATCTGTACAGGAAATTATGCAAAGCTAGTTCAGGAACGATTGCGTAAATATGAACTAATTTTCTTGAAGTGTCGAGCTTCCTTGAGTCAAGCAACAATAAATTGGCAGCGCATGCATTAGTTCGAGATGACTGGTAACGTTATTGCAATTAGCACTTTCTTTCTTACGATGGGTGTGTAATGCTATGTTCACACTACGGTCGTAACGCGCGTAACAGCTCTTTTGGCGTATCGAACGTAACGGCTGTAAAAAACGTTACGGCAGTTAAGCCGGCACCTTTGTTCACATTTACTGCTGCTTAAATTACGGCTTTTACAACAGGCCAATCAAATTTGGAGCTGCAGAATCGACGTCACCAGCGGTCCAATATGGCTCCTGCCAACATGCGAGCGCTGGCCGAGATCGAAGAAATTCACGCTCAAAACAAATTTATAGTCATGTATTCAATCGCCCAAAGACGACGAAGGCGACGCAGAAGGGTTTGGGTGCGGCAAGTATTTCTCGACAGGGCCGTGGACAGCGATTTTCACAACCTTTTCGCCAAGCTCCGAGTTGTTTACGCTGCGATGTTCCATAACATCATGCGCATGTCGCCCCAGCAGTTCCGCTTCCTTGAAAACCTAATGAAACCACTCATCGAAGTTCGGAGCACGCATCTGCGGCCATCGATTTCCTTGACGGATAAACCAGATGAACTGAAAACAGTCTCGCAAGGCGCACTGCAAAAATTTTCACGAACACAGCCAATCGTGCGCACGGAATGGCACTTCCCGCGCCCGGAGCTGTCTGCAGACGGGAGGACGGAAGTGTCGTCACCGGTTGTTGAAAGCCGAAAGCTTATCGGTCATTGGCTGTGTCGCAACGGTCGTAACATAACAGTCGTAAATGTTGCCGACCCTTTAACACTCTCACCCACGATTTTTGCGAGAATTGCGCACGTTGGCACCTTTACGTTCGCAGTCTGAACTAGACGCATACGCTTGTTGCGCTTCCGCTTACGTATGTTACGAAAAATCGGCGCCTTACGAACGTAGTCTGAACATAGCATAATTAGTGATTATGCATTTTTTTCTAGGCTGATCTCGTGCAAGTTTTCCAGCATTTGGTCTAACTGAGCGGCATGAACCTTCGCCCACTTTGTCGCATAGTGACGGTGAGTGGTTTCGGAGTGCTGTAGCCTGCTCTTTGCCAAAGCATGGCCGGAAAGGAGATTATTCGGGCGACGGCATGGTGGACGTCATGACGCGATGCTGCTTGCAGCCGTGCGGTTTTTCTCTGCGACCTCATGCTGCTGCTGCTCGCGGGCGGAGTGTTTTTCTCCGGTGTCTGATGGGTGGTTTGTTTGTTTTTGAAGTCACGTCTTTCGCTAGCTTCACTGGGAAAGAAAGTTGCGAGCTCGGTAGCGAACAAACCGCCCTGTTTCAGCGGTGCTGTTAGTCTGTTACTATATAGACAGACTGCCTCACTGCAGCCAGCACGTCGCGCGAGAGCAAGAATATTCGCAACGCACAGATGGTGAAGCCTGTTACACCGAGGCCGGTGAGCAGTTCCCTTTTCATGAAGCGCACCACTGCGCGCGTGTTTATTCACGGGAACACGGATAAACATAAACGCCATTAAAGTCTGAGGTGTATGCTAAAAAAACTAATCACACCAAATGTTGAAGGCGTGAAAGCAGACAGCGTGACGGAATTGTAGAATACAGGAGGAAACGCACGTGACATGAAATAAGGCCGGGCAGGCTGTCAGATGGTCTTCTCACAGTTGCATTAAACTCTTTTGGGGTTGCATGAAACTATTCTAAACATTACCCACTTAGACAGGCAACGTCCGGAAGGGCTGCTGGACTTGCAAGCTCACCAAGTTGCTTTATTTCGAGGGATTTTCTGAAGCCGCTATTCGTATCCAGTTTACCGAAGTTTTAGCTCCTGCAAACACGTTCTCGATCTCTTACTGTGTGGAAGTTGAAAGTGCTCTTTTTTTATCACTTTACCCGCGTCTCTCAGATCTACGCAATTACAGACCTTCACTTTAGTTTTACAGACAACTACCAGTTGGCGCCCAAGTGAGACGGTTCTGCTGCTTTTGTGATGACTGCTGCTGGTTTCAAAGTGTAGCACTTGCTTTAGTTGAGACTGCAATTCTAGGGGAACACGCTTTGCTGGCTGCGATATTGGCCGTTCGTCTTCCATCGAGGTCAAGCTGTACTCTCGCGGCAGCTTGCTCATCCCCTTAAACAAGTGTTCAAAGATGAGCTGTATGCATTTTGTTCACTTTCGCCTGGCGTAACGCAGACTATTTCATGTCCACTACTCCGCACTGCTCACGCTACTGAAGCCATAGTCTTACCAGTCTTCCTTCTTTCTTGATAAAAAATCTTCTGGCTGGCACTGGGATCTTAGCCGGGAAAAAACGGCAGATCTCTACCATGAGTCTAACTTCATTTCCTGCGTAACTGTGAAGAATAGCATTTGCGTACAGTGAAAGCTGGTGTCCATATAATATTTCCAATATGCAGACAGGAACCACGTTTGCTTGAACACATTTCTTAATATGTAACTTCAACCCCCTACAATGGAGAAGATCAGGACTGAGGATCAACGGTAAATATCTCAGCAACCTTCTGTTTTCAGATGATATTGCTCGGTTCAGCAACAGTAGGAACGAAATAGAATTAGTTTTTCTGAGGCACCTTATCTCTGTTTATAACCATTATACCACAGTGTGCTATTATATCTGTCAGACCCTTTTATGATTTTGAACAAATAATTGATTACCTAAACTCAGAAAGTTATACAGTAGGACTGAAAATTATTATGCAGAAGACAAAGACAACGTTCAATAGCCTGGGCATGAAACAATGTTTCTTGATCGCCGTCAGCCTCTACAGCATGCACGGGAGTACAATTATTTTGTTCAATTACTCACAGGAGACTCTCACCACGAGAACGAAATTCGCAGAAGTTTAAAAATGGTTTGGAGTGCATACGACAGGTATTACCTAATCCTGACTAGCAACTTACCACTATCTTTGAAAAGTGTACCATCATTGTGTTCTACCAGTGAAACCATATGGGGCAGCAACATAGCGCTTAAGAAGGAAGCTGAAGAAAAAGTTAGGGGCCACGCAAAGTGTGATGGAACGAGAATGCTAGGGATAACGTTAAGAGACAGGAAGAGGTCGGTGTGGCTCAGGCAGAAAAAGGGTATAGCTGCTCTTTTGTTTGACATTAGGCTTAAAAATGGAGCCGGGCAGGTCATGTAATCTTGAAGGGGCAGCGCAATATGACGAAGACAGAAGGCAGGAACACGCAGGACCTGTTCCTGCCTTCTGTCTTCGTCATATTGCGCTGCCCCTTCAAGATGTTGAATCAGTACCAAGTCGCCGAAATGTCGATCCTTCTACAGCTCATATAATGCGTAGGGTAGATAAACGCCGAACCACTGCAGTAACACGATGAGTCTCAAGGGAAGTAAAGCGAAGTCAAGGACGACGCAAAACTAGGTGGGATGATGAAATTAGGTCATTTGCAGGCGCAAGTTGGAATCAGCTGCCGCAAGACAGGGGTAATTGGAGATCGCAGAGAGAGGCATTTGTCGCGCAGTTCACATAAATATAGGCTGATGACGATGATGGTAAATAAAACAATGATGCGAAAGAATTCGAATGGCTAGTACTGTTTGCATTTCTTATGAAGTTATAGTATATCAGTTTTAATGAAACGTGGCTGTCATGTCATGAACACTGTCGTCGGGCGTGTTTATTTGTTTTTTCTTTCGCAATTGGTCTGATTTGTTTAGGCTTTATAAAACAATAAAATGAATAATACAAATGCAAAGCCACCTGTTATTGGGTTGTAGTGCAATTTTAAGCAAGGAGTGTGACAGTATTAGCTCTCCCATATTTACTTTCTTGTAGTGCACATCTTGTAGTGCATATTGCGTCTTATATGGGCTTCTTACCGCTTCGGCTAAATAAAGTATTGAGTTAACGCTTGAGTGATTCGATAACTAATCCTTGCGAAATCAACTTAGCGCTTACTATAGCTGATCAAACTATCATCTCCACTATCTCGATTGCCTTCTTTTTTTTATTGCGGAGGAGATAATAGTGATCCTCTAGTTCAAGAGCTGCTAATGTAACGCATAGAGTCGCAGCCACCCCCCTTTTTTCATTTGTCTTCATGAAGTATTTCTACAGTATAACTACATGAGCCCCGATCAATATTGTCACAGGAAAACCTATTATTTGTTCGCTCCCTATAAAATGCTGCGTAACCTTAAAATTTGGCATGGTATCCATGAGAATAAAGATAACGTTTATTTTTCTAACAGACAGATCTACACATTTCATTACTACTGCGGCAAATTGAATGCGTTGAATAAGCCTTAAAACAAATCCAGGGCTTTGGCATCCTGTGCGGAAAAGGTCCCGCACACTGAGAGGTGCGCTATTCTTTCGCACGGCGTTGCAAGGACAGTTATAAATTTGCATTTGGCAAAGGCTGCGCTAGGTTTAAGTATTATGGCGCCAGAATAGTGAATATAATGTCCGCGATCATGAGATGCCAGTCAGCGCAGTCCGGAGAAACTCAAAAGAAGAGTATCACATTCGCAAGCAAAAATACCCCCCCCCCCCCTCCCCTCCCATCGCGGGTAATGTAAAATAAAGTTCAATGCGATATCACTTGAGGACAAGATTTCGTCCTTTGAAGTCCGGTGCTCACCTTATTTGTTCTCAGTTACCATTGTTTTCTTGTGCACTGCTCTACGCTGTGTCTAGTGCCACTTAAGCAATTGCAAAACTTAGGCGCAACAAACTACTGACACGAATGCTACAGCCACGAGGGACCACTCGCTTGCCAATATTCCGAAAACTTGGGTCGCAGCAAAAAAGGGCCCATGGAGGAATTTCTCCGCTTCTGCTCATAAAGCAATATACGTACGTCGCCGGAACGTTGCTTGCTTCTTGAAACGTTGACCCCGTTCAGGGACATTCCTTGTTTGGCCTATGTTAAGCACGTCGCGCCCTCCTCCAGTTAAGCTATGCGTTTTCTGGATTTCAATCCGTCCTTCTTGTTTGGTTATGTTGGCAATCACGCCAGTTACCGTCAACCGCGCTTGGTAGAATGGACACCAACAATATTCTGAGCCCGCAAAAACCCGCGTAGCAACAAGCGCTGTTTATAGTTTTCTTCTTTGAGTCTACGCGAACCACAATCCTAAAAGTTTCTTGACTTCACGCTGGCGGAATTCGTGGTCTATTATTTTTTTTGTACTACGAAAGCCAAACCTGGGTCGTCCAGCAGGTCTCGGTGACTCTTGAAAGACAAAGGCCAAGCGAAACTGACGGAACGTTGCCCCTCAGGGCGAGCGACCTCGGGAGTAACCTGCGCTGGAGTTGAGTAGAAACCACCCGCTGAGAAGACGTCAGGGCACGCGTCGCGGCGCCATTTAGTCATGGTGCCGTTCTGCAGGTGACTAAATAAAGTTTTTATGCGAAGCATATTTTACTAGAGCTCAACCCAGCTCCTCAGGTGCGGCGGTGTCGCCTTCAATACAACGTGACACCGTGACGTCACGACAGAGGAGAAACGGGGCTCCAACTCGCGGCGTCGCTCGCGGCGTCGCCTTCAAGGCTGACCACGTGACACCGTGACGTCACGACAGAGGAGAAACGGGGCTCCGACTCGCGCCGTCGCTCGCGGCGTCGCGGCGGTATATAAGCAGCTGCGCTTGCCTCTGCTAGACACTCACGAGGTGAGATGCCTCCTGGAGACAGAGCTGCTCGTTGGAATGAGAAGCGAAGGTTGCGGCGTGCTACAGAGACTGTTTCTAGGTGGCTTTGCTACGGCGCAGCGACTACGCGCCCCGCATCAGACGCGGTGAGCGTCGAGCAACGCAGCGTTCGGCGCGACAGCGAAATGTGCGCCTGAGCAAGCGCCGCACGCCTGAGCCGACGCCGACGACACCGGCTTTTCTGCGACATGAGCTCCTTAACGCTGTCGCGTTAAAATAAAGGCTAGTATGCTTCACATCCTGGGCTTAACCTTAGCTAAGCCACAGCCAGTTTTTATGCGAAGCATATTACTAGAGCTCAACCCAGCTCCTCAGGCGCGGTGGTGTTGCCTTCAATACCACGTGGCACCGTGACGTCACGACAGAGGAGAAACGGGGCTACAACTCGCGCCGTCGCTCGCGGCGTCGCCCCCCCGCATCGGACGCGGTGAGCGTCGAGCAACGCAGCGTTCGGCGCGACAACGAAATGTGCGCCTAAGCAAGCGCCGCACGCCTGAGCCGACGCCGACGACACCGACTTTTCTGCGACACGAGCTCCTTAACGCTGTCGCGTTAAAATATAGGCTAGTATGCTTCGCATCCTGGGCTTAACCTTAGCTAAGCCACAGCCATTTTTTCTCTCCCTCTCTCTCTCGGTGCTGCCAAGGAGCCTTTTTGCTTAATATAAAATTGCTGTAACTTGTCACAGGTGTGAATGGTAGTGGTGCTTGTAAAACGAAGTGGTATGGCAGAAACTACCTATAGGAACGCGTCTCATTAAAAGAAAAATGCTCACCCACGTGGTCACGTCGAGAGAAATATCTCGGTTACTTCTATAACATTTCCATATATTATCACTACTTCCGACTTACCCGGCACGCGGCTAAGTACAGCGTGCGGGATACCCTCACCAAAAGGCAGGAACCCCATTCAACTCCCCACATTTTGACGAGGTGCGGGACGTTCCGCCTGACGTTTGAAAACGAATATTGGTGTTTCCAATGCCAAACAACATGCACCACCACTACCACCAATACGCAGCCAGACATACTGCTAGAGTCAAATGTAAACAATTTGGAACGGACTTCACTATTGTACATGCCGGCGTAGCCATCTATGCTGTGCAACGTGACGTAATCATGGCCGTAAATGAGCATTAGCCATTATTCACTAGCGTTTCGTTATGCCACACCTCCGCTATGAAGAGAGAGGTAGTGGCTATAATATTAGCGTCCGTAACATTATCGAACATGCTGGAAACCTGCCTCAACCTTAAGGCTGCTCGAATCCACACAGACGCACCTTCACATGTTGATTTGCTGCCCGAGCCACGCAGGGTTTGAGGGTAACGAGAGTGCGGACGCCTTAGCAGACGAGTTTAGTAACCGAGCGGCGCTCTCGGATCCTCGATCGTCGCCCATTCCAATTCTAGCGACAGAGGTTCTGGCTCACCAGCGTTTCACGTGCCAAAGTGATTTATATGTGAAAGTGCCCAAGAAAAGCTCTACGCCTTAGTATTGGTGCATTCGTGATGAATGGTACGCCTCACAAGTCCCTTAGCGTAGAAGTGGTGACCAGGCTAGGAAGGATGCAGACTGACGTATATCCACATCTTTTAAGAAACACGCTATGCACCCAGCATTTTACCCGGCCAAATATCCGTGGTTCCGGAGGCAGCCCAATACTCTACTAGGTTTCGTGGGATGTGCGCCAAAGCTCAGAGACCCGAACTCTAGTTTAGGCCATTAAACAGTAATTATTACGGAGCAGTGGGAGACAGCTCGCAAGTTCCAGCCTGGAAGTGGAACTAACACTTCTGGATCAAATCTGGCGGTCGGCGGAGGCCAGTGGAGCCCTGAACATAGGGCCGCTCTCATAAACCTCCATGATTCATTTTCCTTTTGAATAAACGTTTTCATTCATTCTTTCACTCTCTAATACACATGACTGTAGTATGAATCTACAAAGGAATCCCAGACCGATGTATCAGAATATAGCTCCGCAGATGAAAGAAACATGGTCCTCATGCATGGATTGAGCCCGGGGCCAACAACTGTCTAGGGTGGCCGCTCTACCATCTGAGCGAACCTGGAAGCTAGGAAATCACCGAGTGGGGCCGAATTATTCGACCACTGGAAATACAGGCACATCGAATATGGCAAACAATTTTTCAGAAACATGTCTAATGAGTAGAGAAGGTATACAATACATTGACGAAAATTTGACACGACTGAAGCATTATTGCACTGCGTAGCACAAAGGCCCAGTCTTATATATGTTAAAAAATACACACCAATTTTTCGTCTGTATATACGAGGCGAATGATGGTATGTGATACATTTTACGTGTAAAGACGAAAGGGAATACTGAGAAAGACAAAAGAAGTGGCTGGGTGGATGGCGTGTAGCTTATAGCTGCAGCATTCATTCTTCTTATGCAGAATGCAAAGAAAACAAAGCATAACTATGCATGAAACTAAAGAGTGAAGAAAGTGAAAAAAGCAAAATAATTGTTGACAAGTGATGCAGCTATCATGATCGTGAGGGGAAGATTACGAGAAGTAAACAAATTTCCAGTACACGTAGCAGCTGCCCCGTGAGAGCCTGCTGCGTTCGTGATTCAGTGAATACGCTGCCTGGATAGCAGCGCAGTCGATATTGTAGGATACAACTTCCGCATGCATTTCGCATGTCACTGCAGTACTTCGCCTGCTTCAGTTTTCCCCCCGTCAATTCTTCCGAGGTTGCGTATAGAATAGAGGCACCGAAGGTTAAAGGAAGCCGTTGCATGCTTTCTAGTAAGAACGAGGAAACAATCCCAACTCGCACACTCACCTGCCGTTGACAAGCGCTGCAGGGCATCCTTTTGTACGGTAATATACGACTGTCTGATGAAAATAAAATGCAGCCTCAAGGAGAGTTAAGCGATGAGCAAAAAAAAAATGTCACAGGCAACCGTGTTTCCTGCTGTAGCACAGTTCAGCTATTTTTTACGCGAACATCTCATTGTGCAAACAAGAATATGGGATGGCACGACTGCCACCCGTGTGTACCGTTTTTATGTAGTGTAGACTGATTGAAATATAGAAAATATAGGGAGGCATAGAAAAGATATACAATGGAGCACACAAAGCTCCAACTTATAGCGAAGCTTTTTTATATTGTGAGACGTCGCCTGATACAATGTTTTATTTTTCAGAGCAGCTTCACAAGACCGGCACAAAGAAGGAGAAGATGGACGATGAATAAATTAGAGTGTAGTAATTACGTTTACACATACTACCCTTCAAGGAAGACGTCAGTGTGACAGCAAGTTAGAAAAGGTAGGAGCAGCTAAGGCAAGTTTTCAGGTTATAAACTTGGAGAACAGCGATGACGGCTGTTAGCACCGAAGGTGGCGGGAGGGACGCGACCATTAACGACATTTATTTGCAAAATAGCATGTGAAGTGAGATCACCTTGGAGAAATGCCCCGCAGACACTCAATGCGGGAGTCGCACAGGTGTCCATATTGTTGTTCGTTGCCTAGAACCAAGCAACCCTAGACGTCGCATCATAGCAAGTTTGCTTTGCCTTTCTAAATTGTCAGGTGTCGAGTGCCTGTCTTACCGAAGAGATGCAGTTGAAGAGTGAATACCACAAAACAATTGATGCGCAAAAGAAGCAAAATGCCGCAGATCGAACGGACCCTGTTGGAATCTATATCCGATGCAGTTTACCGTAACTGCGTAACAAAATCATGTTCCTGTTCATGTGATTGGGTATTGAATACATAGAGTGCACATTGGACAATTATTGATTAAAGCTTTCAGTGAGACCCTCAGTAGCACGCGTGTGTCCCCAAGTCTGCGGAACGTGGCGACGGAGTGCTATTCATGTTGAATGCACCCCGCAGTTAGGCGTGCCTACTCGGCTGGGTCACTTCGAAAGCAGCATATCGATAAGCAGCCCTGCTCGAGGAAGCTACTCTGAGCAATAATATAAACGTGGAAGTTTGCTGCAGACAGGCAGTTTCTGGAGCGATTACTTAGAATGAAGCTGCATTAAGAAGTGTCGACGTTTTCCTTGCCCTGAGTGCTGTTTTCTGTGTGCCTGTCCATAGTAACTTTTGCGCGATATCAAGATGACCAAGATCATCGGATTTGTAACCGATTTCGGTATCGTCAGCTCCAAAATGCGTGTGGAGGTATTTGAGTGACCTGTTTACAATAAAACTGAAGGTTGGAAGCCCCTGTTTAAATATATGGGAGCAGAAAAATTGGTAAAGTAACAAATGCACAAATTTTGATGCGGTTTATTCTATTTATGCAAAACTCAAAATCTCCTTATTATGTAAAGTGAATGTCAAGATCTTTCCGGTATTTTTAAAGTGATTAGCATTCTTAGGACGTTCCACGCATTTTCCGGCATCTACATATGTCGTCAATCTCAAACGGTTTTCGTCACCCACATCAACTTGGGTCGCTGATTAGTCCATCCGCTATAGCATGGAGCTACTTTGCAGTAGGAATTTTTCTTCACTTCGCTAGTTTTCACTACACACGAGTCAGCGCAAATGGGAAACCCAGCAGCAGCTTTTCGGTACATTGGATTCCATATTGCAATTCGTATGTGCTTCTCCGCTCTTGACAGTTTACACTGAAGCTTAGAATAGTATTTCACAGATCTAGTTACACTCATTTTTCTGTGAACAGCAGCTTTCAGTTAGAATAGCGGCCAATCGTGTTCGTTGCAATAGTGCTTTGATTCTGGTGCGGCAATGGCATTACTGATCTTGAGAGAGATTAGGCCTTGGATAAAAAAATTATCCTACTTATTTAAACCAAGCATTCGCGTGACATAGCACGACATCCAGAATATTATGTAGTTGTACAGTATGACAATACATATAACTCAAAGATGCGTGTATATTTCCTTTACTACATGCAGTTAGCCGTAAACCGAAAACACATTTTCGCCTTACAGGAGGCGTACAATTGTTTAGAAAATTTATTATATTTCCTAACTTGAACCAGCATAATTTTCAAGAGGATACACTGTTCTATTGTTTTTAGAGTAGCGAGCAGGACATATGAATGAAAGGATGTAGCTTATTCAAAATGGTGTGGCTCTCCGGCCTGTGCTGGAGCACGTAGGAGAGTGTACAGAAAAGAGGGGTAGCTTGAAAAATCTTGCCGTCCGCGTAAATACGTTCCGTACTTCAAGATATTAGACCTCAAGCCATCCGGGGATGCTCTGGGCACTCATGCGCTGTCTCGTTTCCAAGCTTAGAGCACGTGCCACTGCATCATCCTTGCAGCTAAATTGTGCGCCGGGGCTAGGCCTACTGCTTCCGGGGACGCAATGGCGGTGATAGATTCGCCGGCGCCACTCATCCCGACGGCATTACCGGCCTCAAAATGTACAACTAAGCCTGGATCCCAGCTCCTGGTTCCTGCCCCAAGTCCGTCTAGAGTCCGCCCGTCGCCTTCTCAAAATGCATATCACACCGTGAGTGATCTGCACTCGAGGCGGAGCCCGGCGATGGCTTGCCAGTGACCAATTGCGAATGGGGCTCCAATTGTTGTGCCCGAGCAACCGAGTACCACTACGGACTTGTCTCCTGCGCCACCATGTGTGCCGCCGACCCCCCATGGTTCTCAGAAGTGTCCTTCTGGAAACTATGCACCATATTCGTGTTCGGCCAACAGCGGCTCCCAAACAAAGCATTCGTGTCTAACGACTGACCACCCAGTCATGTCCACGCCGCGCTCGGTTTGCTATAAAGCAACCATTGAAGCTCTGGCCCCCACAAACCTCGCGGAGATCCCAAACAGGATTATTCAGGCGATCGTAGATGCGTGTCTTCGCACCACAGGCTTCCGCGGCTTCACGGCCAGGAAGAAGTCAAATACCATCGCTATGTGGCTACCGACATTGGCTGCTGTCTATCATTTGCAAACACTTCAGCGTCCCTCCATCACAAGCGAAGTCATGGCGCCGTTCTAGGTGTACCTGGTAGAGGGCTCGGACTTGCAGCGCTGTGTCGTTAACAATGTTCACGTTAGCGAGGATCAGATTGTTCTCCAGCGTGAGCTCTACTGCCCTACCAGCCGTGTCATTCAATGACGTAACATGATAAAGGGTGTTCTTGCATCGTAACCCTGCAAGGCCCACCAACTCCCCCAGCCTGCCTGTACTACTGTAGCTCTATTATACAACCTCGGCCCTATAAACCCACTGTCGTCTATTGTTACAGCTGTTTCCGACCTGCCCACATGCGCCAATGCTGTGTGTTTACAACGCCAGATGAAGCTTCGCCAGCCGACAGAGTGTCTTACCGATGTGGACTCTCAAAGACCGACGAACGCGAGATCACCCCTCAAACTTGTCCCACAAAGCGACAGGCCACTCAGAAGGTTCGTCGTGGGATTCGTAAACAATGGCCTCAACATGCTGCCACACAACCACTGCAGACATCTAACAGGTGTGCGGCGCTCCAGTGGGATAGCCACGACTGGCCAGAGCTCTCCGAGCCCTCCCGCCTGCACCCCTACTCAACAGACTTACAGTGAAAAACTTCGCAAAGGCCGCTGTCGCCTGTTGGTTACGCAGAAGCAGAACAGCCGCGTGATGATATGGCAGCACTTGACAATGAAATTGCCCGTCTTTTAGCGGATGTTTCCAAGATCTGAGAACGCCGTGAACTATTTGTGAATCGCAGACGAGCAGTATGTCGCGCATTGCTGTATCGTTGAATGATTCTACCAGGTCTTCTGCTCCGTTGCCGGATAACTTCACAACGGCCTTTCTGCGGTTCATGGTGAGCGTGTTATCCATCTTGACATCTGTGATTTTACAGTGCCTGCACCCATAATCAAAATGGCGGGCACAAGTTTTTGTGGTGTGCTGCAGTCGAACTGAAGAGTCCTCTCCACAAAATCGGGATAGCTTGAATCCCATCTTCGCATGAAAAACCTGCAGGTGTGGGCCCTGTTACTTCAGCAGACCAATGCCTTGCCAGCCATTCCGGACTTCAGTTGAAACGTGTCGCAGTCGATGAGCGACTTACGCATGCGCACAGCTGCCCCTCCAGGAAAAGCCGCAGTCTATGCTGATACGTGTTATCCTCAGGTCCCCCTTTCTCTTGAAAACTGGTGTAACTCATATCAGGAGGTAGTGGGAGTTGCTGTGAAGGTAACGAAGGTAACAGTTGTGGTTGTGTAATTCTATATAAGACCAGCCTGTGGCTCTCCACGCAGTTACCTGGGGTGGTTATTGAATGTCCGCCGTTGATAGGAATGGCCGTACAGGGTGACAACGTGCCAGCCATTTCAGCCCACTGCACGTGTTCCAATCCAACCGGACGGGGCGCACTTCAGAGAGCTGCGAATAACCGGCAGCCACGTGGCGCGGGGTCAGCTCAGGGGAGTTCTCCAGGCGAGGTAATTGGCGGAACCTCCCCTTGAGCTTTTCGAGACAACAGACAATGTGCTACCCGGCGTGCCACCCGGGAAGGAGCAGAGTTCTACGAAGCCCCTCTGACGTTGGCTCCGGTGTGTGTGTGCGGCACCAGTGTGTGTGTGCGGCACGTGTATGTGAGCCCTCCTCCACCTCCAAAAGGGCGGGGCATCTTCGGTGACCCGCCCTTTTACGTCCGACGTCGAGCGGTGACGTCGGACGATGACTGGACGAACGTTTCCATCCGTTTGGAATCAAGGGGGGACCAAGTGCTTATAAGCAGCGATTGTCGGCTGCTAGTGTGTGCTCGTTGTGCGCTCGTTGTCTTGCTAGAAACTACTCGTGAGCTGTGTGCTCGTAAGCTGCTTGCTGTATGTTAGTCTTGCGGGCTCCATATGGGAGTCATGCTAGACTGTCGACGTATGTCTTGTCTAAGATGTAAATTATGTAAATAAATCCTGTTCACCGAGTTCCTCTCTGCGACCTTCAACTCCTTCAAATGGTGGCAGTGGCGAGATCGTCCGACAACTCTGACAACTGGTGGCAGCGGTGGGATCGGCTTACGGCTCCTAAATCGGCCTACGGCTCCTAGATCAGCCTAAAGCTCCTAAATCGGCCTACGACTCGAAAACAGCAACGGCAGCTGACGGACGTTGGCACATGGTGACCGACCGGTATCCTGATCAAGTTGGAGGCGACTTGGCATTGACTCCCTCTTGCAACTGACTGGATACGGCGGAGAAGGACTGGTGATATGGTGCTGCTTCAGTGGGTAAGCGTTTGGGTTTGGCTGTAAGATTTACCAGGCTTCAATTTCTCTGTGTTTTTGGATTTGATTCGCTGGGATCTTTTACTTGTATTTTGATTTGCGTGCGTATCGCAGCAAGTATTGTGTCACAGCAGAGCCAAAGCATAAAGTAGCGACCGTGGTCCTTATGTGTTTGACGAGAGCTGACTTGTGGTTGTGTGAAGAGATCGAGGTGGACGTAGAGGAAGACTTCACGGAAGCAGAAATTCGTAAGACAATTCTAGAAAGTAACAATGATTCGAAATTCATAGAACAAGTGAGTAAATGAATTCTAAACAAAAAACGGGAACAGGAAGCAATTAGAAAAGAGCAGGAAGAATTTAAGCAAGAACAGGGAAAAGCTAGGCTGGAACTGAAAAGAATTTCTCAGGAAGAAGGCCTAACAGAAGTAACGGGGCAGTACAATGATGCATTGTACGAAGATATGCAAGGTTTGGAGCAGGAAATTGAGCGAAGTCAACAGCGGCTTGAGAAATCTGTAGGCTGGGCGCAGTGAAAGTAGGAGGAAGTCGACAGCAGATTTCAGTCGAAAGCCGACAGAATTAGTAGTACCTGTGAGAGTAGCAGCATGTTCACAGGTGAACTCGAAATGCTAGCAGCTAACGATGCCTTCGTGGCAACAGAGGCGTAAAGGCCTCTGTTCCACGAAGGCATCGAACCAGAACCTAATTCATAGGGAAAGGAAAGAGTAAGAAGGAAAGGGAAATAGTAGAGGCCTTTCATGTAAGAAAGGAAGGCGATAAATGTGTAAGCACTCCCTCTCTTGCCTTGTCGGGAAAATAAATAACATTTTTGGGAGAAAGATTAAAATGATGATTTGCAGATGTTTTTGCGAATGATGCGCGCATGCCTATGCTGATGAAGGTATAAAGGTCCGGTGATTTTCAAATAAACTTCCAGTTGGCAGTCAGCGCTTGTCTGTGGTATTTGTGTCCTTGTGTCCTTGTCTTTTTCGCGCTGTTTCACCTCAGTTCTAAGTACGAACCAACTAGCCCTCATCAAGATCTTACTAACGCGGGGTCAGGTAAGGGGAGTTCTCGAGGGGAGGTAATTGGCGGAATCTCCCCATGAGCTTTTCGAGACAACAGACAATGTGCTACCCGGCGTGCCACCCGGGACGGAGCAGAATTCTACGAAGCCCCTCTGGCGTAGGCTCCGGACCTTTACACCAGTGTGTGTGTGCGGCACGTGTATGCGAGCCCTCCTCCACCTCCAAAAGGGCGGGTCATCTTCGGTGACGTCGGACGATGACTGGACGAACGTTTCCGTCTGCTTGGAATCAAGGGGAGACCAAGTGCTTATAAGCAGCGATTGTCGGCTGCTAGTGTGTGCTCGTTGTGCGCTCGTTGTCTTGCTAGAAATGTACTCGTGAGCTGTGTGCTCGTAAGCTGTTTGCTGTATGTTAGTCTGGCGGGCTCCATATGCTAGACTGTGGATGTATGTCTTGTCTAAGATATAAATAATGCAAATAAATCCTGTTCACCGAGTTCCTCTATACGACCTACAACTCCTTCAAATAGTGGCAGCGGCGAGATCGTGGTGACAGCGGTGGGATCGGCTTACGGCTCCTAAATCGGCCTACGGCTCCTAGATCAGCCTAAGGCTCCTAAATCGGCCAACGACTCGGAGACAGCAACGGCAGCTGACGGACGTTGGCACATGGTGACCGACCGGTATCCTGATCAAGTTGGAGGCGACTTGGCATTGACTACCTCTTGCAACTGACTGGATACGGCGGAGAAGGACTGGTGATATGGTGCTGCTTCAGTGGGTAAGCTTTTGGTTTTGGCTGTAAGACTTCAACGCCCCTAACCAAGATTAGGAGTACCCCACCTCTAGCCTCCGAAGTAGGCTTGTACAGGACGCCTTCGTAGATGCGTCGTTAGGTATATTTAACCATACCTATTCATCAACGCGGGCTCTGTCTCAAGCTCGGCGTACAACATAGGCACCGCGTCTTACGTGGTGGTCGGGTGCCGGCCCTTCAACTTGGCACCTACAGCCTGACTGCTAATAGTGACCCCCACGCTGTCATCATCGGTCTTTATCCGTCGTAGGCCCGCTGATTGCGCCGCAAGTGTACTGTGGTCAAATGACACACCTTTCGCATCATTCTCCAAGAAACCTCTGTAGACTCAGCACCACTACTTGTTCAACGCATACAAAGCGCGCTCAATGAAGCTACAACCATCAGCTGGGTAGACGTCGATCCACTGGTACCAGATGTCGGCCTGCTCAACTTCTGGGCTGCTTGCAGACCAGCTGAGCTGGCAGCATCCCGAGGCCCCACTTCTGCACAAGCCCCGTAAGAGACTGAATTTTCTTATTGCTAAGGGCCGCAGATATGAAAGTGACCGCTCGTGGTGGCACTGGCATACGTGGTGTGAGTGGTTTTCATCGAAAACATTCCATGCTTCTCTCTGGCGAACGTCCCGTGCCATGGAGCACAGTTACCGCCGTCCCGACGCGGCAGCCACAGGCTGCATCGCTGCTAACTTATCGGTAGATGATTCCAGAGAAGCAGCCCGGAAGTATTTTCCCCACTACGACCTCAAACAACAAATCGTGCTTGCTTGGCAGGCATCCCAGCACATATCGACAATTTACCATCTCCAGACGACGCCCTGGGAGTCACGACCTCTTTATCCATGCCTGAGTTTCTGGCAGCGAAAGATGGTGGCAGTCTCGATACAGCACCCAGTCCAGACTCTATTGCTTATGAGTTTTACAAGAACCTCAGCTGCGCGGTGCTGCCTCAACTCCTCGACACCATTAACAAGCTATGGCTAGATGGCATTGCCCCTCCGGGCTGGAAATCGGCTTTTGTAATCCCGATCCCGAAACAAGGCAAGCCGCTGACCGACCTTTGCAACTTCCGACCCATTTCTCTGACATCAACAATGTGCAAGCTTGCTCAGAAAATGCTAGCCACATGACTGTCGGGTTGGTTAGAGCACTACGGTTTCTACCACCCTGCTCTACTTGGCTTCCGTCCATCCATGCGTACTGATAATGGGCTGGCTGTCTTCGCATCCTCAGTTTTATGATCAACTCGCAGCCACACTGTCCGTGCTGTCCTCGCTATGCACGTCGAAAAGGCGTAGGATAACATCAGTCATGATGCCATCTTGGCTTCAATTGGCATGCTGCATTTTACCCCGAGAGTACGGAATTTTGTCAAATCCTTCCTTGAAGACCGACACTGCAGTCCGCCTCTGTGACCTCAGTGGTCACGCCGTCGGCACATTTCTACTTCTTCGCCGCATACTCCAAGGATCGGTATTGTCACCCACATTATACAATATCGCTTTCATCCCGCTTGTCTGACGGTTGCACGATAAGCCTAACGTAAACTTCTTGTGGTATGCTGATAAAATCATGGTTTGGAGCAACTTATCGTGACCTGCAGACTCAAGCCGTTGCCCTTCAATCGGATTTAGACATTAGGTCGAATTGCGCTTTTTCGTTCGGCCTCACGAATTACGTCAGCAAATCTGTTTACATGTCAGTCGCCAACCGCTGGGGCTGGTGTAAACTTTCTGCAAGAACCTATCGTCTTCATCTATCCGGGATCCCACTTCAACAATGTTCAGTTATAAATATTCTGGGTTTCACGATCCACGAGTCGGGAACTGGGACTGCTTGGCTCTCCAGAGCTAAAAATCCGGCGCTTCAGATGTTGGGTATGATTAGACGCATTGCTTCTCAAACGGGAAGCACCCGCTCATATGTTGCGCGAAAGTTGATGAATGCGGTAGTGCAACAACGCCTTGTTTATCGAGCCCAATTCCTGCCTTTAACAAGGGCACAATGGTATCCCCTTGAAGCTGTTGATCGCGAGGCGATGAGGGTCATCATTCGCCTTCCGCGCTTCACCTCGATCGCGGCCCTGCAAGAGACAGCACAGCTGAACACACTAGATGAGCGTTTGCAGCAGCGACGTAATTGATGCCGGCTTAGGGCCAGCCTTTCGCACGCAACGTGTGCTCTCAGTGCTTACGCTTTCTCGCACTCCCCTCTACCACCACCATGTCCAGTTCTTCACTCTTGCAGTTTTGTACAGCTGAGCGATAACGAGGCAACAGATATACGTCGCCCGACATCAACTCAAGCGGCGGCGTCACTTCGTGGCCGAATTAAAGCTTAAGACGCCCACATGCCACCTGGCTCCATCATACTTTACGTTGATGCAAGCATCCAGGACTGTGAAACGACCACTGCACTTTATAGACTTGGCGCACCTCCCTGAATATGACTGCTCGAGTCGAAATTCATGCGCCTCTTTCCTCCTTTTGTGCTGAGCTCGTTGCTGTTCGAGAAGTGCTGTGATCTGTTGCCGCGTTTATCATGGTCCCCACAGCCCGCATCGGCGTCCGCACTCATGCCGTACAGGTGACGCGACTCCTGCGATGCGTCAGTCGCAGTTCTGAAATATGTCAGCAGATCCATCTCATGGGGCCCACATCCAACAGCAAGTATCTATCGAGGGGATCCCACGTGATCTTCCGAGTTTCCAAAGCCGTGTGGATTCTGCGACCCACCTAGCGACCTCTCCATCGTCACTGCCTCAGCTCCTTCGCCTAGATGATGCCACCCTCCTTTTAAGAAGAAAGGAGCACTTTCGCTGCCGCACATGTGCTCTCATACCTCCGTGTGCGGTAACCGTCCCCCCGCGGTCTTACCCGTGCAGAGGAAGTTGCGCTTCAGAGTGCCCGTGTCGGGGTTTGCCTTACTCCTGCTGTGACCCCGAAGTCGCCGCACTTTCGCCAGTTATATCCCCGCCCTGGGCGTCCTGTCTGCAAGTCACGCAATGCTGAAGCCGGCATCCGCCGCCAGCTGTGGGTTTGCCCTTCGTTGAAACCGAAGAGGCTCCGGCACCTTGCAGAAGCGGGACTTTCGCCGCATAATCCTAGCCAATACACGGCTTGACGCAGGGACCACATTATCGACCCCTCTTGGACCTTATTAGAGCCGCAAATATGTTTTTCATTTACTTAATCATCCTTATTCACCCGCATTCCATACCCCTGTATGCCCTGAGGCATTAAGCGTCACTTAAAAAAAACGCTGTTAAGAAGCACCCGGCCGTGACGGAAGGTCCCTTTCTATCACTGAAAGCCTAGATCCGGCAGGTCACGCTAGTATCCAGGGCGAAGTTCCACAATGATTGCAAAGCAGCCCTGACTACCACTGTGGGCAGAAAGAGTCACTCCTCCAGAGTTTTAGGTGCTCCACGAGGTAGGTTACGGTGGTCTTGGAGCCCTGGCCAATCCCAGAGCACTTGGTGTAAGTGGGCTTGCGTTGGTCCTGCTATGTCGAACAATTGGCCAGAGTGGTTACGATTGCACGAGGCCAATTTGTGGCACATAAGCTATCCACTTCTCGAGTGCTTTTTCAGTGAGAAAACAACTTTTATGCGTCTGAATGGCACTTAATGCAAGTTAGTGACGTTACTCAGGAATATTTATTTTCCCTGAATTTTGTTGCCTGAGAACGTTTGTTCCGTTTCCATAAATATTTTAAGGAGCTCGTTCAGTATGATGCTACAGGTGAAGCACATGTGTCAGCATACAAGTTACATTAAAAATAGGATGAAAATTATAGCTTTTCCACTTGAGAAATAATGACCATACTGGTAGGAAGTCCATCATGTGAACCGCCACCACACCAATATAGGCAAAATATGAAACACTGGAATGCAAGAAACCTTGCAGCATCTATTGGTCCCTTACAAAACGGGGTATCCTAAAAAATCGCTTACCCTGCTTCGTAAAAGCAGGTGGCCACCAATTGTTCTGCGGGCATTACAATATGTAAAGCAGCTTCGAATGTCACAATTTTTCTGGCCAAAAAGTATATGAACTCGGTGACTATGTCGCCGCTAGTGTCTGTAAAGCGTAGGCCAGTTTTGTTTTGCTCGCTACCGTACAAGGCCAGTGCCCTTTGTAAGTGCGGCTTCTTCCATCAAATTTGAATTCCTGCCCTCTGTCACGCAAGTTTGAGAAAATAATCACTTTGATATCTTTATGCAAATTACACTCTTTCGTATAGCCACCTTCAACAACAGCTAACCTAGTTTATTCTATAAAGGTTCCTGCAAGATACGTTTTCGGAATACTTGTTGTTTAACTTTATTCCGGTATTGAGATCTGGCATACGAAGCACGGCAGCAGATGTATACGTTGACAAGCAAAGCCTTGGAAATGCCAAAAATCCGTTACTAATACCAATGTCATAGATCGATCCGCATACACAGATAATGAACTTTATTGAGCAACTGCACTAGATTCATCATGAGCTGAAGATTTTGGTTGTGAATAATAAGGTGTGAATCAAATTTTTTCTTGGAAGCTCCTCGGAAAGAAATACAAGAACAAATTACAGTCTTACTTGGCCATTTCATTTCAAGTGGTATTTGATTCCGCACGAATTCTTACGTAGGTTATGTGTTCTTTTTTTTTTCTGCGTAAAAAGTGACCAGCAGAAACATTTATGAAGAGGACTACATTGAAGCTGCTCATCTTATTCAAACTTCAGGGACCTTTACAGTTCCAGAAGATAAAAGACGTCCGCCGAGTGTTTTTTGGAGAATTGATATATTCTTTGATATAGGATGAATGTTCCAGAGTTTCAGAGCGTTCTTATTGCCCTGAAGCTACGCAATAACCTCAATATTTTGTAAATTTATTTTGGTTGGTACCTTTCACTGAGAATTTTCCTTGGCGAATTTTGGTATAGTTTCTACTTTTCTTGTTAATATTTGCTCTTCTAACAGACACATTGATGGGTCAATTTGACGACCATGACGATTCAATGGTTGGGCACCTCGGATTCTCCCGGACGCTGTCGAGGATGCAGGAAAGGTATTACTTGCCGCGTCTGACCGCCGACGTCACCCGTTATGTCAAGACATGCCGAGACTGTCAGCGACGCAAGACACCACCGACAAGGCCAGCAGGGTTTATACAGCCGATCGAACTTACTTGCCGACCATTTCAGCAGATCGGGATGGATTTGTTGGGACCGTTACCAACGTCAACATCCGGAAATAAACGGATTATCGTGGTGACGGACTATCTCACCCAGTTCGCTTGAAACTCAAGCTCTACCGAAAGGAAGCGCAGCCGAAGTGGCGAAATTTTTCGTCGAGAACATCCTGCTGCGACATGGTGCCCCAGAAGTCCTCATCAGCGACAGAGGAATGGCCCTTACAACAGAGCTCACCCAAGCCATTCTGCAATACAGCAAGACAAGCCACAGGAGGACAACTGCCCACCACCCGCAGACGAATGTTCTCACGGAGCGCCTGAACAAAACCCTCGCCGACATGCTAGCAATGTACGTCGACGTCGAACACAAGACCTGGGATGCCACTCTGCCGTACGTAATCTTCGCTTACAACACGGCGGTCCAAGAAAGAACACAGATCACACCGTTTGAACTGGTTTACGAAAGAAACCCGACGACGACGCGCGACGCCATGCTGCCGCACGTCACTGACGAAGAGAATCTTGACGTCGCTGCCTATCTCCAGCGCGCTGAAGAAACCCGACAGCTCGCCCGCCTACGGACCAAGAACCAGCAGCGTATACTGACAGCCGACACTACAACCTCCGACTACGCAGCCGAGTACCAGCCCGGCGACCGTGTTTAGGTTTGGACTCCGATACGCCGACGAGCACTCAGTGAGAAACTATTGCGACGCTATTTCGGACCATACGAGGTTATCAGACGTATTGGCGCACTGGACTATGAGGTCATGCCAGACGGCATTTCGCAGTCACAGCGGCGCAGCGCACGATCTGAAGTGGTCCACGTGGTGCGTCTTAAACCCTTTCACGCACGCTGACGAATTTCCTTATTTTGTTGTTTCTTTGCTACGGTTTTTTTGTTACTTTCGTTTGATTGCAGCATATGGTCGATGCTTTTTAAGAGGGAAGGTATTGACACATGTACGTGCCTATCTTTATCAGGCGACCACGGCTTCCCACCTAACAAATGTTATCGCACAGCGCAGGAAGCGCCTGCACGTATCGGAAGTTTCTGGAATGTTATCGATGGCTCCATCCGCTGTCTGTGACCGAAGGTTGTGTAATGTCATTGCTTGTATGAGCGACGCGAATAGTGTAGAACTTTGTGGAAGGCACGTGGGTCCCAGCGATTGCTATGGAACATTCGACGACTGATGTATAGCGGACGCGCTTGACCCACTGATGAGATTTTGACGATCGCCGACTGTGTTCGCCGTTGTCGCCGTTCTTTAAGTGCAGCCTGTTTTTGTGGGCACAGGTTCGCCCAATCAAAGTTAGTTTCGTCTTTCACAGTATCGCTACTGTGTTCTTCAAACGTCACTCCATGTGACATTATCAGCAACGTACTATATTGGCATAAGTTTGATGTCATCATGTCCTGCCATAGAGTTGTTTTTAAGCTTTGATATGAATTCTTCAGTCTCACGACATGACATAGAATGCAAAGCTATGGAGTTAGGTAAACCACGGTCATTTATCGATAATCTTGTATCATTGTCATCACATATCGCATCGCAACCACAACTAGTAACGAAGTAATCGTTCATTTCATTGCGACCTCTAATAATAATATTTGGGGTTTTACGTGCCAAAACCACTTTCTGATTATGAGGCACGCCGTAGTGGAGGACTCCGGAAATTTTGACCACCTGGGGTTCTTTAACATGCACCTAAATCTAAGCACACGGGTGTTTTCGCATTTCGCCCCCATCGAAATGCGGCCGCCGTGGCCGGGATCCGATCCCGCGACCTCGTGCTCAGCAGCCCAACACCATAGCCACTGAGCAACCACGGCGGGTCATTGCGACCTCTCTGTAGCCAAGGCCGCTAGAGTTAGCTAGAATGCTAGTGATGTGGTCTTGTCTTATTCGACCGGAAGGATTTCTAACCTCGTTCGAAATTCTCCTGGGATCATTACTTATTTTAGAAAATAAATTCTCATAATATCTGAACTTTGCACACCTTAGTTACCATTTAGCTCCCTTCTGTACTTTTTAAACTCAGTAAATAAATTTGTGTCACGTGCCCTTACAAATTCATGGTACATGCCATTCTTTATTTTTTAAAGTAAGATATTAGTTATCCAGATTTTTCTCATTTTCTGCCATTTTAAGTACCTTAAAGATACATAGAAAACATCATTATATCATTTTTTTTAGTTTAGACATAAATACGTTGTATGCCAAATTAGGATCCTTTGTTCCGAACACACGATTCTATTTGGTTTGAATAACATGATGCCGCAATATTTCTAATGTCCTAGCATCAATCTGGCGTGACTGCACTTTTTCATTAGCTTCGCAACTATCATTGGAAGAAGGAAGGGTAAAAAAGATATGTAAATGGTCACTTACTTCTACAACCAACACTCGAGCAACGCAATGCGGCCGGTGTACGTTCGTCAAACAAATATCAAGCAATGTCGCAGTCTGTACAGTGGGACGGGTTGCCTTAGAAATTAAGTTTTTGCAAGCATAAGATTTCGCTAGTACTGTTAACGGATGTGACGATGCATCCTGAGAGAACATGTTGATATTCACGTCGCCTATTACCACAAATGGAAAGCCAGTGTGACACAAATATTCCAGCAAATCTTCCATGAACTTAGAAAATCCAGATTTACTCCCACAATGTGGTCTACAAATGACCACAGCGAATGCTTGTTTCTAGGCGTATCATAATACACTCTACAACGTCGTTAATAATGGATAATTGGGAGAAAACTTCATGTTTTAATCACTACTTAACGTAAATAGCCACACCTCCTCCTCTTCATAAAGGACGCTCTAGGCCATTGTAAATATAGGTTTCAAAGTATGGTGGATCTTCACCTTCACATAGCCACGTTCCAGAAAACAATAGTCAAAACTAAATGAAATGAGCCAAGGATATCAAGGGTCATATCTGTCTTGCTGCGTATGCTGCGTGTGTTTAGTTGAAAGGCCTGGATCCGCCTGCGCGCACCCCGAAGTAGACTATGCGAGGAATGGCTATCATGATAAGCATCACTAGGCGTTGCTCTAAGAGTGTTCATGAAAGTTGCGAGCGTCTGTCGATTTGGGCGTATTCAGATACCGTGTTTATCCTCCAGCAGTTCCTCTTGCTTCTGCAGTCATCTTATTGAGGTCGGTAGCCTTTCTTATTTTCAGTACAGGCGAGCCCTCGTTTATACGTACAAAGACATTGCCCCCCGATGTCCAAACAAATTTTCACCGCATTTTCTTTCTCTGTGTAGGTGACCGGAGAAGTTGTTTGCCGTGTTAGGTGAGATGCTCCCTGACATATACTGCAGAGGACATCTGGCTGCCCAAGTCCTTGCTATCAGTTCTGCCTTTCTTTGACTTGCTTCAAACAGCAGACTTCTTTATCCGGCGCACAAATCGGACAATTATGTTACTTTGGTCACGATGAGCAGTCGGTACTCTGTGGCAGATATAGGCATCATCAGCAGTTATGCTTTCTTGAATAAGAACACCGATTTTCTTGACTTCTATAAGTGGTTCAACATCAGGCGAAACACCCTTAATTTCAGGATATTTTGAGCGCTGATATCGCTGAACATCTTCCATGCGTGGTGCAGTCTATCATTTTTAGCTCTGAGCTCTTCCTTTACACTCATTACTGTCTGAATATCTTCTGCGAGATCATTCACTTCCTCCAAAGCATTTTTTATATCTCGAAGTTCCTTTCTCAATTCACGGCGTAAGTCTTCAATGGCTTTGGCAGTATCGCGCTAATCCTTAGACATAGTTAGCCAACACAAATGAAATCACTAGAAAATCATCAAACACAAGAACAGTACGACCGGCAGCAGTGCACAGCTTGCGAAGTTTAAGTGCTGCTCAATGCAACTGGAAATTTCTCACCTGAGAGAGGCGTAGATTTAGTATGCGATGCCAACGCGCACTGCTACCGGACTGCGGACGACGACTTTGTTGCAGCGTCTTTTTGTAGCAGCGGTGAACCATTGTCCTCTTGTGATGCGCAGCTTTCGTCGTCGAAGCAGGAAACACGCCCCGCAATGCGTGTGGCGGAGTATCAGGCAGCATCAGCGATGTATTGGCAGTAGGCGTATCTGAAAGAGGCGTAGATTTGGTATGGGATGCCAACGTGCACTGCTGCCGGACTGTGGACGACGACTTTGTTGCAGCGTCTTTTTGTAGCAGCGGTGAACCATTGTCCTCTTGTGATGCGCAGCTTTCGTCGTCGAAGCAGGAAACACGCCCCGCAATGCGTGTGGCGGAGTATCAGGCAGCATCAGCGATGTATTGGCAGTAGGCGTATCTGAAAGAGGCGTAGATTTGGTATGGGATGCCAACGTGCACTGCTGCCGGACTGTGGACGACGACTTTGTTGCAGCGTCTTTTTGTAGCAGCGGTGAACCATTGTCCTCTTGTGATGCGCAGCTTTCGTCGTCGAAGCAGGAAACACGCCCCGCAATGCGTGTGGCGGAGTATCAGGCAGCATCAGCGATGTATTGGCAGTAGGCGTATCTGAAAGAGGCGTAGATTTGGTATGGGATGCCAACGTGCACTGCTGCCGGACTGTGGACGACGACTTTGTTGCAGCGTCTTTTTGTAGCAGCGGTGAACCATTGTCCTCTTGTGATGCGCAGCTTTCGTCGTCGAAGCAGGAAACACGCCCCGCAATGCGTGTGGCGGAGTATCAGGCAGCATCAGCGATGTATTGGCAGTAGGCGTATCTGAAAGAGGCGTAGATTTGGTATGGGATGCCAACGTGCACTGCTGCCGGACTCTGGACGACGACTTTGTTGCAGCGTCTTTTTGTAGCAGCGGTGAACCATTGTCCTCTTGTGATGCGCAGCTTTCGTCGTCGAAGCAGGAAACACGCCCCGCAATGCGTGTGGCGGAGTATCAGGCAGCATCAGCGATGTATTGGCAGTAGGCGTATCTGAAAGAGGCGTAGATTTGGTATGGGATGCCAACGTGCACTGCTGCCGGACTGTGGACGACGACTTTGTTGCAGCGTCTTTTTGTAGCAGCGGTGAACCATTGTCCTCTTGTGATGCGCAGCTTTCGTCGTCGAAGCAGGAAACACGCCCCGCAATGCGTGTGGCGGAGTATCAGGCAGCATCAGCGATGTATTGGCAGTAGGCGTATCTGAAAGAGGCGTAGATTTGGTATGGGATGCCAACGTGCACTGCTGCCGGACTGTGGACGACGACTTTGTTGCAGCGTCTTTTTGTAGCAGCGGTGAACCATTGTCCTCTTGTGATGCGCAGCTTTCGTCGTCGAAGCAGGAAACACGCCCCGCAATGCGTGTGGCGGAGTATCAGGCAGCATCAGCGATGTATTGGCAGTAGGCGTATCTGAAAGAGGCGTAGATTTAGTATGCGATGCCAACGTGCACTGCTGCCGGACTGTGGACGACGACTTTGTTGCAGCGTCTTTTTGTAGCAGCGGTGAACCGTTGTCCTCTGGTGATGCGCAGCTTTCGTCGTCGAAGCAGGAAACACGCCCCGCAATGCGTGTGGCGGAGTATCAGGCAGCATCAGCGATGTATTGGCAGTAGGCGTATCTGAATGAGGCGTAGATTTGGTATGGGATGCCAACGTGCACTGCTGCCGGACTGTGGACGACGACTTTGTTGCAGCGTCTTTTTGTAGCAGCGGTGAACCATTGTCCTCTTGTGATGCGCAGCTTTCGTCGTCGAAGCAGAAAACACGCCCCGCAATGCGTGTGGCGGAGTATCAGGCAGCATCAGCGATGTATTGGCAGTAGGCGTATCTGAAAGAGGCGTAGATTTGGTATGGGATGCCAACGTGCACTGCTGCCGGACTGTGGACGACGACTTTGTTGCAGCGTCTTTTTGTAGCAGCGGTGAACCATTGTCCTCTTGTGATGCGCAGCTTTCGTCGTCGAAGCAGAAAACACGCCCCGCAATGCGTGTGGCGGAGTATCAGGCAGCATCAGCGATGTATTGGCAGTAGGCGTATCTGAAAGAGGCGTAGATTTGGTATGGGATGCCAACGTGCACTGCTGCCTGACTGTGGACGACGACTTTGTTGCAGCGTCTTTTTGTAGCAGCGGTGAACCGTTGTCCTCTGGTGATGCGCAGCTTTCGTCGTCGAAGCAGGAAACACGCCCCGCAATGCGTGTGGCGGAGTATCAGGCAGCATCAGCGATGTATTGGCAGTAGGCGTATCTGAAAGAGGCGTAGATTTGGTATGGGATGCCAACGTGCACTGCTGCCGGACTGTGGACGACGACTTTGTTGCAGCGTCTTTTTGTAGCAGCGGTGAACCATTGTCCTCTTGTGATGCGCAGCTTTCGTCGTCGAAGCAGGAAACACGCCCCGCAATGCGTGTGGCGGAGTATCAGGCAGCATCAGCGATGTATTGGCAGTAGGCGTATCTGAAAGAGGCGTAGATTTGGTATGGGATGCCAACGTGCACTGCTGCCGGACTGTGGACGACGACTTTGTTGCAGCGTCTTTTTGTAGCAGCGGTGAACCATTGTCCTCTTGTGATGCGCAGCTTTCGTCGTCGAAGCAGGAAACACGCCCCGCAATGCGTGTGGCGGAGTATCAGGCAGCATCAGCGATGTATTGGCAGTAGGCGTATCTGAAAGAGGCGTAGATTTGGTATGGGATGCCAACGTGCACTGCTGCCGGACTGTGGACGACGACTTTGTTGCAGCGTCTTTTTGTAGCAGCGGTGAACCATTGTCCTCTTGTGATGCGCAGCTTTCGTCGTCGAAGCAGGAAACACGCCCCGCAATGCGTGTGGCGGAGTATCAGGCAGCATCAGCGATGTATTGGCAGTAGGCGTATCTGAAAGAGGCGTAGATTTGGTATGGGATGCCAACGTGCACTGCTGCCGGACTGTGGACGACGACTTTGTTGCAGCGTCTTTTTGTAGCAGCGGTGAACCATTGTCCTCTTGTGATGCGCAGCTTTCGTCGTCGAAGTAGGAAACACGCCCCGCAATGCGTGTGGCGGAGTATCAGGCAGCATCAGCGATGTATTGGCAGTAGGCGTATCTGAAAGAGGCGTAGATTTGGTATGGGATGCCAACGTGCACTGCTGCCGGACTGTGGACGACGACTTTGTTGCAGCGTCTTTTTGTAGCAGCGGTGAACCATTGTCCTCTTGTGATGCGCAGCTTTCGTCGTCGAAGCAGGAAACACGCCCCGCAATGCGTGTGGCGGAGTATCAGGCAGCATCAGCGATGTATTGGTAGTAGGCGTATCTGAAAGAGGCGTAGATGTGGTATGGGATGCCAACGTGCACTGCTGCCGGACTGTGGACGACGACTTTGTTGCAGCGTCTTTTTGTAGCAGCGGTGAACCATTGTCCTCTTGTGATGCGCAGCTTTCGTCGTCGAAGCAGGAAACACGCCCCGCAATGCGTGTGGCGGAGTATCAGGCAGCATCAGCGATGTATTGGCAGTAGGCGTATCTGAAAGAGGCGTAGATTTGGTATGGGATGCCAACGTGCACTGCTGCCGGACTGTGGACGACGACTTTGTTGCAGCGTCTTTTTGTAGCAGCGGTGAACCGTTCTCCTCTGGTGATGCGCAGCTTTCGTCGTCGAAGCAGGAAACACGCCCCGCAATGCGTGTGGCGGAGTATCAGGCAGCATCAGCGATGTATTGGCAGTAGGCGTATCTGAAAGAGGCGTAGATTTGGCATGGGATGCCAACGTGCACTGCTGCCGGACTGTGGACGACGACTTTGTTGCAGCGTCTTTTTGTAGCAGCGGTGAACCATTGTCCTCTTGTGATGCGCAGCTTTCGTCGTCGAAGCAGGAAACACGCCCCGCAATGCGTGTGGCGGAGTATCAGGCAGCATCAGCGATGTATTGGCAGTAGGCGTATCTGAAAGAGGCGTAGATTTGGTATGGGATGCCAACGTGCACTGCTGCCGGACTGTGGACGACGACTTTGTTGCAGCGTCTTTTTGTAGCAGCGGTGAACCATTGTCCTCTTGTGATGCGCAGCTTTCGTCGTCGAAGCAGGAAACACGCCCCGCAATGCGTGTGGCGGAGTATCAGGCAGCATCAGCGATGTATTGGCAGTAGGCGTATCTGAAAGAGGCGTAGATTTGGTATGGGATGCCAACGTGCACTGCTGCCGGACTGTGGACGACGACTTTGTTGCAGCGTCTTTTTGTAGCAGCGGTGAACCGTTGTCCTCTGGTGATGCGCAGCTTTTGTCGTCGAAGCAGGAAACACGCCCCGCAATGCGTGTGGCGGAGTATCAGGCAGCATCAGCGATGTATTGGCAGTAGGCGTATCTGAAAGAGACGTAGATTTGGTATGGGATGCCAACGTGCACTGCTGCCGGACTGTGGACGACGACTTTGTTGCAGCGTCTTTTTGTAGCAGCGGTGAACCATTGTCCTCTTGTGATGCGCAGCTTTCGTCGTCGAAGCAGGAAACACGCCCCGCAATGCGTGTGGCGGAGTATCAGGCAGCATCAGCGATGTATTGGCAGTAGGCGTATCTGAAAGAGGTTTCGCCGTCAACGCTCCGCGCCCGCAGCAAGGTGAACGCTCTCGCGATATCGCCGACTACCTCGCCGCTACTCAGTGGAGCTCTCGACGACCGTCGCGTTCGCCATCACCAGGCCGCTACCTCTCACCGCAGAGCCGACCATACACTGGCCCAGACCGGGGCCGGTCAGCGAGCCCATATCCGGAAAACTAAAAATTGGAGGACGCTTAAGCTTCGCCTTCAAGAGTGGAACGCGAGAGCGTTCCCGTCGACCCGCCAAAGGGTGTGAGACAATGGGCTACGGCGCAGCGACTACGCGCCCCGCATCGGATGCGGTGAGCGTCGAGCAACGCAGCGTTCGGCGGGGCAACGAAATGTGCGCCTGAGCAAGCGACGCAGCCTGAGCCTTAGAAACAGCTTGTTTCTAAGGCAACACCACGTTCACTAGAGGCGCTTTTGTACCGCTTTGAAGCATCGAACTCGTGGCTGAGTGGTAGAGTCTCCGTCTCATACTCCGGAGACCCTGGTTCGATTCCCACCCAGCCCATCTTGCAAGTTGTTTTTTATTCATGAAGTGCCTTCTGGGATTTATCGCTCATGGCCAACGCCGCGGACGCCGACGCCGACGACACCGGCTTTTCTGCGACACGAGCTCCTTAACGCTGTCGCGTTAAAAGCAGCAACCGATGGAGGCGCGGTTGCTGTTCGTCGAACTGACGAAGATCCTCCGCTGCCGACGAAGGCGACAAAGAAACCATCTCGACGACCCAATGACGACACGCTGCCGTCCCGACGAAGTCAGCAGCCCAAGACTACACCGACGAAAGACGGCTTGACGATGCGACGTTCCAGCTTCAGTTCAACCCGACGCAGCCGTGATTCGACGCCAAGACGCAACTGCAACGCCAGACAAAGAACCACCGACCTCGACGTACTTCTCGACGGCCACGCAGTCACTGCCTTAGTCGACACAGGGGCCGATTACTCCTTAATGAGTGGAGACATCGCCGCCCAGTTGAAGAAGGTTAAAACTGCATGGGAGGGCCCCCAAATTCGGACCCCTGGAGGACACCTCATCACGCCGACTGCAATCTGCACGGCAAGAATAGCCGTTCATGACCGGACTTACCCTGCCACCTTCGTTATCCTCCAACAGTGTTCACGAGACGTCATTCTCGGCATGGATTTCCTGAACCAACAGGGCACAATCATAGACCTGAAGTCGAAATTGATAACACTGTCGGAAGATCAAGCGATACCGCAGGAGACCTTTCGTAGTCACCACGCCTTGAGTGTTCTCGAAGATCAAGTGAGCATCCCGCCTCGCTCGAGCATTGATATTGCGGTCGGCACCGAAACACCCGCTGACGTAGAAGGCGTCATCGAAGGCGACCAACGTGTACTGCTAGACCGTGAAATTCGCTTCGCAAGAGGGATCGCTCGACTGCATGGAGGGAAAACTGAAGTGTTGCTGACAAACTTCAGCCAAGAGTTCAAGCACATCAACAAAGGCACGACGATCGCGTACATCGAGGAAATTCTGCAAACCAGTAATGCGTTCGTCCTCTCGGATTCCGCCGCATCTACCCCGACGATGATGGTTCCCGAACCAGACTATTACATTAATCCAAGTCTCCCCGTGATTAAGCAACAGCAGCTGAGAAGTCTGCTCCGACGATACAAAGGCTGCTTCTCGACGTCATCGAGTATTCGACAAACACCAGTCGCCAAGCATCGCATAATCACCGAGGAGTGCGCTCGACCACTCCGTCAGAGCCCTTACCGAGTTTCGCCGCGAGAACGTGCAGCTATAAGAGGACAAAACGAAATGCTGCGCAACGACATCATCCAGCCGTCGAAAAGCCCGTGGGCCTCTCCAGTAGTTTTAGTTAAAAAAAAGGACGGAACCCTGCGTTTCTGCGTCGATTATCGTCGATTGAACAAAATCACGAAGAAAGACGTATACCCCCTCCCACGGATAGACGACGCATTGGATCGGCTCTGCAATGCTAAATACTTTTCATCGATGGACCTCAAGTCTGGGTACTGGCAAATAGAAGTCGATGAAAGGGATCGCGAAAAGACTGCCTTCATCACGCCAGACGGCCTCTACGAGTTCAAGGTTATGCCATTCGGGCTGTGCTCGGCGCCTGCAACGTTCCAGCACGTCATGGACATCGTGTTAGCAGGATTGAAGTGGCAGACCTGTCTCGTTTATTTGGATGACGCCGTCATCTTCGCCGGAAATTTTGACGATCACCTCAAGCGGCTTGCGACAGTACTAGAGGCCATCAAGTCGTCAGGGCTTACTTTGGAGCCGGAAAAATGCCACTTCGCTTACGATGAGCTTCTATTCCTAGGCCACGTAATCAGCAAATCTGGTGTCCGTCCCGACCCGCAAAAGACAGCTGCCATCGCACAGTTCCCGCAACCTATCAACAAGAAGGCAGTGCGTAGATTCCTTGGCATGTGAGCCTACTACAGGCGCTTTGTCAAGGAGTTTTCACGCACCGCCGAGCCGTTCACACGTCGAACTAAATGTGATGTTGAGTTCAAGAGGGAAACGCCGCAGGCCGACGCATTTCAAGAACTCAAACGACGCATGCAGTCTCCGCCGGTACTTGCGCACTTCGACGAGTACGCCGATACAGAAATCCATACTGACACCAGCAGCCTAGGCCTCGGTGCCGTTCTAGTCCAGCGAAGAAATGGAGTCGAGCAGGTGATAGCTTACGCTAGCCGGTCACTGTCAAAAGCGGAAGGCAACTATTCTACGACCGAAAAAAGGAATGCCTCGCCATCGTTTGGGCTACAGCTAAATTTCGCCCTTATCTTTATGGCAGGTCATTCAAAGTCATCAGTGACCGTCATGCATTGTGTTGGCTAGAATATATAAAGGATCCTTCAGGACGACTGGCGCCGTGGAGCCTGAGACTACAAGAATACGACGTCACTGTAACCTACAAGTCCGGACGAAAACACTCCGATGCCGATTGCCTATCACGCGCACCCATTGACCCGCCGCCGCAAGATGACGAGAATGATGACGCCTTCCTTGGAATGATAAGCGCAGAAGACTTCGCTGAGCAGCAACGGGTAGACCCGGAGCTAAAAGGCCTCGTCAAATATTTGGAAGGGCACACCGACGTTGTCCCCAGGGCATTTAAGCACGGATTATCTTCCTTGACGCTCCAAAATAATCTACTCGTGAAGAAGAACTCCTCATCAGTCCGCACCAATTACCTTCTTGTTGTCCCGTCAGGACTTCGTCCAGAAGTATTGCACGCCCTACATGACGATCCTACCGCTGGACACCTCGGATTTTCCCGGACGCTATCGAGGATACAAGAAAAGTATTATTGGCCGCGCCTGACCGTCGACGTCGCCCGTTATGTCAGAATATGCCGAGACTGTCAGCGACGCAAGACACCGCCGACAAGGCCAGCCGGATTACTACAGCCAATCGAGCCTCCTTGCCGACCATTCCAGCAGATCGGGATGGACTTGCTGGGACCCTTTGCGACGTCAATAACCGGAAATTAGTGGATCGTCGTGGCGACGGAGCGCGTCACCCGCTTCGCTGAAACAAAAGCACTGCCGAAAGGTAGCGCAGCCGAAGTGGCGAAATTTTTTGTCGAAAACATCCTGCTGCGACATGGTGCCCCAGAAGTCCTCATCACCGACAGAGGAACGGCCTTTACAGCGGAGCTCACCCAAGCCATTCTGAAACACAGTGAGACAAGGCACAGGAGGACGACGGCCTACTACCCGCAGACGAATGGTCTTACGGAGCGGCTGAATAAGACCCTCGCCGACATGCTAGCGATGTACGTCGACGTCGAACACCAGACCTGCGATGCCGTCCTGCCGTACGTGACATTTGCTTACAACACGGCGGTGCAAGAAACAACAAAGATCACGCCGTTCAAGCTGGTCTACGGCAGGAACCCGACGACGACACTCGACGCCATGCTGCCGCACGTCAGTGACGAAAAGAATCTTGACGTCGCTGCCTACCTCCAGCGCGCCGAAGAAGCCCGACAGCTCGCCCGCCTGCGGATCAAGAACCAGCAGAGGACCGACAGCCGACACTACAACCTCCGACGACGCTTCGTCGAGTGCCAGCCCGGCGACCGTGTTTGGGTATGGACCCCGATACGCCGACGAGGACTCAGTGAGAAACTGCTGCGACGCTATTTCGGACCCTACAAGGTCATCCGACGTATTGGCGCACTGGACTATGAGGTCGTGCCAGACGGCATTTCGCATTCACAGCGGCGCCGCGCACGAACTGAAGTGATCCACGTGATGCGCCTTAAACTCTTTTGCGGACGCTGACGAACTTCATCTTTTTTTTTGTTTTGCTGTGGCAGAACTGTGGCAGAAGAGCTTTTGTTTATTACTTTCGTTTGTTTGCAGCATCGGGTCGATGCTATTTAAGAGGGGGGTATTTACACGTGTGCTTATCTTTATCGGGCGACCACGTTTCGCCGCTTAACAATTGTAATCGCACAGCGGGGGATGCGCCTGCATGCATCCGAAGTTTCTGGAAAGTGATCGATGCTTCTACCCGGCTGTCTGTTGTCGCCGAACCTTGTGTTATCTGATTTGATCGCGTGTCGCGAGTGGTGTAGAACTTTGTGGAAGGCACGCGGGCCCGAACGATTAGTCTGGAACGTTTGACGACTGCTGTATAAAAGCCAACGCACCTGACCCGCTGATCAGATTTTCGACGATGGCCTGCCGTGTTCGCCGCTATCGTTGTGCTGTAAGTGTAGCCTGTTTTAGTGGGCACAGGTTCGCCCAATAAAGCTAGTTTCGTATTCCACCGCATTGCTGTTTTCTTCACCGTCACTACCACGTGACTATTTGGAGGGCCCTTGAAAGCGCTGTTGGAGCCGAATAAGGGGCACTTAAGCGTACATGTTACTCATCAAAAGCAACGCAATTGCCCTGGGAATTTACGTATTCTTCTGACAAATCTTCGTCAATATTTGATCAACGAGAAAACAACAGCAGTCTTCGCGAACTGTACTGGTAGTAGCGAAATCCGCTTAGCTCATTATCTACTATGTAGAGCCCTTAACGAGTACAAGCGCGATTTTGAAGGTTATATTTGGCAGCAACGCGCATTATGAGAGCCGAAAAAATCCAACATGTACGCCGACCATCATTTGAAAGAAAAATTGCATTACGTTAAGGCCACCACGTAAGTTCTATGCTGTGATAGTTGCAGTGATCCAAATTGACGTCAAAAAGGGTTTATTAAAGAGCGGCGGACGCCCGTTGCTCCCTTTGGCACATAGCCAGTGGCCCACATCCTCTGTACGCATAATCCAAGTGCGCAATTTGATCACAGCGACATTTGCCATTACGTACTTTGTGTGCAGGGCTGTTCTCAAGGTCAATCATCCCACAACAATAGCATGCTCGACGTTATATCACGCTTTGCATTTCACCATCGCGCGCTTTGCGCTTTTCACCTTGTGCGTGCTAATCTGGAAGTTCCCACAGTTGCGTAAATCTTTGTGCTATTTTAATACGATGAACTCTGGCATCCTCGGAGGAAATTTCCTCAGCTTGACTCGTGGTTTGTTCGTACCGGCTGTTGACAGGGAGAGCTCGTCAGAGAGTCAGTACCTTTCTACAATCTCTCTAGCACCAAAAAGCAATCGCAGCCATAAGTGATGATTTTCTGATTTTGGGAAAAAGGAGGTCACGTTTCTTTTCATCAGTAAGGTTTGCCGAAATGCAATTGCAATAAGGATTCATAATGTAGTGACGTATACCTTTACCGTCACGTCTGCACGTTGAACACCATGACTGCAGCACTAACTTTTCGTGGTGACGTTGACGGAACGCTTGCGGTGGTTGAACAGCCTGGAAGTTGCAGTATAAGATACGCCCCTCGTCGAAGTAACGATATAGTATGAAACACAGCAACGGAATAGTAAGAAGCAGCAATGAGTAGGAACGGCCGCTGCGTGATATTCCACATCCGCAGTCTACGACGCTGATGAAATTTGTGGCCCCTCCATACCGAGAGAAATGAACCAGATCGGAAGATGAAATGCACTGAAGGCCAACATGTAAATCTCGAAGGGCTGCTTCCGGCGGTCTCCCGGAATAGCAACATGACCACGCGAGCGCAGAAAAGAAGAGGGCGGTTGAACTCCCAGAACGCTCATTGTGTTGAAATAGATTTGCCAGGAACCTTTTCAGCTTAGACTAGTACTATTCACCAAAATATTGTTTTTATGTGCTCCCAAGAAAATGACATGGACAAGTAATATGCAGGTAAACTTGTTCTTCTTTAATCACTGCCCGTACCCTCGCTCCTCGATGGCCCAAACTTGGTCTTCATTATTTGGCTATAGTAATCACGGCTCCGTCACTAGGGTATACATAATTTAGTTACAATGTGATTAGCATTCTTTGGGAACTTCAACCATGTTGTCGTACGTCTGTCAGAACGTATACAACTTCTACCACGCCAAGTTGGGGAAATGGCTGGACCATCGTCTAATGGCTAGAGCGTTGGGCTGCTGCGCTGAGCGTAGCGCATTCGAAACCAACCACCGAACATGTGTTAGTGAGGTTTGCGTTGCTGCAGAACTTCACCATGCTTGCGGTATATATGTTGCATCTAACCTTTTTCACGCCATCTTGGGTCACTGGGTATGGGCCACTAGGTATGTCCGACCTTCAAAAAAAAAATCGCGGTGCATTTATTCTTCAGAAGTGATTCGCGACTTCATTACTATTAGCAATCTATCTTAAGGTTTTTTGAATGTTTCATATATTATTGAACACGAAATGTACCCCACACTTAAGCACACATGTATCAGGTAGATAAGCTGAAGTGATACGTGCCTGCGTGTAGCATCTTCGGTGCATGCTCGCCACTTGTGTGCTATTTCGTGTACTGGGTATGAAACGAGCACGAATAAACGCTGGGGTGTCTTCGTTTGCTGAGAACTGGTCCAGGCTGTTACTCTGTCGACACTATAAACGATAAATGGTGTCAGAAGTCAGCCCATAGTGCTTGGGCACGGTAAAGCAGCATGGAACTCGTGAAGCCACCAAAGCAGCAACACTTCACCGGCGAAATGAGTAAGCAATTTAAGCTTTTCAGACAAAAGTTTGAATTTTTCTTGGGGTACTCCGAGCCCGACAAGAAGCCTCGATCAGATGGCTCAAAGATTGCTTTTCTGCTAACTGTGGCAGGCGACGACGCACTGGAAATTTACAACTTCACCTTCGGGGACGATGAGAGCCGGGAAAGTTACGCAACTGTCAAAGCCAAGTTCGACACCTACTGCGCAGAACAGCTGGCTTGGCTTCAATTGGCATGCTGCATTTTACCCCGAGAGTACGGAATTTTGTCAAATCCTTCCTTGAAGACCGACACTGCAGTCCGCCTCTGTGACCTCAGTGGTCACGCCGTCGGTACATTTCTACTTCTTCGCCGCATACTCCAAGGATCAGTATTGTCACCCACATTATACAATATCGCTTTCATCCCGCTTGTATGACGGTTGCACGATAAGCCTAACGTAAACTTCTTGTGGTATGCTGATAAAATCATGGTTTGGAGCAACTTATCGTGACCTGCAGACTCAAGCCGTTGCCCTTCAATCGGATTTAGACATTAGGTCGAATTGCGCTTTTTCTTTCGGCCTCACGCATTACGTCAGCAAATCTGTTTACATGTCAGTCGCCAACCACTGGGGCTGGCGTAAACTTTCTGCAAGAACCTATCGTCTTCATCTATCCGGGATCCCACTTCAACAATGTTCAGTTATAAATATTCTGGGTTTCACGATCCACGAGTCGGGAACTGGGACTGCTTGGCTCTCCAGAGCTAAAAATCCGGCGCTTCAGATGTTGGGTATGATTAGACGCATTGCTTCTCGAACGGGCAGCGCCCGCTCATATGTTGCGCGAAAGTTGATGAATGCGGTAGTGCAACAACGCCTTGTTTATCGAGCCCAATTCCTGCCTTTAACAAGGGCACAATGGGATCCCCTTGAAGCTGTTGATCGCGAGGCGATGAGGGTCATCATTCGCCTGCCCCGCTTCACCCCGATCGTGGCTCTGCAAGAGAACGCACAGCTGAACACACTAGATGAGCGTTTGCAGCAGCGACGTAATTGATGCCGGCATAAGGCCAGCCTTTCGCACGCAACGTGTGCTCTCAGTGCTTACGCTTTCTCGCACTCCCCTCTACCACCACCATAGCCAGTTCCTCATTCTTGAAGTTGTGTACAGCTGTGCGATAACGAGGCAACAGATATACGCCGCCCGACATCAACTCAAGCAGCGGCGTCACTTCTTGGCCGAATTATAGCTTAAGACGCCCACATTCCACCTGGCTCCATCGTACTTTACGTTGATGCAAGCATCCAGGACTGTGAAACGACCACTGCACTTTATTGACCTTGCGCACCTCCCTGAATAAGACGGCCCGATTCGAAATTCATGCGCCTCTTTCCTCCTTTTGTGCTGAGCTCGTTGCTGTTCGAGAAGTGCTGTGATCTGTTGCCGCGTTTTTCACGGTCCCCAAAGCGCGCATCGGCATCCACACTCATGCCGTACAGGTGACGCGACTGCTGCCATGCGTCAGTCGCAGTTCTGAAATATGTCAGCAGATCCATCTCCTAGGGGCCCACATCCCACAGCAAGTATCTATCGAGGGGTTCCCACGTGATCTTCCGAGTTTCCAAAGCCGTGCGGATTCTGCGACCCACCTAGCGACCTCTCCATCGTCACTGCCTCAGCTCCTTCGCCTAGATGATGCCAACCTCCTTTTAACAAGAAAGGAGCACTTTCGCTGCCGCACATGTGCTCTCATACCTCCGTGTAGGGTAACCGTTCCCCCGCGGTCTTACCCGTGCAGAGGAAATTGCGCTTCAGAGTGCCCGTGTCGGGGTTTGCCTTACTCCTGCTGTGACCCCGAAGTCGCCGCACTTTCTCCAGTTATATCCCCGCACTGGGCGTCCTGTCTGCAAGTCACGCAATGCTGAAGCCGGCATCCGCCACCAGCTGTGGGTTTGCCCTTCGTTGAAACCGTAGAGGCTCCGGCACCTCGCAGAAGCGGGACTTTCGCCGCATAATCCTAGCCAATGCACTGCTTGACGCAGGGACCACATTATCGATCCCTCTTGGGCTTCATTAGAGCCGCAAATATTTTTTTCATTTACTTAATCATCCTTATTCGCCCGCATCCCATACCCCTTTATACCCTGAGGCATTCAGCTTCACTTAAAAAAACGCTGTGAAGAAGCACCCGGCCATGACGGAAGGTCTCTTTCTGTCACTGAAAGCCTAGATCTGGCAGGTCACGCTAGTATCCAGGGCGAAGTTCCACAGGGATTGCAAAGCAGCCCTGGCTACCACTGTGGGCAGAAAGAGTCACTCCTCCAGAGTTTTAGGTGCGCCACGAGGTAGGTTACGGGGGTCTTGGAGCCCTGGCCAATCCCAGAGCACTTGGTGTAAGTGGGCTGTCGTTGGTCCTGCTATGTCGAACAATTGGCCAGAGTGGTTACGATTGCACGAGGCCAATTTGTGGCACGTACGCTATCCACTTCTCGAGTGCTTTTTCAGTGAGAAAACAACTTTTATGCGTCTGAATGGCCCTTAATGCAAGTTAGAGACGTTACTCAGGAATATTTATTTTCCCCGATTTTCGTTGCCTGAGAAGCTTTGTTCCGTTTCCATAAATATTTGAAGGAGCTCGTTCAGCATGATGCTACAGGTGAAGCACATGTGTCAGCGTACAAGTTACACAAAAAATAGGATGAAAATTACAGGTTTTCCACTTGAGCAATAATGATCTTAAGGGTCGGAAGTCCTTCATCATGTGAACCGCCACCACACCGATATAGGCAAAAAATAAAACACTGGAATGCAAGAAACCTTGCAACATTTATCGGTCCCTTACAAAACGGTGTATCCTAAAAAATCGCTTACCCTGCTTCGTAAAAGCAGGTGGCCACCAGTTGTTCTGCGGGCATTACAATATGGAAAGCAGGTTTGAATGTTACAATTTTTCTGACCAAAAAGTATATGAACTCGGTGACTATGTCGCCGCTAGTGTCTGTAAAGCGTAGGCCAGGTTTGTTTTGCTCGCTACCGTACAAGGCCAGTGCCCTTTGTAAGTGCAGCTTCTTCCATCAAATTTGAATTCCTGCCCTCTGTCACGCAAGTTTGAGAAAATAATCACTTGGATATATTTATGCAAATTACACTCTTTCGTATAGCCACATTCAACAACAGCTAACCTAGTTTAACCTATAAAGGTTCCTGCAAGATACGTTTTCGGTATATTTGTAGTTTAACTTAATTCCGGTATTGAGATCTGGCATACGAAGCACGGCAGCAGATATATACGTTGACAAGCAAAGCCTTGGAAATGCCATAAATCCGTTACTAATACCAATGTCATAGATCGATGCGCATACACGGATAATGAACTTTATTGAGCAACTGCACTAGATTCATCATGAGCTGAAGATTTTGGTTGTGAATAATAAGGTGTGGATCAAATTTTCTCGTGGAAGCTCCTCGGAAAGAAATAAAAGAACAAATTGCAGTCTTACTTGGCCATTTCATTTCAAGTGGTATTTGACTGCGCACGAATTCTTACGTAGGTTATGTGTTCTTTTTTTTTCAGCGTAAAAAGTGACCAGCAGAAACATTTAAGAAGAGGACTGCTTTGACGCTGCTCATCTCATTCAAACTTCAGGGACCTTTATAGTTCCAGAAGATAAAAGACGTCCGCCGAGTGTTTTTTGGAGAATTGATATATTCTTTGATATAGGATGAATCTTCCAGAGTTTCAGAGCGTTCTTATTGCCCTGAAGCTACGCAATAACCTCAATATTTTGTAAATTTATTTTGGTTGGTACCTTTCACTGTGAATTTTCCTGGGAAAATTTTGATATAGTTACTACTTTTCTAGTGAATATTTGCCCTTCTAACAGACACATTGACGTGTCAATTTCACGATCATGACGATCCAACCGCTGGGCACCTCGGATTCTCCCGGACGCTGTCGAGGATACAGGAAAGGTATTACTTGCCGCGTCTGACCGCCGACGTCACCCGTTCTGTCAAGACATGCCGAGACTGTCAGCGACGCAAGACACCACCGACAAGGCCAGCAGGATTATTACAACCGATCGAACTTACTTGCCGACCATTTCAGCAGATCGGGATGGATTTGTTTGGACCGTTTCCAACGTCAACATCCGGAAATAAACGGATTATCGTGGTGACGGACTATCTCACCCAGTTCGCTTAAAACTCAAGCTCTGCCGAAAGGAAGCGCAGCCGAAGTGGCGAAATTTTTCGTCGAGAACATCCTGCTGCGACATGGTGCCCCAGAAGTCCTCATCAGTGACAGAGGAACGGCCCTTACAACAGAGCTCACCCAAGCCATTCTGCAATACAGCAAGACAAGCCACAGGAGAACAACTGCCTACCACCCGCAGACGAATGTTCTCACGGAGCGCCTGAACAAAACCCTCGCCGACATGCTAGCAATGTACGTCGACGTCGAACACAAGACCTGGGATGCCGCTCTGCCGTACGTAATCTTCACTTACAACATGGCGTTCCAAGAAAGAACACAGATCACACCGTTTGAACTGGTTTACGAAAGAAACCCGACGACGACGCGTGACGCCATGCTGCCGCACGTCACTGACGAAGAGAATCTTGACGTCACTGCCTATCTCCAGCGCACGGAAGAAACCCGACACCTCGCCTGCCTCCGGACCAAGAACCAGCAGCGTTGTGACAGCCGACACTACAACCTCCGACTACGCAGCCGAGTACCAGCCCGGCGTCCGTGTTTAGGTTTGGACTCCGATACGCCAACGAGCACTCAGTGAGAAACTATTGCGGCGCTATTTCGGACCATACAAGGTCATCAGACGTATTGGCGCACTGGACTATGAGGTCATGCCAGACGGCATTTCGCAGTCACAGCGGTGCAGCGCACGATCTGAAGTGGTCCACGTGGTGCGTCTTAAACCCTTTCACGCACGCTGACGAATTTCCTTATTTTGTTGTTTCTTTGCTACGTTTTTTTGTTACTTTCGTTTGATTGCAGCATAGGGTAGATGCTTTTCAAGAGGGAGGGTATTGACACGTGTACGTGCCTATCTTTATCAGGCGACCACGGCTCCCCGCCTAAGAAATGTTATCGAACAGCGCAGGACGCACCTGCACGTATCGGAAGTTTCTGGAATGTTATCGATGGTTCCATCCGCTGTCTGTGACCGAACGTTGTGTAATGTCATTGCATGTGTGAGCGACGCGAATAGTGTAGAACTTTGTGGAAAGCACGCGGGTCCCAGCGATTGCTATGGAACATTCGACGACTGATGTATAGCCGGCGCGCTTGACCCACTGATGAGATTTTGACGATCGCCAACTGTGTTCGCCGTTGTCGCCGTTCTTTAAGTGTAGCCTGTTTTTGTGGGCACAGGTTCGCCCAATCAATGTTAGTTTCGTCTTTCACAGTATCGCTACTGTGTTCTTCAAATGTCACTCCGCGTGACATTATCAGCAACGTATTATATTGGCTTAGGTTTGATGTCATCATGTCCTGCCATACAGTTGTTTTTAAGCTTTTATATGGATTCTTCAGTCTCACGACATGACATAGAATGCAAAGCTATGAAGTTAGGTAAACCACGGTCATTTATCGATAATCTTGGGTCATCGTCATCACATATCGCATCGTAACCACAACTAGTACGAAGTAATCGTTCATTTCATTGCGACCTCTCTGTAGCCAAGGCCGCTAGAGTTAGCTAGAATGCTAGTGATGTGGTCTTGTCTTATTCAACCGGAAGGATTTCTAACCTTGTTCGAAATTCTCCTGGGATCATTACTTATTTTACAAAATAAATTCTCATAATATCTGAACTTTGCACACCTTAGTTACCATTTAGCTCCCTTCTGTACTTTTTAAACTCACTAAATAAATTTGTGTCACGTGCCCTTACAAATTCATGGTGCATGCTATTCTTTATTTTTTGAAGTAAGATATTAGTTATCCAGACTTTTCTCATTTTCTGCCGTTTTACGTACCTTAAAGATACAGAGAAAGCATCATTATATCATTTTGTTAGTTTAGACATAAATAGGTTGTATACCAAATTAGGATCCTTTTCTCCGAACACGCGATTCTATTTGGTTTGAATAACATGATGCCGCAATATTTCTAATGTCCTAGCATCGATCTGGTGTGACTGCACTTTTTCATTAGCTTCGCGACTATCATTGGAAGAAGGAAGGGTAAAAAAGATATGTAAATGGTCACTTACTTCTACAACCAACACTCCAGCAACGCAATGAGGCCGGTGTATGTTCGTCAAGCAAATATCAAGCAAAGTCGCAGTCTGTGCAGTGGGATGGGTTGCCTTAGAAATGACGTTTTTGCAAGCATAAGATTTCGCTAGTGCTGTTAACTGATGCGACGATGCATCCTGAGAGAACATGTCGATATTCACGTCGCCCATTACCACAAATGGAAAGCCAGTGTGACACAAATATTCCAGCAAATCTTCCATGAACTTAAAAAATCCAGATTTACTCCCAGAATGTGGTCTATAAACGACTACAGCAAATGCTTTTTTCTAGGCGTATCATAAGACACTCTACGACGTCGTTAATAATGGATAATTGAGAGAAAACGTCATGTTTTAATCACTACTTAACGTAAATAGCTACACCACCTCCTCTTTCTAAAGAGACGCTCTAGGCCATTGTAAATATAGGTTTCAAAGTATGGTGGATCTTCACCTACAGATAGCCACGTTCCAGAAAACTATAGTCAAAACTAAATGAAATGAGCCAAGCATATCAAGGGTCATATCTGTCTTGCTGCGTATGCTCCGTGTGTTTAATTGAAAGGCCTGAAACCACCTGCGCGAACCCCGAAGTAGACTATGCAAGGAATGGCTATCATGATAACCATCGCTAGGCGTTGCTCTAACAGTGTTCATGAAAGTTGCGAGCGTCTGTAAATTTGGGCGTATTCAGATACCGTGTTTATCCTCCAACAGTTCCTCCTGCTTCTGCAGTCATCTATGGAGGTCGGTAGCCTTTCTCATTTTCAGTACAGGCGAGCCCTCGTTTCTACGTACAAAGACATTGCCCCCCGATGTCCAAACAAATTTTCACCGCATTTTCTTTCTCTGTGTAGCTGACCGGAGAAGTTGTTTGCCGTGTTAGGTGAGACGCTCCACTGCTGCCGGACTGCGGACGACGACTTTGTTGCAGCGTCTTTTTGTAGCAGCGGTGAACCATTGTCCTCTGGTGATGCGCAGCTTTCGTCGTCGAAGCAGGAAACACGGCCCGCAATGCCAGTTTCGGAGTATCAGGCAGCATCAGCGATGTATCGGCAGTAGGCGTATCTGAAAGAGGCGTAGATTTAGTATGCGATGCCAACGCGCACTGCTACCGGACTGCGGACGACGAATTTGTTGAAGCGTCTTTTTGCAGCAGCGGTGAACCGTTGTCCTCTTGTGATGCACAGCTTTCGTCGTCGAAGCAGGAAACACGCCCCGCAATGCCAGTTTCGGAGTATCAGGCAGCATCAGCGATGTATCGGCAGTAGGCGTATCTGAAAGAGGCGTAGATTTAGTATGCGATTCCAAGGTGCACTGCTGCCGGACTGAGGACGACGACTTTGTTGCAGCGTCTTTTTGTAGCAGCGGTGAACCATTGTCCTCTTGTGATGCGCAGCTTTCGTCGTCGAAGCAGGAAACACGCCCCGCAATGCCAGTTTCGGAGTATCAGGCAGCATCAGCGATGTATCGGCAGTAGGCGTATCTGAAAGAGGCGTAGATTTAGTATGCGATGCCAACGCGCACTGCTACCGGACTGCGGACGACGAATTTGTTGAAGCGTCTTTTTGCAGCAGCGGTGAACCGTTGTCCTCTTGTGATGCACAGCTTTCGTCGTCGAAGCAGGAAACACGCCCCGCAATGCCAGTTTCGGAGTATCAGGCAGCATCAGCGATGTATCGGCAGTAGGCGTATCTGAAAGAGGCGTAGATTTAGTATGCGATTCCAAGGTGCACTGCTGCCGGACTGAAGACGACGACTTTGTTGCAGCGTCTTTTTGTAGCAGCGGTGAACCATTGTCCTCTTGTGATGCGCAGCTTTAGTCGTCGAAGCAGGAAACACGCCCCGCAATGCCAGTTTCGGAGTATCAGGCAGCATCAGCGATGTATCGGCAGTAGGCGTATCTGAAAGAGGCGTAGATTTAGTATGCGATTCCAAGGTGCACTGCTGCCGGACTAAGGACGACGACTTTGTTGCAGCGTCTTTTTGTAGCAGCGGTGAACCATTGTCCTCTTGTGATGCGCAGCTTTCGTCGTCGAAGCAGGAAACACGCCCCGCAATGCGTGTGGCGGAGTATCAGGCAGCATCAGCGATGTATTGGAAGTAGGCGTATCTGAAAGAGGCGTAGATTTGGTATGCGATGCCAACCTGCACTGCTGCTGGACTGCGGACGACGACTTTGTTGCAGCGTCTTTTTGTAGCAGCGGTGAACCGTTGTCCTGTGGTGATGCGCAGCTTTCGTCGTCGAAGCAGGAAACACGCCCTGCAATGCATGTGGCGGAGTATCAGGCAGCATCAGCGATGTATTGGCAGTAGGCGTATTTGAAAGAGGCGTAGATTTAGTATGCGACGCCAACGCGCACTGCTACCGGACTGCGGATGACGAATTTGTTGCAGCGTCTTTTTGTAGCAGCGGTGAACCGTTGTCCTCTTGTGATGCGCAGCTTTCGTCGTCGAAGCAGGAAACACGCCCCGCAATGCATGTGGCGGAGTATCAGGCAGCATCAGCGATGTATTGGCAGTAGGCGTATCTGAAAGAGGCGTAGATTTAGTATGCGATGCCAACGCGCACTGCTACCGGACTGCGGACGACGAATTTGTTGAAGCGTCTTTTTGCAGCAGCGGTGAACCATTGTCGTCTGGTGATGCGCAGCTTTCGTCGTCGAAGCAGGAAACACGCCCCGCAATGCATGTGGCGGAGTATCAGGCAGCATCAGGGATGTATCGGCAGTAGGCGTATCTGAAAGAGGCGTAGATTTAGTATGCGATTCCAAGGTGCACTGCTGCCGGACTGAGGACGACGACTTTGTTGCAGCGTCTTTTTGTAGCAGCGGTGAACCGTTGTCCTCTGGTGATGCGCAGCTTTCGTCGTCGAAGCAGGAAACACGCCCCACTATGCCAGTTGCGGAATATCAGGCAGCATCAGCGATGTATTGGCAGTAGGCGTATCTGAAAGAGGCGTAGATTTAGTATGCGATTCCAAGGTGCGCTGCTGCCGGACTGAGGACGACGACTTTGTTGCAGCGTCTTTTTGTAGCAGCGGTGAACCGTTGTCCTCTGGTGATGCGCAGCTTTCGTCGTCGAAGCAGGAAACACGCCCCGCAATGCATGTGGCGGAGTATCAGGCAGCATCAGCGATGTATTGGCAGTAGGCGTATCTGAAAGAGGCGTAGATTTGGTATGCGATGCCAACCTGCACTGCTGCTGGACTGCGGACGACGACTTTGTTGCAGCGTCTTTTTGTAGCAGCGGTGAACCGTTGTCTTGTGGTGATGCGCAGCTTTCGTCGTCGAAGCAGGAAACACGCCCTGCAATGCATGTGGCGGAGTATCAGGCAGCATCAGCGATGTATTGGCAGTAGGCGTATCTGAAAGAGGCGTAGATTTAGTATGCGATGCCAACGCGCACTGCTACCGGACTGCGGATGACGAATTTGTTGCAGCGTCTTTTTGTAGCAGCGGTGAACCGTTGTCCTCTTGTGATGCGCAGCTTTCGTCGTCGAAGCAGGAAACACGCCCCGCAATGCATGTGGCGGAGTATCAGGCAGCATCAGCGATGTATTGGCAGTAGGCGTATCTGAAAGAGGCGTAGATTTGGTATGCGATGCCAACCTGCACTGCTGCTGGACTGCGGACGACGACTTTGTTGCAGCGTCTTTTTGTAGCAGCGGTGAACCGTTGTCCTCTGGTGATGCGCAGCTTTCGTCGTCGAAGCAGGAAACACGCCCCGCAATGCATGTGGCGGAGTATCAGGCAGCATCAGCGATGTATTGGCAGTAGGCGTATCTGAAAGAGGCGTAGATTTGGTATGCGATGCCAACCTGCACTGCTGCTGCACTGCGGACGACGACTTTGTTGCAGCGTCTTTTTGTTGCAGCGGTGAACCGTTGTCCTGTGGTGATGCGCAGCTTTCGTCGTCGAAGCAGGAAACACGCCCCGCAATGCATATGGCGGAGTATCAGGCAGCATCAGCGATGTATTGATAGTAGGCGTATCTGAAAGAGGTTTCGCCGTCAACGCTCCGCGCCCGCAGCAAGGTGAACGCTCTCGCGGTATCGCCGACTACCTCGCCGCTACTCAGTGGAACTCTCGACGACCGTCGCGTTCGCCATCACCAGGCCGCTACCTCTCACCGCAGCGCCGACCATACACTGGCCCAGCCGGGGGCCGGTCAGCGAGCCCATATCCAGAAAACTAAAAGCAGCAACCGATGGAGGTGCGGTTGCTGTTCGTCGAACTGACGAAGATCCTCCGCCGCCGACGAAGGCGACGAAAAAACCATCTCGACGACCCAATGACGACACGCCGCCGTCCCGACGAAGTCAGGAACCCAAGACTACACCGACGAAAGACGGCTTGACGACGCGACATTCCAGCTTCAGTTCAACCCGACGCAGCCGTGATTCGACGCCAAGACGCAACTGCAACGCCCGACAAAGAACCACCGACCTCGACGTACTTCTCGACGGCCACGCAGTCGCTGCCTTAGTCGACACAGGGGCCGATTACTCCTTGATGAGTGGAGACATCGCCGCCCAGTTGAAGAAGGCTAAAACTGCATGGGAGGGCCCCCAAATTCGGACCCCTGGAGGACACCTGGAGGACACCTCATTACGCCGACTAGAATCTGCACGGCAAGAATAGCCGTTCATGACAGGACTTACCCTGCCACCTTCGTTATCCTCCAAGAGTGTTCACGAGACGTCATTCTCGGCATGGACTTCCTGAACCAACAGGGCACAATCATAGACCTGAAGTCGAAATCGATAACGCTGTCGGAAGCTCAACCGATACCGCAGGAGACCTTTCGTAGTCACCACACCTTGAGTGTTCTCGAAGATCAAGTGAGCATCCCGCCGCGTTCCAGCATTATTATTTCCGTCGGCACTGAAACACCCGCTGACGTAGAAGGCGTCATCGAAGGCGACCAACGTCTACTGCTAGGCCATGAAATTTGCTTCGCAAGAGGGATCGCTCGACTGCATGGAGGGAAAACTGAAGTGTTGCTGACAAACTTCAGCCAAGAGTTCAAGCACATCAACAATGGCACGACGATCGCGTACATCGAGGAAATTCTGCAAACCAGTGATGCGTTCGTCCTCTCGGATTCCGCCGCATCTACCCCGACGATGATGGTTCCCGAACCAGACTATTACATTAATCCAAGTCTCCCCGTGATTAAGCAACAGCAGCTGAGAAGTCTGCTCCGACGATACAAAGGCTGCTTCTCGACGTCATCGAGTATTCGACAAACACCAGTCGCCAAGCATCGCATAATCACCGAGGAATGCGCTCGACCACTCCGCCAGAGCCCCTACCGAGTTTCGCCGCGAGAACGTGAAGCTATAAGACAACAAGTCGACGAAATGCTGCGCAACGACATCATCCAGCCATCGAAAAGCCCGTGGGCATCCCCTGTTGTCCTGGTAAAGAAAAAGAACGGAACCCTACGTTTCTGCTTCGATTATCGTCGTCTGAACAAGATCACGAAGAAGGACGTATACCCCCTCCCACGAATAGACGATGCATTGGACCGGCTCTGCAACGCTAAATACTTCTCGTCGATGGACCTGAAGTCTGGCTATTGGCAAATAGAAGTCGACGAAAGAGATCGCGAAAGGACGGCCTTCATCACCCCAGACGGCCTTCACGAGTTCAAGGTTATGCCATTCGGGCTGTGCTCGGCGCCTGCAACGTTACAGCGCGTCATGGACATGGTGTTAGCGGGATTGAAGTGGCAGACCTGTCTCGTTTATTTGGATGACGCCGTCATCTTCGCTGGAAATTTTGACGATCACCTCAAGCGGCTTGCGACAGTACTAGAGGCCATCAAGTCGTCAGGGCTTACTCTGGAGCCGGAAAAATGCCGCTTCGCTTACGATGAGCTTCTATTCCTAGGCCACGTAATCAGCAAATCTGGTGTCCGTCCAGACCCGCAAAAGACAGCTGCCATCACACTGTTCCCGCAACCTATCAACAAGAAGGCAGTGCGTAGATTCCGTGGCATGTGAGCCTACTACAGGCGCTTTGTCAAGGAGTTTTCACGCACCGCCGAGCCGTTGACACGTCTAACTAAATGTGATGTTAAGTTCAAGTGGGAAACGCCGCAGGCCGACGCATTTGAAAAACTCAGACGACGCATGCAGTCGCCGCCGGTACTTGCGCACTTCGACGAGTACGCCGATACAGAAATCCCTACTGACACCAGCAGCCTAGGCCTCGGTGCCGTTCTAGTCCAGCGAAGAAATGGAGTCGAGCAGGTGATAGCTTACGCTAGCCGGTCACTGTCAAAAGCGGAAGGCAACTATTCTACGACCGAAAAAAGGAATGCCTCGCCATCGTTTGGGCTACAGCTAAATTTCGCCCTTATCCTTATGGCAGGCCATTCAAAGTCGTCAGTGACCGTCATGCATTGTGTTGGCTAGAATATATAAAGAATCCTTCAGGACGACTGGCGCCGTGGAGCCTGAGACTACAACAATACGACATCACTGTAACCTACAAGTCCGGACGAAAACACTATGATGCCGATTGCCTATCACGCGCACCCATTGACCCGCCGCCGCAAGATGACGAGAATGATGACGCCTTCCTGGGAATGCTAAGCGCGGAAGACTTCGCTGAGCAGCAACGGGCAGACCCGGAGCTAAAAGGCCTCGTCGAATATTTGAAAGGACACACCGACGTTGTCCCCAGGGCATTTAAGTGCGGATTATCTTCCTTGACGCTCCAAAATAATCTACTCGTGAAGAAGAACTTCTCATCAGTCCGCGCCCATTACCATCTTGTTGTCCCGTCAGGACTTCGTCCAGAAGTATTGCACGCCCTACATGATGATCCTACCGCTGGACACCTCGGATTTTCCCGGACGCTATCGAGGATACAAGAAAAGTATTATTGGCCGCGCCTGACCGTCGACGTCGCCCGTTATGTCAGAATATGCCGAGACTGTCAGCGACGCAAGGCACCACCGACAAGGCCAGCCGGATTACTACAGCCAATCGAGCCTCCTTGCCGACCATTGCAGCAGATCGGGATGGACTTGCTGGGACCCTTTCCGACGTCAATAACCGGAAATTAGTGGATCGTCGTGGCGACGGACCGCGTCACCCGCTTCGCTGAAACAAAAGCACTGCAGAAAGGTAGCGCAGCCGAAGTGGCGAAACTTTTTGTCGAAAACATCCTGCTGCGACATGGTATCCCAGAAGTCCTCATCACCGACAGAGGAACGGCCTTTACAGCGGAGCTCACCCAAGCCATTCTGAAACACAGTGAGACAAGGCACAGGAGGACGACGGCCTACCACCCGCAGACGAATGGTCTTACGGAGCGGCTGAATAAGACTCTCGCCGACATGCTAGCGATGTACGTCGACGTCGAACACTAGACCTGCGATGCCGTCCTGCCGTACATGACATTTGCTTACAACACGGCGGTGCAAGAAACAACAAAGATCACGCCGTTCAAGCTGGTCTACGGCAGGAACCCGACGACGACACTCGACGCCATGCTGCCGCACGTCAGTGACGAAAAGAATCTTGACGTCGCTGCCTACCTCCAGCGCGCCGAAGAAGCCCGACAGCTCGCCCGCCTGTGGATCCAGAACCAGCAGAGGACCGACAGCCGACACTACAACCTCCGACGACACTTCGTCGAGTGCCAGCCCGGCGACCGCGTTTGGGTATGGACCCCGATACGCCGACGAGGACTCAGTGAGAAACTACTGCGACGCTATTTCGGTCCCAACAAGGTCATCCGACGTTTTGGCGCACTGGACTATGAGGTCGTGCCAGACGGCATTTCGCATTCACAGCGGCGCCGCGCACGAACTGAAGTGATCCACGTGGTGCGCCTTAAACTCTTTTACGGACGCTGACGAACTTCCTCATCTTTTTTTTTGTTTTGGTGTGGCAGAAGAGCCTTTGTTTATTACTTTCGTTTGTTTGCAGCATCGGGTCGATGCTATTTAAGAGGGGGGTATTGACACGTGTACTTATCTTTATCGGGCGACCACGTTTCGCCGCTTAACAATTGTAATCGCACAGCGGGCGACGCGCCTGCATGTATCCGAAGTTTCTGGAAAGTTATCGATGCTTCTACCCGGCTGTCTGTTGTCGCCGAACCTTGTGTTATCTGATTTCATCGCGTGTCGCGAGTGGTGTAGAACTTTGTGGAAGGCACGCGGGCCCGAACGATTAGTCTGGAACATTTGACGACTGCTGCATAAAAGCCAACGCGCCTGACCCGCTGATCAGATTTTCGACGATGGCCTGCCGTGTTCGCCGCTATCGTTGTGCTCTAAGTGTAGCCTGTTTTTGTGGGCACAGGTTCGCCCAATAAAGCTAGTTTCGTATTCCACCGCATTGCTGTTTTCTTCACCGTCACTACCACGTGACTATTTGGAGGGCCCTTGAAAGCGCTGTTGGAGCCGAATAAGGGGCACTTAAGCGTACATGTTACTCATCAAAAGCAACGCAATTGCCCTGGGAATTTACGTATTCTTCTGACAAATCTTCGTCAATATTTGATCAACGAGAAAACAACAGCAGTCTTCGCGAACTGTACTGGTAGTAGCGAAATCCGCTTAGCTCATTATCTACTATGTAGAGCCCTTAACGAGTACAAGCGCGATTTTGAAGGTTATATTTGGCAGCAACGCGCATTATGAGAGCCGAAAAAAATCCAACATGTACGCCGACCATCATTTGAAAGAAAAATTGCATTACGTTAAGGCCACCACGTAAGTTCTATGCTGTGATAGTTGCAGTGATCCAAATTGACGTCAAAAAGGGTTTATTAAAGAGCGGCGGACGCCCGTTGCTCCCTTTGGCACATAGCCAGTGGCCCACATCCTCTGTACACATAATCCAAATGCGCAATTTGATCACAGCGACATTTGCCATTACGTAATTTGTGTGCAGGGCTGTTATCAAGGTCAATCATCCCACAACAATAGCATGCTCGACGTTATATCACGCATTGCATTTCACCATCGCGCGCTTTGCGCTTTTCACCTTGTGCGTGCTAATATGGAAGTTCCCACAGTTGCGTGAATCTTTGTGCTATTTTAATACGATAAACTCTGGCATCCTCGGAGGAAATTTCATCAGCTTGACTCGTGGTTTGTTCGTACCGGCTGTTGACAGGGAGAGCTCGTCAGAGAGTCAGTACCTTTCTACAATCTCTCTAGCACCAAAAAGCAATCGCAGCCATAAGTGATGATTTTCTGATTTTGGGAAAAAGGAGGTCACGTTTCTTTTCATCAGTAAGGTTTGCCGAAATGCAATTGCAATAAGGATTCATAATGTAGTGACGTATACCTTTACCGTCACGTCTGCACGTTGAACACCATGACTGCAGCACTAACTTTTCGTGGTGACGTTGACGGAACGCTTGCCGTGGTTGAACAGCGTGGAAGTTGCAGTATAAGATAGGCCCCTCGTCGAAGTAACGATATAGTATGAAACACAGCAACGGAATAGTAAGAAGCAGCAATGAGTAGGAACGGCCGCTGCGTGATATTCCACATCCGCAGTCTACGACGCTGATGAAATTTGTGGCCCCTCCATACCGAGAGAAATGAACCAGATCGGAAGATGAAATGCACTGAAGGCCAACATGTAAATCTCGAAGGGCTGCTTCCGGCGGTCTCCCGGAATAGCAACATGACCACGCGAGCGCAGAAAAGAAGAGGGCGGTTGAACTCCCAGAACGCTCATTGTGTTGAAATAGATTTGCCAGGAACCTTTTCAGCTTAGACTAGTACTATTCACCAAAATATTGTTTTTATGTGCTCCCAAGAAAATGACATGGACAAGTAATATGCAGGTAAACTTGTTCTTCTTTAATCACTGCCCGTACCCTCGCTCCTCGATGGCCCAAACTTGGTCTTCATTATTTGGCTATAGTAATCACGGCTCCGTCACTAGGGTATACATAATTTAGTTACAATGTGATTAGCATTCTTTGGGAACTTCAACCATGTTGTCGTACGTCTGTCAGAACGTATACAACTTCTACCACGCCAAGTTGGGGAAATGGCTGGACCATGGTCTAATGGCTAGAGCGTTGGGCTGCTGCGCTGAGCGTAGCGCATTCGAAACCAACCATCGAACATGTGTTAGCGAGGTTTGCGTTGCTGCAGAACTTCACCATGCTTGCGGTATATATGTTGCATCTAACCTTTTTCACGCCATCTTGGGTCACTGGGTATGGGCCACTAGGTATGTCCGACCTTCAAAAAAAAATCGCGGTGCATTTATTCTTCAGAAGTGATTCGCGACTTCAGTACTATTAGCAATCTATCTTAAGGTTTTTTGAATGTTTCATATATTATTGAACACGAAATGTACCCCACACTTAAGCACACATGTATCAGGTAGATAAGCTGAAGTGATACGTGCCTGCGTGTAGCATCTTCGGTGCATGCTCGCCACTTGTGTGCTATTTCGTGTACTGGGTATGAAACGAGCACGAATAAACGCTGGGGTGTCTTCGTTTGCTGAGAACTGGTCCAGGCTGTTACTCTGTCGACACTATGAACGATAAATGGTGTCAGAAGTCAGCCCATAGTGCTTGGGCACGGTAAAGCAGCATGGAACTCGTGAAGCCACCAAAGCAGCAACACTTCACCGGCGAAATGAGTAAGCAATTTAAGCTTTTCAAACAAAAGTTTGAACTTTTCTTGGGGTACTCCGAGCCCGACAAGAAGCCTCGATCAGATGGCTCAAAGATTGCTTTTCTGCTAACTGTGGCAGGCGACGACGCACTGGAAATTTACAACTTCACCTTCGGGGACGATGAGAGCCGGGAAAGTTACGCAACTGTCAAAGCCAAGTTCGACACCTACTGCGCAGAACAGCTGAATGAAGTGCACGAGCGCTACCTCTTTAGGCATCGCGTCCAAGTTCAAGGTGAGCCGGTCGAACAGTTTGTCATAGCTCAGGAAGATGTATCGTTCATGCAACTTTGCACCATGGCAGAGTCGTTCATACGTGATCGAATAGTCTTCGGTACAAATGATGACAAAGTAAGGCAAAAGTTGCTCCAGGATAAGAAGTGGACCTTGGCTAAAGCTGAAGAAGTCTGCAAGGCTGCGGAAATGACTGCCGCGCCAAACGAAATCTGGTCTCGAGAACAGAGACAGATTGATGCTGTCGAACTACGGGAGCATACGAAGCAGCAGCAGTGCGAAGAACGACCTGCAATGTTCAGTGCCGCAGGTGTGGACATGCGCACGGTCCGCGAAGCTGCCCTGCATTTGGCAAAGTGTGGAGAAAATGCCAAGGGGAGAATCATTTTGCTGTCTGTTGCAAGGCTAATTGAGAAGTTCGGGAAGTGTGAAGCACCGAAAATAGTGAAGATGAATTTGACATCCTTGATGTATCTGTCAACAGCGGTGGAAGATCGTGTGACCATGAAAAGGGTGGTCAGAGCGCAAGTTGCGGAAACGACAATAGACTTCAAAGTTTCCACAGGATTGCAAGCGAACCTCGTGCCATTCTCTGCCTACAAAAAACTGCAGCCGAGGGTACCCTTGACTAGAAGCAAATGTATCCTACGATCTTACAACGGAGGAGTAATCAAGCATCTCGGAGTCATGACTACCATGGTGGCCGTCGGAAGCAAGACGGCAACGATAGATTTTTTCGCCGTGAAGAATAACCAACATGCCATACTTGGACTGCGAGCCAGCGAACTGCTTGGAATGTCCTCGCGCACCGTAAACGACATCGGAACAAGCAACTACGAGGCAGTTGTCCAAGAGCTTCAACGACTTTTTTCTGAGACAGTATGTATCAAGCGACCATATGGCATGGTTCTTCGAGAAGATGCTGTGCCAGTCATCCAGACAGCCCACCGTGTGCCCCTTTCCTTGAAGGAGCCTCTGCGCGAAGAACTTGCCCGCATGGTGAAAGCTGGCATTATAGCCAAACAAGACCAGCCGACGGACTGGGTGAGTCCTCTAGTTATTCTCTGAAAAAAGGACGGAAAACTACGGTTATGCATGGACCCGAGGAAAATTATTGACAGCCTCAAGCGCGAGCACTATGAGATGCTGCGTCGAGGAGATATTGAATCGGAACTAGCTGGAGCACGTTTTTTTTTCGCGCCTTGACACCAACTCGGGGTTTCTCCAGAAGCGGCTGCTTGATGAGACGTCAACAATTTGTACGTTCGCGACTCCCTTCGGTCGTTACCGCTTTTTGAGGCTGCCCTTCGGTATAGCCTCCGCCCCACAAGCGTTTCAAAAGGCTCTTAGCGAAATATTTGAGACGCTGCCAGGAGTGCGAGTGTACGTTGATGACGTCATCGTGTGGGGCGCCACAAGACAAGAGCACGATCAGAGGTTACGAGCGGTACTAGAAGCAGTACAGAAAGCTGGTCTAACGTTTAATGCAGACAAGTGCAGCAGTGGCGTGCGCAAGATTTTTTTCTTGGCGACGTTATTGCGGCATACGGCATACGCTTTAATCCTACCCTGGTCAGTTCTCTGTTAAGTATGCCACCGCCAACTGACAAGCAAGCAGTGCAGCGCATGCTCGGTGTCGTAAACTATTTGTCGAAGTTCGTGCCATCAATTACAGACCGAACGAAACTGCTTCGCGACTTGATGAAGAAAGACCGTAAATTTGAGTGGACGGAAAACCACACAGAAGAATGGAAAATGATTTGTGACAGTCTGAGCAAAGATCCTGGGCGGGCGATTTTCGATCCTGAACGGATTACGAAGATAGCATCCGATGCTTCTCAAAATGGAATAGGCTCTGCTCTCTGGCAGCTTCATGAGGGTTCTTGGAAGCCCATCTCTTATGCCTCAAGCGTCTTAACCGAAGCGCAACATAGATATTCCCAGATAGAAAAAGAGGCTATGTCTTCGGGTGCGAAAAGTGTCACCATTTTGTGTACGGACGTAACGTTGTCCTCGAGACAGACCATCGAACCTTAGTAGCAATCTCGGAGAAGCCGATTGGAGAAATGCCACCCAGAATGCAGCGATTTTTTCTTCCTTTGCTTAGATACCACTACAAACACCAATTTGTTCCAGGAAAACACTTTGTAGTCGCTGACATGCTGTCTCGAGCATCCGTCGAAAACCCAGAAGGAAACATCGACGATGACGTGGAAGTTCACGCGGTAGGTGTTTTGTCATCACTTGTCAGCGAGGAAACTTTGAAGCACTTGGCAGAAGAAACTATCAAGGGCGACTACTTGGGTCAAGTCATTCATTGCTTGGAAAGCAGTCGTCCAGTCGCTGGGACACTAAAATCCTTCCAAAGTGAATTGGTTGTCTTGAGTGTGTGCTGCTTAAGGGATGCAAGGTGGTGTACCGTTAAGCATACACCCTGAGCTACTTCGAAGAATTCACGAAGGCCACTTGGGAATAAACAAATTTGCTGCTGTTTTGGCCTGGTCTCAATGTTGACATTGAAGCACATATCAAGAGGTGCGCTGTCTGTCAAAAGTATGCATATCGGCAGCAAAGTGAGCCCCTAATGCGTGAAGTGAATTCCAGTGCCTGAACATGCATGGTACCGAGTGGGTGTCGATATCTTTCAGTGGGCGGGAAAATTATACCTGCGTGTTTTTGACGCCTTATCCAACTTTCCGGAGGTGGAACTTCCAAGTGGTACAATGACGGCCACAGTTGTGAAAAAGCTCAGCGCAGTGTTTGCACGCTATGGAATACCTATTGAAGTGTGCGCAGACAATGGTCTGCCATTTGCGAGTCATAAGTTTTCACTGTTTGCCAAGAAGTACATTACGTCCAGCCCGCGGTGTCCTCGCTCGAATGGCCTCGCAGAAAAGGGTGTTCAAACAGTAAAGCTAATTTTAAAGAAGATGTCGGAGATGAACGATGATTTGTGGCTTGGATTGCTCGCTTGCAGGAGCAGTCCGCTAGAAGACGGTCAGTCGCCTGGAGAGTTGCTTCAGGGCAGACGACTTCGCACAACTCTCTCAGACTTCAACTAAGCTCACAGACAGTCGGTAAAGAAATGTGAACAGTACCGAACCCCAAGACGCAGTCTTGCACCGCTACAAAAAGGCCAGGTTGTGAGAGTACGAGGACTCGTGGTCACCGAAAGCAAAGATTCTTAATGCAACTGCCTAACCAAGGTCGTACCAGGTCGCCACTGAAGACGGCGTCGTTTCGCGACGCAACCGACATCTCATGGCTACGACTGAGCCTTTCAGCATTGCGCCTAGTGATGATGACATACCAGACGACAGCTACGAGAACAGGTCCCCTTGCCAGGTACAACCAAACGACGAAAGTGCTCCCGCCATTACGCCACCGACATGAGAACCAAGGAGATCCCAGCGCGAAAGAAGACAACCACAGCGGTTGAGATATGACGACAATTTCGTGCAAGTTCTGTGAGCTCTAAACCTTCTGAACTGCGTACGCAACCTTTAATCGGTGACGGTGCTGCGTATTCTTCTGAGTGCATTTTTCGTTAAAACGTTAAAGTTGTCTAGTTTCCTTCCAAGAAAAGAAGATGTATCAGGTAGATAAGCTGAAGTGATACGTGCCTGCGTGTAGCATCTTCGGCGCATGCTGGCCACTTGTGTGCCCTTTCCTGTACTGGGTATAAAACGAGCACGAATAAGCGCTGGGGTGTCTTCGTTTGCTGAGAACTGGTCCAGGCTGTTACTCCGTCAACACTACAAACTATACAACACACACCCAATTATCCAAGTTGGCTACAAGTAGGTTTATTCAGCAGCGTCACATACCCTTAGACACATCCCCCGTGACTCTAGTTGGCGTTGACTGGTTCATTGAAGAGCCGCACATAACCGATAGCATATACCGGTGACCCAAGTCGGTGTGAAAGAGGGTCATTTAAGAGTGGCTTATCCACAGTGTCCCAAACCCTGAAGTAGTAAAGGCAAGGCGCAAAAGACCAGGACTCAGGAAGAAGAACACAAACGACGGGACCGGTGCCGTTTGTGTTCTTCCTGAGTCCTGGTCTTCTGCGCCTTGCCTTTACTACTTCAAGCATGAACCAACTAGCCCAAGCAAGAGTTTTACTTGGTCACAAACCTAGTGGGTCAAATTGGCATTAAAAAGGTTCCTTAAACAGTGCCACCAACTAATATATACAAACTGTGTGATGCAAGTCGGCATGAAATAACTTCATTCGAGAGATGCATATAACCCATAAGAAAAGCACTACGACGCTAGTTGTCTTCATGTGCATTGAAGAGCAGCACTGTACACAGTTCATATCTTCAACACTAAGGTCCTCTTCCGGAGTTAAAGCCGGATACCTGTTCTGTAGCTTGATTCGGAATTCCACTATTTTCCGTCTTACCGATAACTCATTGATCGGCTTCTTATGTACCAGTTTCTCCCGTTCCCTCCTCAAGTCCAGGCTAATTCGAGTTCTTACTATCCTATGGTCACTGCAGCGCACCTTGCCAAGTACGTCCACATCTTGTATGATGCCAGGGTTAGCGCAGAGTATAAAGTCTATTTCATTTCTAGTCTCGCCATTCGGGCTCCTCCACATCTTATTTCGGCTATCACGCTTGCGGAAGAAGGTACTCATTATCCGCATATTATTCTGTTCTGCAAAGTCTACTAATACCTCTCCCCTGGTATTCCTAGTCCCTATGCCATATTGCCCTACTGACTTGTCTCCAGCCTGCTTCTTGCCTACCTTGGCATTGAAGTCGCCCATCACTATAGTGTATTTCGTTTTGACTTTACCCACCGTCGATTCCACGTCTTCATAGAAGCTTTCGACTTCCTGATCATCATGACTGGATGTAGCGGTGAAGACCTGCACGACCTTCAATTCGTACCTCTTATTAAGTTTCACAACAAGACCTGCCACCCTCTCTTTAATGCTATAAAATTCTTGTATGTTTCCAGCTATACCCTTATTAATCAGGAATCCGACGCCTAGTTCTCGTCTCTCCGCTGAGCCCCGGTAGCACAGGACGTGCCCGCTTTCCAGCACTGTATATGCTTCTTTCGTCCTCCTAACTTCACTGAGCCATATTATATCCCATTTATTGACCTCTAATTCCTCCAATAATAGCACTGCTAGACTCGCCTCTCTAGATAGCGTTCTAGCGTTAAACGTTGCCAGGTTCAGATTCCGCTGGTGGCCTGTCCGGAATGTACATTAAGGAATGTGTAATAGAAGTCGGTGGTGGCTCCGTTAGACAGGATGCCAGTAAGCTATCGCAGGAGACGAAAGATCTGACCAAGAAACGCCAATGTATGAAAGCCTCTATCCTTATATCTAGAATAGAACTGGCAGAACTTTCCAAGTTAATCAACAAGCGTAAGACAGCTGACATAAGGAAGTGTAATATGGATAGACTTGAACATGCCCTCAGGAACGGAGGAAGCCTAAAAGCAGTGAAGAAGAAACTAGGAATACGCAAGAATCAGATGTATGCGTTAAGAGACAAAGCCGGCAATATCATTACTAGTATGGATAAGATCGTTCAAGTGGTTGAGGAGTTCTACAGAGATTTATACAGTACCAGTGGCACGCACGACTATAATGGAAGATCGAATAGTCTAGAGGAATTTGAAATCCCACAAGTAACGCCGGAAGAAGTAAAGAAAGCCTTGGGAGCTATGCAAAGGGGGAGGACAGCTTGGGAGGATCACGTAACAGCAGATTTGTTGAAGGATGAAGGGCAGACTGTTCTAGAAATACTGGCCACCCAGTATACGCAATGCCTCATGACTGCGAGCGTACCCGAATCTTGGAAGAACGCTAACATAATCCTGATTCATAAGAAAGAGGAAGCCAAAGACGTGAAAAATTATTGACCGATCAGCTTACTTTTCGTTGCCTACGAAGCATTTGCTAAGGTAATTGCAAAAAGAATCAGGAACACCTTAGACTTCCGTCAACCAAAGGACCAGGCAGGATTCCGTAAAGGCTACTCAACTATAGACCATATCCACACTATCAACCAGGTGATAGAGAAATGTGCGGAATATAACCAACCCTTGTATAGAGCTGTCATTGATTACGAGAAAGCCTTTGATTCAGTCGAAACCTCAGCAGTCAAGGAGGGATTACGGAATCAGGGTGTAGACGACCCGTATGTAAAAATACTGAAAGATATCTATAGCGGCTCCACAGCCACCGCAGTCCTCCATAAAGAAAGCAACAAAATCCCAATAAAGAAAGGCGTCAGGCAGGGAGATACGATCTCTCCAATGCTATTCACAGCGTGTTTACAGAAGGTATTCAGAGACCTAGAGTGGGAAGAATTCGGGATAAGTGTGAAAGGAGAATACCTTAGTAACTTTGCGATTCGCTGATGATATTGCCTTGCTTAGTCACTCAGCGGACCAACTGCAATGCATGCTCACTGACTTGGAGGGGCAAAGCAGAAGGGTTGGTCTAAAAATTATTCTGCAGGAAACTAAAGTAATGTTTAACACTCTACAGCAGTTCACGATAGGTAGCGAGGCACAGGAAGTTGTAAGCGAATACATCTGTTAAGGACAGGTAGTGACTGCGGATCCGGATCAAGAGACTGAAATAATCAGAAGAATAAGAATGGTTTCACAGGCATTCTGAGATCATGAACATAAGTTTGCCATTACTCCTGAAGGGAAAAGTGTATAACAGCTTCGTCTTACCAGTACTCACTTAGGGGGCAGAAACGTGGAGATTTACGAAAAGGGTTCTACTGAAATTGAGGACGACACAACGAGCTATAGAAAGAAGAATGATAGGTGTAACGTTAAGGGATAAGAAAAGAGCAGATTGGGTGAGGGAACACACGCGAGTTAATGACATCTTAGTTGAAATCAAGAAAAAGAAATGGGCTCGGGCAGGATATGTAATAAGGAGGGAAGATAACCGATGGTCATAAAGGGTTAGGACTGGATTCCAAGGGAAAGGAAGCGTAGCAGGGGGCGGCAGAAAGTTAGGTGGGCTGGTGAGATTAGGAAGTTTGCATGGACAACATGGCCACAATTAGTACATAACCGGGGTAGTTGGAGAAGTATGGGAGAGACCTTTGCCTTGCAGTGGGCGTAACCAGGCTGATGATGATGATGACTGTACACAGTGACACATACCTGTGACCCAAATTGACGTGAGTGAACGAGGTTCACCGAAGAGCGGCAAGCACACTATGTCACAAATCTCGTCGCTCGAATTCGCATTAAGGGGGTTCCTTGAGCAGCACTTGTGATCTAAGTCGGCATGAAAAAATTGATGGAAGAAGGGCACGTACCTAGTACAGTGCGAAATACCCTGTGACGCTACTTGGCCGCTTGAAGTGCATCGCAGAGCTACACGTACACACTGACACATACGAGTTACCTAAGTTGACGTCAGTGAATGAGGATCACTGACGAACGGCAAATACACATTGTCACATACCCAGTTACCCTAAGTGGCGCCAAAGAGGTTCCTGGAGCAGGACCACGCACCCAAAATATCATGTCCTGTTACCCAAGGTGCTCAGACAGCTGGTTCTGAACCCGGTGCTCTCAACACAGCAACCTGACACTCCACCAATTTGACGATGGACTACCCAGTAACCCATGTTGCTGGGGAAGAGGTTAGGGAAGAGGTTAGGTTAGGTGCACATATATTGCACAAACACGGTGAAGTTCGCAAATAATGCTAACTCAATTAAAACCTATTTTCCAGCGCTACGCGGCATCCAACCAGCGTGACGTATATTAAGACAATCTTGTCTGAATATATTGCAGACACGCGCTACGAGAGGACTTCACAGGGCCGCCACAATATGGCGCAGCATGCCCTAAGGAATGTATATTAGGTTAGTGCGGTAGCAGTAGACACCACAGACATCATGCGTTTAGGCGGTGGTGGTATGGTGCGTCGGCACATTGCTTGAGTGATAAGCGATTTAAAATCTACTGTTATCCTGCGATGGTGTATAGTTGATATAGTGTTTGCTTTTCTGAAGTGTTTTCTTGGCATTGAAAGAGAGGATTTATGAGAAAGTGAAATATTGGCTAATAAAATAAACAAAATATGCGATAGGTTGTATCTTCTCTAATCACGTTAGGTGTCCATAGTAGTGGCCATACCAGGTCACTGTTCGAACAATTCACAATTATCAATTCTTCTGCTGATGTGCACCGCTGTTCTTAAAATTCGCCTCATGGCGAGTGCATCGCAAAAAATTTGTTCTGTTATATTACTTCTATCCTCTTGGAATAGTGTCATTTTTAGCACAAATTCATGGGATTTGCAAAGTCCCACTTGAAAGCAAAGTGCACTTTTTTTTTCGAAAGGTAAGCGCAACTTCAAGTGTAGCATTCATTATCTCCGCGTAAGATACCGCCTAATACTACCGATATAAAAGCCCATTCATACGAACAGCACCACGAAGTAATACACTAACACGTAATGTTCCAGGTTGCTATAACGCTGCTCTTGAGGGTTGAGGGTTGAAGTTCCTGCAAATTCACAGCGTATTGTGTTTTTCCTAAGGTTTCCTTACGCTGATTATTCTTCAGAGACATTTTCAACTGTATCTTCAGTCATTCTGCTCCAATCACTTGTGTCTTGTAAAATATTCTAGCAGAAACGATCGAAGACGATCACCCAAGTCGAGAATGGATGATTCCGAAACTTGCTAAGGGCAGGCTTCCAGGCCATCATTGCACCATGATACCTTATATACGTACATCAGCCGGCAAACGGAGCGGTAATGTCACTGCTAAGCACAATGCAAATTGATAGCACGACATAGGATATCTTATCATTACTGCACACCAGTTGAAACTTCTTAAACCCCTCCCTCTCCACAGCCCCTCATCGATAGTATTCTGGCGGCAGCTTGACTGCGCGGGCTGTCCATCAAACGATCGTGCTAGACATGGAGCCCATTAGGATGGACGGGGTGCTACAGTTGAATAGAGTTGGAATTAGCACACATTGCGCCCCGTTGGTCCATTTAATCTAAGAAATCGGCAAAGACTGCTTTCGTACGTACTGCCATATGCGCAATCGCTCATGTTTGTCGCTACAGTTGTATATTGGACATCATACGCAGTAGTACATATGGAGTGGCCCAAGCTTTATGTTTAAAATAACAGCAGCTAGTATCTACCTTGTACAAAGTGGGATGAAAAGGTAAAGAAATATTTCTGGTAAAATAAAAGCAAGATGGGGAACGAGGTATCGGAACTACATAGGCCCATATCTCATTAAATTAAAACGCACTATGAATATTTTCCAAAAATGAATTTGTCGAGAACCTTAGCGATGCGTTTAAAGAGTACGTTCACCGCCCAAGTGCCAAGCCATTTACAAGTTCTATTCGGACAAGCTCACCAAGATTGCTACTACTGGGCTAGTTTCTAATCAGCAGCATTTACAGAAAAATGCTGTGTACTTTTCGTTCTTTTGCCATTATATTTACACGTGTATAAGTCATTTAAGTTTTGCGGCGATGGTCTTTCAACAGTAAACATTTTTTACAATGTTATCGCTCGGCGCAAGACGCAAGCTCATCTATTGGAACTCTTTTGGATGTTGTTGCCTCTTCTATGGCAAGCGAACCTTGAGTAATCAGATCGCATGGGCATCGCCCTTAGTGTTGTACGTTATGAAAGCACGCCAGCACTAGTACTACACTGAAATCTTCCACCAGTCGTGTATGGATGGCCGACGCGCTTGATCCATGGATCAGATTTTGATGACCGACACCTGTGCTCATGCATCGTTGCGTTCAGCTGTTACTTGCATTTCTGGGCACAAGTTCACCCGTAAAAATTTAGGTTCCATGAGTTACAGTTGCGTTACTTTTTGTTTTTAAGTGCGATGACAACGAATAAATATTTTTTATTCAATTTCTTTACGCTGAACCGTGAGAGGCCTACAAGTGCTCCGTACAGAGGTTTAGTTTAACTCTAATAACGGGTGCAGTGGTAAGATTTCTGTTTTGGTAAACCTGGAAAGTGCCACAAAATATAAACGTACACAACGTGCAAAAACTGCGGAGAAATAGATAAACTCTACGTTTTCAAAACTAAGCAGTGGCTGGCTGCCCCCGTCATATATCCAGCCATATGCCGCATCTAGCTCAGTAACCGTAATATAGCCGTCAAATTGAAACTTGACTAAAAAACTTTGAGGATGACTACAACATTACTAAAGGAAATATACGAGACGATATAGAAAGCGAAAATGAGTAATTTTGTACCTCGATGGGAGGAGGCGAGCTGTTCATACCGTAGACTCTTTCGATGTAGTGTCCATTGATTTTAAGATTCCACTCAACTGTGCACACTTTTTTTGTTGTCAGCGTTCAACTGCATCGTAAAAAAGTAGAATCGCTGTTTCTGTTTTGTAACTCGGTTGCACTATCTTGATCTTGACTAGTGTTCCCTGCATTTTTTTTATATTTCTGTGCACTAATGAAACCTTTATGAAACACCCAAACCAGAATGAACAGGCTGCTTCACCCTGGTGAGTATGCTCGCAATAGTGGGTAAAGCAACGGTGATTGTTTTAGGTAATAGAAAAAAATTTGTGGTATCTAGTCTCGAATGGCGGCCCGTGTATTTTTGAGCACTGGTCGCAGTGGAATTAATACGCTTGTCTGAACGGTCGTGCTTATGATACTTGAGACTTCATTTTGCTTAAAAAATAACACTCACCACGACCATGAATGAAAAAAAAGTGTTAGGAGAGCTTTTGACCCGTACCACAAAGTGACACAATGAAACAGAAACTGCCCCATCCTTTCAAATAAAAGAACACCGCCTCCATAGACAAACACAAAGAATATTAGGGCTTCAAGACAGCCCAGCAGCAGGAAGGAAGTATGTAAATGCTTTCCTGCCTACCTCGGTCACTGGGCAGTTTCTGGTCAAATGAGTACATCGGGATTTTGTGCAACGGAAACGGCCCGCAACCAAGCATTAGACCAACTTAGGCAGCTTAGTACGTGGCAATGTGTACACATGGACCGCTGTTCAATGAAACACTTTCACGCAGACTCGGCGCACTGGGTATGTGTGCCTCGGTTTGTGTTGGTCGTCGATAAACCTCTTTGGTGCCGACTTGGGTGGAATCTTATGTACGAGACGGCGTGCGCCACTCTTCAACGAAAGTCTTTGTCGCAAAGTTTGCTAACTAGCCATTTACCAATGAAAATGTGTCGCGCAAGAATGGGCAAAAAGGTCCTTCTTTATGGGGTACTCGGAGGAATCGAGTCCATGTCGCAAAGGTTCCTCAAGAAATGCAACCCGACGCTCCAGCAGGCTGTGCAACAAATGAATTGTGTACGTTCCGTTTTTGAGTGACCGTCCTTCATGCCAACTTTCGCGAGCTGCATGAAGAGTGCAGTGGTCTGGCCCGCTTTTTGATGAACATCTCATCATCTTGGGTCACTGAGTATCTGCACTGTGTGTGCGATAAGTTAGGCAACAATTCCCAGGGTTTGTAGGTACCGGCGTGGCGCGCTTCTCATCTTGGTACGCCGCTTGCGGGCATCGTTGAAGTGAAGGCGGCCTTACAATGTCTTCTGTCATCTCTTCGTCGCGGGTCCAGTTAATAACTGGTGTTGCAGATACGAGAAGTGCATCACCATATGATCGCGAAAGGACACGACGTTGTGTTTCAGAGGCTGCCAGGCCATTGCTGTATATGCGGCAGCTACCTCGCTGACGAAGCTGCTAGAAAAGCACACGAAGGAACAACCCTCGTTTTATTACCTTTATCGCGAACTGACGCAGCCCACCGCTCAAGCAAGACAGCGCACCGTATCGCATTGGAGAAGGGGCACACACCTGAGTTCACTAAAGATCGATTGCATTCCCTCGACCCCCTAAGGCAACTGTGGCCGTTACCAGGGCTTCCGCGAAATGAGGAAACAATGCTATGCCGCTTACGTTTGGGCGTTGCACAGCTCTCAATCAGATAGAAAACCATCCACCTTCAACAAGATCTTGGGGCCATGGCCTCGCATATCGCAGCTACAAAAAGCCACTAAAGCGCTGCTGCGATATTTAAAAGCTACCATATTTAGTCGCCGTTTGTTTTCCGGACTGACTGACCCAATGATATCCCCAGCGGACTTTTTCTTCTTATAACCTTTCCGTCCCCTTTTCCTTTCCCCCTTATAGGGTAGCCAGCCGGGCTCAGTCCCGGTTAACCTCCGTACCTGTTATTATTCAGTTGCTTTCTCTCTCTCTCTCCCTGACGCGCCACTCGAGAAATCGCACCGACCACGGGTTTGGTTCACCGGACTAAGACATGTTTTTATAAACGGGATGTTTCTTTACACATTTCAATAATTTGCATTTAAATTTTTTGCTACATGGAGTATTTTACATGTATTTTATTTATTAGCTTGTAATTTTTTTCCAGTTATTAGGTTTTGCGTTGTTCACGTTTATAATGCATCGGTTTGACTTGCCCCACATCGCGTCTATTGTATTGTGGGGTTGAGAGGCCTCTTTAGCGGTCCTCGTAACATGTTTCTTTTTTTTATCCTGACTTGCATACTCTGTGTCTGATAAATGAAAGAAGATTTGATTTATTAATGAATTTTTTGGCCATAACGTCGACTATTAGACGGCTGCCACGTCCAGGAATCTGCTTTTATCCCAGTATTGCCTACAGCATCTTTTTAGAGCGAAGCTGTATATGGCTAGGTTTTTGTTTCTTCTGCGTGCGTAGAAGATGTGCGTGCAGAGCAAGACATATTAGCAAGGCCAGCCCTCAAACGCACCCGGCGTCGAACAACGCTTGCCGCGCACCCAGTGGCGTAGCTAGGTCACGTGGCACCCGGGGCCCTTAAGTTTTCTGTCACCCCCCCCCCCCCCCCCGCTGGGACGTGTAGCCGGCGGAAAGAGGGGTGTCTTCAGACGTATATGACACCCCCCCTCCCTCACTGGCCCCTTGCACCCGGGGCCCACGGCCCCCCGGCCCCCCCTGTTGCTACGCCACTGCGCGCACCGATAACGTCGGAATATAGACGCTAATGGCGCGTTTGCAGTTCCACTTTTCGTGCGTTCCTCTTTACTGTGCCGTCAATATCGCCACGTGATGTTAGCAGCAAATGCATGTTGGTTGTGCTATGGGTAGGATTCGTATTGTGTGCACTGAGGAAGGGTAGCTTGCCATCCAAGAGCGACGGCGTGAGCAGAAACGGGAATGGGCGCAAGTTGCGGTGGCAAGCCGCTAAGGCCGAGCGCGCGTCGTTCGACGGGCCTGGACCGTCGCGTAGCCGCCTTCCTTCCGACGAAGGGCAGCAGTTTGCCCGCGAAGATTGCCTTCGCGAAGAGAAACGGGAATGGGCACGACGAGCAGCCCGCCAATGTCAAGCGTATGCACGATGCCCGTTGGGAAATCGAATACCGCGATGAGGATAGGTTCGGCATTCAACGCTACGCACTTAGGAATGTACTAGCTATTCGTCAACGGTCGTGTATAGAGCAGACGCATGCGAGAAATCTTTCCAACATTGCCGTTCAGCCCATGACGGTGCAACATAGTGACCATAAAGCCATGATCCCAATATTAACGAAATGAAAGGAAAGTCACTGCCTTTACATTCCCTATTGAAGGATGAGTAGTGAAACTGCGTGTGTGGGCCTCTTAACACTGAAGTGCGCCTTCACCGTAGGTCAACCCAGCATTGCACTATCTTCGCGATCGGTGGACCTATGGAGACGGCTTATGGCCTGCATCTTCTCAGGCGTGGGTCTACCCTGTATTGCATTATCTTCGGGATCGGCCCATGTTTTGGGAGTGCTCCACGCCTGCTGCACCTCCGCCGCGGGTTGGCCCGGTATTGCGCTGTCTTGGGGATCGGCCCACCCACGGGGAGTGCTTGACTTCTGTATGGCTTCCACCGCGGGTTGGCCCGGTATTGCGCTATCTTCGTGGTCGGTCCACGTATGGGGAGTGCTTGACGCCTGCTCACCACGGCGGTGGGTTGGTCCGGTGTTGATTTTTCTTCGGAATGTGCCCACGTATGCAGAGTGCTTCATGGCTGTGTCACCTCCGCCGCAGTTAGGCCCGCTATTACACTATTCTCGTGATTGGCCTACGAATGGGAAATGTTTAACGTCTGCATCGCTTGCGCCGCGGGTCCACCCGATGTCGCCTTATATGCGGGATCGGCGCACGTATGGGCACTGCTTTAGGCCTGCTTCAGCTCCGACGCGGGTCGGCCCGTTATTGCAATATTTTCGGGATCGGCCCCGGTATGGAGAGTGCTTGACACCTGCTTCACCTTCGCGGCGGGTCCCGGCGCGGTATTTCTCTATCTTCGGGATTCGCCCACTTATGGGGAGTGCTTGACGCCTGCTTCAGCTTCACCGCGGGTCCGCCTGGTATTGCATTATCTTCGTACCATTTCATTGTAAACGTTTCAGAGGTCCGTCAGCCACGTTAAGCTGATTTTGTGCGCATTTAGTGGGATGCTGCAAAATGGTGCAGTAACGATTACGTCACACATTCAGTATTGTTAAGCTCCCTTCTTCGTACGCTTCTCGAAGTAAAAATTGGAACATAAATAAGCAAACGACGTCAACACCGTGGCATGACCACAACAGTATGACAAGAATCAGACAACCACGGTTGTAACAATTATGGCGTGGATGGCCTGATGACGACTCTATGAGAGAGATGGCGTGATACTGAGGCCGTGACAACAGCGGCACAAATGCAATGGCACATGCCCAGTAGCAGATACCTTCCGGATCTGTCTGCTGCGCCGTCTGGAAGCAGCCGCCAATGCAAAAGGCCCGAGCGGCTGAAAATGAAGCAAGTAGCAAAGAAAGCTTAACGCTATAAAAAAGATCACTGTCACTTCTAATCCGTGAAGATAGTCGAAGAGCAAAGCTTTGTTAATTGTACCGAGATTACACAATGAAATTTAAACTTCACAAGCAGTCCCGCTTTCGCTCGCGGTAGGCCGCTTCTTCCTCAGGAGTACGCACTAGTCATGGCCTTCCCATAGGTGTAGTTGGAAGGGAATGTGTGGAACACACAATCCAGCCACCGCGTGTTCAGCACAAGGCCCACCACTGGAGATATGGGTGCTGCGACCGTTTTGACGATTCGTTGCGTTGGTCCGACGATTGACGTTGCTGACGGCATTTCTTGCTGGCTCAAAAGAGGCGGCATCTACGTACTCTTAGTATCGCGTTCCAATAGCTGGGCGCTCCTCGTTGGCCGGAAACAGCCGGCATAAGATTTGTATCTTCCGTGGCAGGGTGGAATCAATCGTCGATAAATTCGATTCCCATCTCGAGCTATTGACGACGACCGTATATGATTCAAGTATAAGACAGCATTCTCATTGGGGAGAAGGGGTCACTCTAACCCCTTTCCTCCTGTGGATTTCTTCTTCTTCATTCCCGCTAGGTCACGCAGCCCCATATTTAGCGAAGTCCGACAACGACGGCGTAGATTCCGCAAAATAACTTTACTGTAAAAGAAGTTCAGATCTTGCATGAAAAATACTACAATGAAAAAAACGTGCTTGGCACAGCTGGTCAAATCAAGCAGTCTAGGTGATTGTTTGGGACCATCTCGTTTCAAAAGGAACGCAAATAAATCATCATCATAATTAGTGTCGTATTGCGCCTAGAGGTGTGTGCCCAGACGTGGGCACGCCGCCACCGCCTAAGTTTCCTGCCGGCGAGATCGGCAGGTCATTTAAATGGGAATAAAGATTTATCTTTTAGATCAATCCAGCCACGCTTGAGATTTTGTGTAGTCTAGTTTAATTATTTTGCCTGTCTTAGGCATAGAAACATGTCAAGCAGGGAAGCAATGAATAATACAGGAGAAACAAAAGTAACCCTGCTCTTCATACGTCGGCGCGTGCGTGTCGTCAGAAGTCAGCACAACGTGGGATCCCCAAAACTTCTCCTTGAAAAGCGTAATATGGCGCAACGAGAAAGTACAGCTGCCTAAAAAAGTCGGCATCACGGCTTGCGGGTTGTGGGAACTGTATTTTCTGGTATAATCGGCGATACGTCAGATAGCGGCATAAGCGCGAGAGATGCAAATTGTAGCAAGATAGAAGTTTCTGGCCACGATGTGTTTAACATTCTGGTTGAAAGGTTTCGTATTATTCGGGCGGTTGCATTCGTACGAGTGTTTCTACATTTCTACGTAAAGAAAATACGTTTACATATCTACTGCTTGGAGCAGTCTCTTTGTAGTATTCATGCAAAACAATTTGTGCAACTGACATCGATTGCTACTGTGAACTATACTATAGTTTCGACTGCAGGTTCAAGAAGGGCTCCCTTTTTGCCACAAATAATTCTCGCACCAAAGTGTCACCTGTATTTCTACTAACCCACACTTTGTTCCCACAACATGCTGACGACGAGTTAACAAATTGAGAACTTTTGTTTTTACAGCATCATAACATGCCTCAGTTGGAAAGAGAAAAAAATTTCACTTGATGCACAAGAAAAAAAAGTATTTTAGGCAATTTTTCTTTAAGGAAAAAGAAGGTCATCAGAAAAGTTACATAGGCAAAGGGTGAGTAATTTTCATAACGAGTGATCTTACATTTTGTCCAGTAGGGAAGATGCGTTATAACATGTGCTGATTGGCTGAAAGCTTTAAGGCTGAACTCATCAAATGTTTACCATAGAGGAGGTCTGTTTTTTTATGTAAAGCGCATTGTATAAACACAATTTAATTCTGAACAATTATCTACGTATCTAAACATTGGCAGGGGCGTCAGCGCTGGCTTAGCCATTCTAGACGACTTCACTGACTCTATGGAGAATGAAAAAAATATCACGTATAAAGCGAGGCATAGCAAAAGAAAACAATTGCGACTACGACGCAACAGCAACGCTAGGCATATTCGTGGACACAGGAATATACAAACACACTCAACATAGACGCTTTTAGATATGTACCCAAACGTCTTTCTTTAAATATGTCGGCCGAAGAGCAGAGAACGTAGGAAACGTTTTGTATTTCTCTCACTTTCAACACCTCTGTGTGGGGCCCTCTCAGCCCTTAGTGTGGAAATGCCAGAATTTCAACCAGTCTAACGAAGAAGATTGACGCGCAACGGCTTGAAAACGGAAATGGGATGTGACATGCGCGTCGCTTAGTGCCGATATGTGCAAGCATTGCATTGCAGCTGCGTTAAATTACACCAGGTACTACGACATGTAGCAGATGCATGCTACATGTAGCCGAAATTGGTTAACTCAAGCAGACTTGCTCACTATTTGTCGCCGCCACGTATTAAACAGGATGTCAATAAATCATCAGCAACATTGTATTGTTCCACGGGTCAAGAGATCTGAAGCGTGCGCCGCGTAGTCTCGATATCTTCGGTACACGTAATGGCGCCAACTCGCGAGGTGCTAATCGCTGCTGAAGAAGCGATTCGCATAAACTACGCACGCGGATGAAACCAAGGAACGTCGGGTGAGGAGTGCGCTGTGCAGAGAGCCGGACAAACAGCAGCTCGCCGTGGAAGCCAGGTGGACAGTTCAGATCGTTCTTGTCAAAACGACGCGAAATAACTTCAGCGCGAAGAGATTCTAGTTATTGCTAGTGAAAATAGAGATCCTACGTAGCCGCCCCTCTAGCTAACGCTGTGACTGCGCTTTGTACGCTTACAAGTGATGCGACTTTCTAAATTTGGAACGTCTATAGTCCTCCTATGTAGACCTTTATATCATGCTTTGTTGGCTTCTTATTCAGCACGATACATATTCGTAGTCAGAGAAAGCACGATGCAGCACAGACAAAATAAAAAGACACACACACACAAACACATTTATATATAAGAGGTGCCGCAGGCATGTTTAGCCAGTGTTTAACAATATGCCGCTGCACTCGAAGATGAAGCCACCAAATGCACGCTGCTGATTATTGTATGTAGTCAGTAACTATATCTTTTGTATTCGCCTTAATTTCATTTCATTTATTTTACCCTCAAGGTACATAGTACATTATAGAGGGGAGGGGCTAAATGAATACAAAGTAAACATCGGCAAAAGCAACTCAAACAAAATAAATACCAGCAGTAATAATTCCAAATTCGACATCCGATGATAAACATTGTGATGTTCTTATTGTGATAACAAAATTGTGATGTTGGTCAACACTAATTAAACAACTTGGGAAGCAAGGAAGTTACGCAAAAAATTCTAATTAGAAATCTGTAGAGTGGTGTACGTAATATTTGTGCATAATACATAACTCACTGCTTATAATGTATTAGCCTTTTCCGTCTCATTGCAGATTTCCATGAAATAAAAAAAAATATCATGTGATGTGCCCGCTTGCGCGCCGTGACTGCTGCTCTACAAAACGTTTCTTGTAAAAACGAACATAGCATCTAGCAGTGCGTGCTGTCTCTATAAGGGCGACAGAACAGTGACGCATGCGTTGGCTGCGTGATTTACGCCTCCAATGTGCTCCCCTCGCACGGGTTCATGATAGCGATAAGCAGTGCAGCTTATCGTGAGACATACATCTCCTTTTTTTTTTTGCCCACAACTTGGCTCATAGGCGCCTGTTCCTGCGTTGACCGTTGGCGTCGGCGTAACGGAGTGAACGAGCACAGCGAAGGATGAAAGAATGAACGCAAAGTGGGCATGAAAGACGACGATAGCGAAGAAAGTGTGAGGAAAGCAGAGGAGGAAGGTATGGTGAAAGCGTGAGAAGCGTAGTGCCGAGCAAAACGGGCTCTCTGGCTGCGACCGCTAGGAGATAATGCCATAGTAGCGTGCCAACGTCTATCAACAGATGGCATGCAAAGAATCAGTTAACCGATGCCATTTATAGAAATAAAGCTCTGCTTGAGCGGAGGTTTGTCTGCACGTGTGCCGAGAATCACGCTCGCGCATCACCCCCAAGCAGTCTCGCGTTCTCCTGATTAGCAAGGTAGGCGCGCAACATTTCGCTCCGTTCGCAGTTTGCCGCACGAAAGAGATTTTCGGCGCCAGTGAATATAGCTCGAAATGAAAACAAGTATCGGCTTTTCATTGTGGAGTACCGCAATCGACGGCGCATTCTTCCCTCCAGAAAAAAACGGCACAACCTGGGTAAAATGCGGGAAGCGGTATAATGTCTCACAACGACTTCGTAAGGTTCTGCTGCGAGGGAAAGACTGGGGAATGAGAGCCGACCCCGCAGGTGGGGGTGCAGTTAAACACAACGTCCGAAAGCGTTAGCTACCAGAAGGCTAGAATCGGAAAAAACTGAAACTCCCGCACTCGTGACGCAAGGAAGACAGTCATACATTCTAGTGGTCGAATGGAAGCTAGAGCTCACATAAGCGCTCCAGCTTGTGCTAGGTAGGATGTGTCGTATACGTGCCAGTCCTGTGAAAGAGGTGTAATGCGGGCGACCGCCTTTATAACGGAATGATTGCGCCTCCGGAATCCTTCGTTATACAGGTCACATCATCGCAAAGGAAACACAGCCAACAGCTCACAGAAGAACAGGGACAGAGTTATTCCTGCGTTATTCAGCTCATCACGTTCCATAGACGTTCGTTGTGGAAGTGCTGGATGGTAGTTCCCGTCGGCGTGAGGGAAGCGTGCCTATGGTTTGAACGTCGTGGTGCTATCTATGTCTGTGGCTTCAGGACTTCTGTCTAACGAACGACGAACGATTATGAAGTCAATTGCTGTTGGAGACGAATTGCAGACGCGCAAGCATGTGTGTTATTGCTCATATCCACGGGAGTTGCTCTGGCGATTTTTGCAATCTTCTGAAAAATGCATTGTCATTGCATGATTTAAGGTGAAAATCAGAATTGTCTTCATGAAACGCATCAGTTGTAGCGAAATCCTTTTGGCTCATTATCTGCTGCGCAAACCAGTAAAGAGTACAAATGTGATCATGAGTGTCAAAATTGGCATGAAAGCGCATTTCTAGAGGCGAAAGAAAGGAACATCTATGCCGACCCTCATTTGCAAGAAGAATCTCGTTATGTGAACGTCACCGGGTGACTGTGATGTTATCAAATTTACGTCAAAAAAGGTTTTTAAAGAGCGCTAGATGCCCGTTGGACCGGTGGGCCCATACCCAGTGGCCCACACTCAACGGACCCTGTTGACACATAATACAATTGCCCAATTTCACCACAGCGACATTTGCCAGGAGGAGGGAAGATAACCGATGGTCATATAAGGGTTACGGACTGGATTCCAAGGAAATGAAAGTGTAGCAGGGGGCGGAAGAAAGTTAGGTGGGCGGATGAGATTAAGAAGTTTGCAGGGACAACATGGCCACAATTAGTGCATGACCGGGGTTGTTGGAGAAGTATGGCAGAGGCCTTTGCCCTGCAGTAGGCGTAACCAGGCTGGTGATGATGATGATGACGACATTTGCCAATGCCTACTTTGTCTGCAGGGCTGTTCGCAAAAAGATCAGCCACTCCACAGCAATAGCGTGCTCGTACTTCTATGATACCTTGCATTTGACGATCGGGCGCTTTGCCCATTTCACCTCGTCGGTTCTAATGTGAAAGTTCCGACAGTGCTGTGAAGCTTTCTGCTTTTTAACGTGATGAAATGTTGCATCGTCGCAAATTTCTCCAACTTAACTCACAGTTTGTTCGTACCGGTTGTTGATAGGGAAGGCTCATGAGATATTCACTACTTTACACTACAGCCCCATAGCTCCAAGAAGCAATGGCAGCCGTAAATGATGATGTGCTTTTGGAACAAAGCAGGCCGTGTATCATGTCATCAGCAAAGCTTGCCGTTGTGCAGTTGCAGTAAGAATTTGTAATTTAATGACGCATTCCTTTACCATCACGTCTGCACGTTGAGCACGGCTACTCAACCGCTTACTTTACGTAATTACGCTAACGGAACGTTTGCACTTGATGAACAGCATGGAAATGGCCGTATAAAATATGGCGCTCGTCGAAGTGGTATCAGTAACGAAATAGTGGGAAAGAGTATTGAGTCGCTACTGCAGCTGCGTGATATTCCACGTTCGCGGCCTACGGCGCCGAGAAAGTTTGCTGTCTCTCCATGCCGAGAGAAATGAGCGAAATCACTTGGTGGCGTTCTAAAAGCTAAAAGGCACCGGTGGTGAACGCGTAAGTCTCAAAGGCCTGCCTTCGACGGTCTCCAGGAATAACAGATGACCAGGCGAACGCAGAAATCAAGGGGGTGGCTGAAGCCCCAGGGCACTCTGTGTTGGAATAGAAGGAGATTTGCCAGAAACCTTGCGTGGTTAAGCGAATCCTATTCCCCAATATATCGTATTTAGGTTCTCCCGACGAAATAACATGGGCATGTCATATGCCGGTAAAGATCCTCTTCGTCGCTGGCAGACATTGGTCTTCACTACATGGCTATTTCTAGGAAACACGGCTCTGCAACTACGTTATACCTAATTTAGCTATCTTGTTAATATTCTTTGGCAACTTGACCCATTTTGTCATTTGTCTTTTTGACGGTATCCAACTTTACGCGCGCCAAACAGGGGAAGTGCATGGGTCATGGCCTTATGATTAGAGCGTTCCGTTGATGGACTTTAGCCTAGAAGATTCGAAACCAGTCATCGATCATGCGGTAATGCGATTAGCATTGCTGCAGCAATTGACCATGCTTGCGGGATATATTTATTTACCCTCTTTCACGCCAACTTGGGTAACTGAGTATGGGTCACTGGGTATGCGCAACTTTATTAAAAAAATCGGGGTGCATTAATTCTTTAGACATGATTGGCAATTTTTATTACTATTAGCAAAATATCTTATGGTTTTTTGGGTAATTGTTGTTCCTGTAATGAAGAAGAAGAGCACAAGAACAAGGCGAGCCAGACCGTCTCTTCCATGCCTGCTGTGCAACCAGTGGGCCAGCCGGATCGCCAGTGCTTGGCATGAGTGTGAGCCGTTCAGGCGACCAGCTGTTCCAGTTCTGCGTCACCTGCCTCCGCGGTGACGAAGAGACGCTACCCTCGGATTGTTCAGTGCACCCATTACAATTGGTGGAAGGTGCGGAGTACTCAAGGACATCTGCACCCTGGAACTCCGGTCTCAGACTCTGCCTACCGTCACGCCTGACTCTCCCCAGCCGACGCCGCCGCCATCCCTCGTTGCCTGCTCTGGCGCTGTCCCGCAACGCCATCCAGCGGTTTTCAGCGGTACGGATGAACAGGACGTCAATGACTGGTTGGCCACGTACGAACGGGTGAGCTTGCACAATCGATGGGACGATACCGCCAAGTTAAATGCCGTCATATTCTACCTTGCTGGAGTGGCTCACCTGTGGTTTAAAAATCACGAAACCGACTTTCAGTCCTGGTCCGCGTTCAAGACCAGTTTCGCTGCAGTTTTCGGTCGCCCTGCCGTCCATAAGTTGCGTGCCGAGCAGCGGTTACGAGAGCGAGTGCAACAACCCGGTGAAACATTCACCTTGTATATTGAAGAGGTTCTCGACCTATGCAAACGTGTGGATGCGTCTATGCCCGAAAATGACAAATTGAAGTACATTTTGAAGGGCATCGCCGATGATATTTTCCAAATGTTGATCGCCAAGAGCCCGCGCACCGTAGCAGAGCTCATAAACTTGTGCCCAAGCTACGATGAGTTGGGGAGGCAGCGCGAGCTGACTAGGCGCCCCTCAGTGGCTGACAAAGCCCTCTCTTCCATGACAGCCTTCTCTGATCGTTCCTTCTTGCTCACACAAATCCAAGCTTTCGTGCGGGAGGAAGTTGCACGTCAGCTTTCTCTGCTACCCTTCGCTGAGCTACAGCAGCCGCTGCCGCAACAGCATCCTACGCAGCTCGCTCCTACGCTCCGGCGGGTCATTGAAGACCAAGTTACTGAGGCTCTACCAATGCAGCATGAGCAGTATCCTGCCGCCGCGCCACTTACTTACGCATCCGTCGCCGCGCAACCCCTTCGTCAACCACACGTTGTGCTACATCCTCGGCCGCCACCAACCGTTCATAGTCCCGTTCATCGACCTGGTCCTGCCTATACTAATCCTTGGCGCACGCAAGACAACAGGCCTATATGCTATGCCTGCGGTATTCCCGGCCAGGTTGCATGACTCTACCGCCGCCGCATGCTGCACTGTGATGAATTTGTGCAGTCGCCTCCCTACGCCGACGTGCAGCCTTTCCACTACACTTATTTTAGTCGGAAGTCGAACAGGCCACCAGCCGAGAGCGCGGTCCTTACACGTCGTTCACCTTCCCCGCGTCCCCTCTCGTTGTCCCCCATGCGTCGGCGCCCTTCACCCACGCAAGAGGAAAACTAAGCGCCGCAGTTCAGGAGGCAAGAACCGCGTCGCCATCGATCTTTACAAGTCCTCCATTGTCGCCTTCGAACGTTGTCTATCTTACTGTTGACGGCGTCCCTACCGTTGCGGTAATTGATACTAGAGCAGCCCTCTCTGTCCTAAACGAACGCCTCTCTCGAAAAGTTACGAAAAGTTACGACGCCTGTTTCTGGGTTTTCTCTTCGCACAGCAAGCGCCCAGCCAGTTCAGCCTTCAGCAGCATGCACAGCTAGAGTTGTTATTCAGGGCGTTCTCTATATTGTGGAGTTTGTGGTTCTCCAGTCCTGTAATCACGACGTGATACTTCGGTGGGACTTTCTTTCGCGAAACAACGCCGTCATCAATTGTGCACGTGCTGAAGTCGAATCATCGCCTCTGTGACGTGCCCCTCGTCGGCGCCACTTCTCTTCCCGCTAAGCTACTTCTTTGAGAAGACATCGCCATACCGCCGTACTCGTATGCCGTTGTTCCCGTCTTCTGTGGCACTGTCTCTGAAGGCGCTGTCCTCTTCACTCCTTCAGAACTGTTCATGACCCGCAAAGACGTTCCCCTGCCTTTCGCCGCGCTTGACATTTCAGCCGGCTTGAGCACCATAGTTATCTGCAATCCGCTCCATACAGCCCTGATGGCTATTCGCGGCAAAGCACTTGGCCATGTTCAGCCTATTGATGACATGTTTATAACCGACGTGCCGGATGCTTCGTATGCAGAGCTCAAGAGCACAAGAGCAAGGCCAGCCAGATCGTGTCTTCCATGCCTGCTGTGCAACCAGTGGGCCAGCCGGATCGCCAGTGCTTGGCACGAGTGTAAGCCGTTCAGGCAACCAGCTGTTCCTGTTCTGCGTCACCTGCCTCCTCGGTCACGAAGAGACGCTACCCTCGGAACTGTTCAGTGCACCCATTACATTACTTTCTTTCATATATTAATTAATATGGAATGTAGCACATAGTCAGAGACACATACCCATGCACCCAATTTGGCAAAGGGTAGGTTGATTAAAGACCGGAGCACACCGTGTGAGAAACACACTTTGACCCTAATTGATGCCGCACAGGTTTATTAAAGCAGCACCACGTACCCTGTTTCATACTCTGTTACAAAAATTTGCGCCTGGGCGTTCGTTTCAAACCTCGTTCACTCAGTAGAGCAACCTGATATTCGACCCATTTCATGACGAGCTACCCAGTGTCCCAAGTTGCTGGGGATGAGCTTAGGCGCGCATATATATATATATATATATATATATATATATATATATATATATATATATATATATATATATATATATATATGTAAATCTGTGTGTGTGTGTGTGTGTACGTGTACGTGTACGTGTACGAGAAGAACGAGCAGCCGGCACTGATTCGAGCAAGACGACGACAACGAGGGTTGGAGGCGTTGTGCCTTTGTTGCCGAAGCTCTGTGTCCTCTTACTGCGGTACTCTGCTATCTGTGGGTTTCATCAATGAAACTATAACGCCTCTTGACATTTGGTTGGCGTGCTGAGACTTTTATAAACCTGGAACTCCGTAGCCGGACGCTCCCTACCGTTTTTGCCTTGCCTAAGGACGCCGCGCAGCCCGATCCACCCCTGGCATCGCCTGTAATCTGCTCCGGTGCTCTACGCCAACGAGATCCTCCAGTCTTCAGTGGCAGCGACGACCATAACGTGGGGGTTGGCTCTCGTCATACTATCGCGTGAGTGCGCATTACAAATGGGATGTCACAGCTAGACTGACTAACGTCATCTTCTATTTTTCTCGAGTCGCTAATCTCTGGTTTAGGAATCATGAATTCAACCTTTCCACCTGGACAGCATTTACCCATTTTTTCAAAGAAGTCTTCGGTCGCCCTGCTGTTCGCAAGTTTCACGCAGAACAAAGCTTGCGTGGTCGCGCTCAGCAAAAGGGTGAAAACTTCACCAGCTACATTAAAGACGTAGTTTTACTTTGGCGGCGCATTGATCCCTCTGTGCTCGAGTCTGAAAAGGTCAAGAAAGTCATGAAGGGCATAGAGGATGACGCCTTCCAAATGCTCTTGGCGAAAAATACTCAAACAATTGACTAGGTCATTACCCTGTGCCAGAGCTAGGATGAGCTCCGCAAACGACGCCTTACTACTCGTTGAGCTGTCACGCCGGACGACGCGGTTTCGGCTTTAACTGCTCCCGCCAACTCTTCGTTCCTGGACCAAATCAAGCAATTCGTCGCGAAGATGTCGCGCGCCTACTGTCACTGCTGCCTGCTACCCACTCGTCTGAGTCCGCTATGTCCCGGAAACACCGACGGGTCATGCATGACCAAGTCAGCGACGCACTACCTGCCGCTAATCAGCCACCTTCAGCACCGGTTACGTTCACGTAGGCTGCCGTCGTCGCCAGGCCAAGAGCTTAGCCTGAGGTTGCACACTACACGCCCGCAAATGGCTTCTACGCCTCGCCTTCCGCAGCTGCGAGCTACTTGCCTATAAGCGGCTTCTGCGCGCCTGCGCAGCCCCTACGCCCAGCTCAGAACTGGGCGCCGCCACCAACGCCCCCTGTTGACAATTCGCAGCGTACCCAAGAGAACCAGTCGATCTGCTTTGCGTGTGGCTTCTCTGGCCACGTGGCATGGCTCTGCCACCGGTGGGGTTAGTATCCTCCCGATACTGCGAGACTTCAAGGGAATGCTCCTGACTCCTTGTCCCGCTATTCACCACCAGTTCCGCACTTCGCTTCTTCATCTCCTGTTCCCCAAAGCTTCAAACACTCGTCGGTTTCCATCTCGACCACCATGTCCTTCCATGTACCCCATCGGCCGTCGCCCTCCAGCTGTCGAGGAAAACTAAAAGACGCAGTTCCTGAGGCAAGAACTGCGATCCCTTCGAACTGCTCAATCCCTGGTTTGTTTTCTACGAGCGTCATTGAAGTTCTTGCCGAAGGTATCGCCATTCACGCGCTTGTCGACACGGGTGCCGCAGTGTATGTGATTGCCGACCAGCTTCGCCGCAAGCTCTGAAAAGTCGCGACGTCGTTTTTTGCCATTTCGCTACATGTAGCAAGTGCTGAGCTAATTGATCCCTTAGGAATATGTACCATCCTTGTCACCATACAAGACAGTTTATACCCCACTGAGTCTGTTCTTCCCCGCTGCTCTCATGCCATCATTGTAAGATGGGACTTCCTCTCATCTGATCACGCTGTTATCGATTTTGCCCGTGCAGAACTTGTGCTGACTCCATTTTGCGGCAGTATTCCTGAATATTTGCTTCCACTTTCTGCTCGAGTGTTCGTTGCCACCGACACTCATATCCCTCATTTCGCTTCCTCCCTTGTACCCGTTTGCTGTGCTGCTATTTACGATTCCACATTTCTTTTCACGCGATCTCAACTTGCTGCACGCCGTCATCCCTTCCTGCTTCTCTCTGCCCTCCTTCCCATTCGCGAGGGCTCCAGCGCACTTTACGTTTCGAATACGTTTTCGTGTCCATCAAACTTACATCATGGCGAGTGCCTATGTTTTGCTGACGAATTCGACCCGAGCCTTGTCTACGATGTGTCTGATGACTCAACACCTCTTCAGGTTGATGCCATGACTTCCCCTGTTTCCGCGTCTGCGCCTGTATATGGCCAAACGTTCGTTCCGTCTATTGATCTCAACCTCACTCCTAGTCAGCGCACGGAGATCGTAGACCTCCTTAATCGATTTCAACTGTTTTCTACCCCCAGAAACAGTGTTTAGGACGTACCTCCACAGTTGTTCATCACATCGACACCGGCATCCACGTACCTCTACGCCAACGTTCATACCGTGTGCGCCACGGAGCGCCGTGCCATCGATGAGCACGTAGGAGACATGATCCGACGCGGCGTGATACAGCCATCACAGAGTCCCAGGGCGTCTCCGGTAGTGTTGGTCAAAAAGAAAGACGGGGCAATTCGTTTTTGCGTGGACTACCGACAACTCAACAATATAACCCGGAAAGATGTCTGTCCTCTTCCCCGTATTGAAGACTCACTGGACTGCTTACAAGGCGCTGACTTTTTTTCGTCCTTAGACTTATGATCTGGTTATTGGCAGGTCCCGGTGGCTGATGCATACCGCCCGAAAACGGAATTTGTTACGCCTGACTGCTTATATGAATTTACCGCGATGTCCTTTGGCCTCTGTAATGTGCCTACAACATTTGAAAGACTGATGGATAACATCCTTCGGGGCCTCAAACGGCAGACGTGCCTTTGTTATCTCGATCCAATTGTCATCTTTTCCCCGAACTTTTCCTCTTACCTGCTCCGGTTCAAACGCGTGCTCACTTGCCTTACCGATGCTGGACTGCAGCTCAGCTTAAAGCAGTGTCACTTCGCTGCCCGGCAGCTAGACATCTTTGGCCACGTTGTTTCAAAAGATGGTGTGCTCCCAGATCCAACCAAACTCTAAGGCGTCGCTGAATTCCCAGGACCAAAGACCACAAAAGAACTCCGCAGCTTCATCGGGTTATGCTCCTACCTTTGTCGTTTCATCCGCAACTCCGTCGCCACAGTAGCGCCTTTGACGCAGCTTCTCGCGGGTAACCGCGACCTCTTGGCCTAGCCGCCAGTTCGCGATGCCGCATTCGCGACGCTGCGTTATCCTCTAACCTCACACTCCATACTCCGACATTTTTGACCCAAACGCACCGACAGAAATACACACGGGTGCCAATGGCATAGGCAATGTGCGCTGTTCTTGCACAAGAAAACACTGGCTTCAATGAGTACGTTGCTGCCTTCGCTTGCCGCGCACTCACGAAAGCGGGAGCAAACTATTCCGTTACAGAAATAAATGCCTGGCTATCTGGGCCATAACTAAGTTTCATCTTTACCTGTACGGCCGCCAGGCGTACGCCATTACGGACCACCATGGCCTCTGCTGGCTGTCGTCTTTGAAACATCCTTGAGGCCGCCTCAATCGATCGGCGCTTCGCTTACAAGAAGGTGACATTCGAGTGCTGTACCGCTTTGGCCATAAACATTCGGACGCGGATGCCTTGTCTCGCTTCCGAGTGTCAGGCCATCCCAATTATCAGAAATATGAATATGAGCGTCCTTCCTCACCGCCACCGATATGTTTTCTGAGGAACAGAAGCATCAACAGATTGTTGCTATGCTGGCTTTTCTGTCGGTCTCATCAGCCCCTTCTAGTGGCCGTGCATTGCATCACAAAGCCCACCACTTCGCTATTAGTGACGGGCTCCTATACCGCCGTAACTACCTATCCAACGGGTGCAAATGATTACTAGTGGTTCCTCAGCATCTACGTTCGGACATATGTGCAACGTTTCACGATTAACCGCAATGCGCGCATGCAGGAGTACTAAAGACATACGCGCGCCGACAAATTAGGTATTACTGGCGCGGGATGTACCGATTCGTATGCCAATATGTCTGCTCCTGCCTCGCTTGCCAACGCCGCAAGAATACCACTAACGCCTTAGCTGCTCCGCTGCAACCATTGCCTTGTCCAGGAGGGGCCTTTAACCGGGTCGGAGTTCATCTTTATAGGCCCCTTCCGAGTACTTCAGATGGCAACCGCTGGGTGATATTGGCTATAGACCATCTCACGCACTAAGCGGAAACTTTACTTCTGCCCAACGCATCTGCGCGGGATGTTGCCTGGTTCCTTCTGCCTAACACCATACTTCGCCATGGAGCCCCGAGAGAGTGGTTGAGCGACAAAGGTCTCGTCGTTTTGTCTGATGTTATAGAAATCCTGCTCAAGGAATGCCAGGTACTTCACCGTACCACTACTGCATACCATACGCAAACAAATAGGATGACTGAGTGTTTTAACTGCACCCTTGGCGATATGTTAGCCATCTACGCCGCATCTGAACAAACCAATTGGGTTTGTATTTTACTCTTCATCACGTACGCTTATATTACCGCCACACAGACCACTACAACATTTTCCCCGTTCTTTCTTCTTTATGTACGCGAGCCTTCCTGCACTATGGATACCATCCTTCCGTATCGTCCTCACCCAAGGGAGGCTGCTACCCTGTCCGAAGCTCCTGCACATGGGGGAAGAGGGCCGAAAGCTCGCCCGCGCACTTACTTCGGAAGACCACCAGTGGCAGAAGCACCTTCGGGATATTCCCTCTTCTCCGCACCCTATGCCCCTGACTCACTAGTGTGGCTTTGGGTTCTCGCTACCAGCCCTGGACTTTCACCCAGGCTTGTTTCCAAGTACCAGGGTCGCTACCGTGTCGTCAGTCAAACGTCTCTTGTGAACTAGTTGGTAGAACCTGTTGAGTCGCTATTGGAACTCACAGGAGCGGACAAGAAGAGAAAGAAGGAAACGGTGGGCTCCAAAAGCGTGCACGCTAAGAAAAAAAATAAAGAAAAAAATTATCGTGATTTCGTTCGTATCGAACGCAGCTGTCTCGTCTCGTTTCTGCGACCTGGTGCAGTGACCACGATAGCGGATATTCCTCTTCCGACTGGCCACCGACTACCAGAATGACGGTCTGGCCACTGAAGACGACCAAAGAGGAGGCCCGAAGGCGAACCAACAGCAGCGAGGTGAGACATCGACAGCAAGGAGTGGCGCAGACACAGAGGGCGACCAAGATTCAGATGACGTCGCACCACTAGAATCTGAGCGACTAGCAGTTTCCTAAGTTATTCAAGATGAACAGAGAAGGGGTCTTGAAAGCGAAAATGCTGAGGACACATTTAACAAACTTAGTGAGTGATGCTGTAAACAAACTGGAAGAAAATCAGGATCCTAAAGTGATGTCGCTGATAGCCAGCCAGATTAAAGTTATTGCAGACTTGCTAAAAAAAGGAGACGAGCAGATGGAGCAGTTCATAACACCCGAAACAGCTGACTCGGAGTTTGCGAAAACTACTGAGTACGAGGTAAAGATAATAAGTGCTCTGCACAGCATCAACGCGTACCTTTCTCGACGAGAAATACGGGAAACAGCGAGGACGCAACCCAACTTTAATGGCGAAGCTAGACAATCGGAGCAAACAACGATAGTGAAACTACCGAAGCTCGAAATAATGAAGTTTGATGGCGATAAAATGAAATGACAGAGATTTTGGCGAAAATATGAAACAGATGTACGCGAAATAACCGACTTTAAAATCAGAAATTTACGTACCTTCTGTCATCACTAACTGGAAAAGCGGCAGCTTCCGTCGAGGGACTAAAGTTTTCCGACAGTAACAATGGGAATTGCATTGATCTACTCAAGCAGAAGTAGGCAAAAGATGACGAGCTGGTAGAAATGCATATGAAAGAATTAACTAACTTGAACATAGTGGCAAGCTGCAACGACCACAATGGCTTAAGAAAGCTGTCACAAATCGTGCAAATGGACATACGTGGATTGGAATCCTTACAATTGAAAAGCGAGTCCTATGCATCGATGGTACTTGCGATCCTAAAGAGAGCTTTGCCAGTGGATCGGTACGTTAGATTACAGTTAAAGCAACGAGAAGTTGCCTGTAGATCTTCAGCACAACATCAGAATATGGCTTTACGTCGAGAAGATATTTTTAGGTGCTTGATAAAATATGGTACTTGACGTCAATTTGGATAACTCTGAAATACAGACAGAACACGTACATTAATGGGATATTGAATCTCTAGGCATAAAGTGCCCTGAGAAAGAAACCAAGAGACAAAAGGAAGTGATTCACCACTTCAAGGGGCACATATAGGTTGAGGAGAAGCGATATTCTGTCAGACTTCCATGGAAAGAAAACGTGTAATGTGAGCTTCCAAGGACATTACAGTGGACTCGCAACAGCTGCACCTGTCATCACCATTGTAGAAGAGCCCACCATTCATTTAGCTGAAGGTAGGGAAGAAGCTGTGGTATCCAACGTCACACTGATAATCAATCCAGCACCATCAAACATTACTCAAGTAATCCAGCAACCTTCATCAGAACAACCGAAAAGCGAAGCTTGAATCTCCTTGCGACTGTGCTGGGTATCGATGCTGACGACTCCCATCAGGACAACATCATGTGAACGAAGGCGTCGTCGATGAACACTCTGTCCTTTGGTGAAGTGGACACCATGCACGAGGACAAGTCCAGCATGCGCGCGCCATCTAAGTACGCCGAATCACCAGGGCCCCTAACAGTTGTTGAAATAGTCAAAGACAGAATTAGGGGGCATCAAGGTTGAAATGCACTAAACGTGACTCGGACGTCAGCAACGTCTGTAGTCTTTCGAAAGCTAGTTGCTGCTCTTCACCCCATTTCGACGTAATGTCACTGTCCAGTAGGCGGTAGAGCACTTCTGCAACTTCAGACCGACCCTTTATGAAGCGATTGTTAAAATTCACCATACCTAGAAAAGCTTGGAGCTCCTTCTTTGGTGTAGATGCTTTGTGAATCGCCTCGACTTTAGCCTTTGACGGGTAGATGCCATTTGCATCTATCCGGTGTCCCAAGTACTCCAGGCTCTCTTTGAAGAACTGACACTTAGCGCCTTGTATACGCAGTCCCGCTTTTAACAGTCGGTTGAGAACCTCCATGAGGACTTCGTGGTGCTGCTCTGCCGTTTCGCAGGCCACAAGGTTGTTGAGGTATGCCGTTACCTGATAGAGATCTGCAAGCAATTTATCAGTTGCTCTTTGAAATAATCCGGGTGCCACTGACAGGCCCTTTACTCTATTTATCGTGAGCACTTCTGCTGAAGCGTCCCCAACTGGAAGTTGCTGGTACGCTTGCATCAAGTCAATGTTAGTAAAAATACGGCCTTTCCCCAACTTTGCGAAAAGTTCCTTGATAGTAGGTAAAGTACAAACGTTGTTCCTTGCCGCTTGGTTGACTGTACTGCAATAGTCGCCGCGTATTCTTAATGACCCTTCCTTTTTACGGACGATGACTACAGGAGCGGCCTATTCGAAGTACTGCGTCGTTTGCAAAACACCATGACGTTCCAGTTTTTCCAGTTCTGTGATGACGTCATCCTTACGTGTGAACAGATTGCTGCGGCATTTTAAAAACTTGGGCCAGGCGCCCTACTTCAGCTCGAAGTGTAGTTGTGGCAGAGAGGCACCTGGAAATGTTTCGCCAAAAACATCTGGAAAGTTTTCGATAAGGGCATTTAAGTTCGGCATTTTCCAACTGTTGGCTAACCTAACCTCTTTGTTTCTTACGGCACGCTTTTGCCAAGTGTCCTTCCATGAAACAGGTGAAACTGCAGCAGCATACTGCAGCATACTGCGGCTTCAAACCTGTAATGGTATGCAGCGTGGTTGCCCAAACACCGGAAACACTGCCGTTTCAACTGCTTGCTTGAAGTTTTTTCATCGTGCCCATTCTTGTGCTGCTTCAAGTGTTGCCTGTCCACTTTAGCTGTCAAATTTGGGACGTCCTGACGCAGGCCGCCCATAACCCTTTGATGTTTTGCAGCAGCCTCTGCCGTCGCTGCTAGATCGTAGGCCGTCTTAAAGGTTAGGTCTTTCTCGGCTAACAAACGTTGCTGCACAATGCTGTCGGAGATTCCAAACACCAAACAGTCCCTCAGTATTACATCAAGAGGAAGCTGGTTGTCGTTGAACGCGCAGTTCTCGGTAAGCTTACATAAAGCTGTAACATAGTCTGCGACAGATTCGGCGTCATGCTGATCTCGCTTCGAGAACACGTACCTTGAATATAGCTCGCATGGCTTCGGGTTGATGTGGTTTTTCACGGCTTTTACGATGGACTGGTGGTCAGCGTTTGGCGGGCGGAGAGGCTTGGCGCGAGAAGCTACCAGGGAGTATGTATCCTACCCACAGCAGCTCAACAATACTGCCCTCTTGTCGGCGTCTTCCTTGAGCTTGTTTGCAGTGCAGCATAGCTCTATACTCTCGACGTAATCATCCTATGAAGCATAACCATTTCAGTGCAATTCGCCGATACGAATGCCGAAGGCCATCTCGCCAGTGTAATAACCGATGTGGACGCAGCAGCAACTCTTGCAAGATTCCTTTATTGCACGAAAAACAAGGGTTTATGTAGGCATGGTGGATCGCTTATCGGTACACGTGTGATGGGTTTAAACACGGAAGACATGCGCACAAGATAGCCAACTCAGTCGCGTCGCTCTGTTATCACAAAAGCAAAGCGCTTACTTCCTTGGAAAGGTGGGCGCGACTTCTAGTGTAGCATTGATTACCTCAGCGTAGGATGGTGCCTAGCACTACCATTATAAAAGCCCATTCATATGAATAGCAACACTAAGTATTAGTCTAACACATGATGTTGGCGATTGCTATAACGCAGCTGATAATATGACTTTGCCGAAAAACACGTTTCTTGGTCGTCAGTTCCCAGAAATTCTGAATGTATTACGTTTTCGTCAAATTTTGGTTACGCAGATTATTCTTCAGGGACATTTTCAACCGCATATTCAGTCATCCCGCTCCAATCACTTGTGTCTTCATGTTGTAAGAAAGTCTAGCAAAATCTATCGAAGATGATTACCCCATTCGACAACTGATTTTGGCTAACCTGCTAGGGGCTGACTACCATGCCATTTCTGTATCATGAAACCTTATACGTACATCAGCAGACGAACGACGTGGTAATGTCGATCCCAAGCACAATACAAATCCATACCGCGCGATAGCATATATTATCATAAAAGCACACCAGCACCCAAAATATGGGAAGTTCATGTCTCGATATGTCTTTATGTTAAACAAAACATATTACGATAAACTGCAAAAATATATATGTCAAGAACCTTGGTGCTGCGGTTAAGGAGGTTTTTCACCACCCAAGCGCAAAACCATTTACAAGTTCCATTCGGAGGAGAAGAATGAGGAGGAGGAACTTTATTATTGCCTAAACCGTTGCGCGGTTTATTCCTTGGTGGTTCGCTCTGACAGGGCTCCACTTGCGATTGCGGCTCTTCGGGCCTGGTCGAGGGTCGCCAGTTGGCTTCCCAGGTCCAGTTCAGAGAGTCTCGCCTCCCAAGTCCCCGCAGTGTGTGTGTGTGTTGTGACTCGTGGCGAAAGTGCGTCGCCCGGACGGTCGGTGCATTCGCGTGTAATGTGCGCGAGTGTCGCTGTGTGGCCAGGGACATGTCCAGGAGCGCAAGCCCCGGTACTACACTGCAATATTTCACGACTCGTATGCTTTAAACATGTTTCAGATTTCGACGACCGACACTTGTGCTCGTATATCGTTGTGTTTAGGTGTTTCTTGCATTTCTGGGCACAAGTTCATCCAACAAAATTAAGTTTTTGTGGGTTACAGTAGCGCTACATTTTTGTTCTTAAACGCGACCACAAGGATTAAATATTTTTATTCAATTTCGTTACCCTCAACAGTGATCGATCTAAAATTTCTCAGTATAGAGGCTTAGAGTAACTCTAATAACGGGTACAATGTTGACACTTCTACGTTCTTAAATCTGGAAACTACCACAAATAGAAAATGTACACGTTGTGTCAAAACTTCAGAACAATGAACTTAACATTTGAAAATAAGGAGTGGCAGGCTGCCCTTGTGCGAGTCCTTACTGCACCTATACGCCGTTGCTATTTAAATTCTTAAGGAATTAACTCAATCAGATACTCCCAGAAGGCATTCTTTCGAAAACTGATTTATAAAACTTAGGAATAAAACATTTAAAAATAATTTGGTACAACGCAGAATTTACATACCTTTACTGCCTGCATGCCAAAAACTATAAACTATCGTTACGATGTACTTCATATAAGAGACTAGTTAACACATTTTGCGCAAATTGAAATTAAATTTAATTAAGGCAACTCGAGAGGATAATAAACATTCACTAAAAGGCGTCGGCTTCAGGATTGTGTTGTGACATGTGGACAAGAGTGCTTGAGTGTGAAAAATAGGTAGCAGTTCTGTACTGCCTTTATTTATTGGATGGAGTGCCGAGAAATAAAATTTCAACAACTCTGCAGCAAATTCTATGCAAAGTCCATTCGCAGTACGCATAAATGCGTGATCCACCAAGGTATGTTCAAGTTTTTATGTGCTTCAGCGCTCTACACAAAACTGTGGTTGCGGGATGCAGAATGTCTCAAACCCTAACCAAACGACGCGCCGTGACTTCTTGAAATTGATATTCTGCTGCAATAAACCACCTTATTTATTTATTTATTATTACCTCAAAGGCCCCAATGTGGGGTATTACATGAGGGATGGGTGACCACTTCAGTGGAGAGAGAGAGAGAGAAAACATTTATTTATCATCAGTTTGGGCGACTTCCTCGCAGGGTGGAGCCCTTATTTCAGGGCCCCATTGGCTCGCGCCACTCCGCGTGCCCGCCGGATCAGCCGTCGCTGCTCTTGCGGGTCTGAGCTGGTCAGCGCAGTCTCCCAGGAGGAAGGGGAAGGTGAAGGAATAGGGGAGTAGCCCGGAGGCTGTAGGCATTCCCAGGTGCAATGATATACTGTGGGTTTCGCTCCACAGTAGGGACAGTATGAGGGATAGTGTGTGGGGTGAAAGAGTATGGACTCAATCACAGCCTTGAAATGATGTGGATTGGAGTGGTGCACGGCGTCGGCGGGAAGGTCATTCCAGTCCCGGGCAGTCTTCACAAAGAAAGAATGTAGGTGCGCAGTGGTCCGGGCAGGCGGAGGATATACAGCCTTTTCATGACATAATGACATCCGATGTACAAACAAAACACTCATTCCCACCTGCAGTCATCCTCTTTAGTCCGGCGTCGTTTGCGGTATTTTTGCATAATAGGCGCGAAGCTTCCGTAGTGATCGATTCAGGGAATGTCCCTGCACCCTAAAGCCACTAGGCGGGATTGTGTTTATATGCTATGTTCCATCATATTGTTACTTGCTTCGATCAAAGCGCTCAATATCTACCAAACAAGCTAAGCGAAAAGCAAGCGTAATAATTTGAGCGCTTAGTCAATTTGCAGGAGAGACACCATGCGCGCAGAACTCTAGCGCTTATTCTGCTTGCAAAATAGATGGCCAATCTAGATAACACCAAAGCCTGTCTAATTAGCTCTCTGCATCCGTCTTCTTCAGATCTTTCTTCCACATCGCTTTTGCTTAAGAGACTTTTTCTGAACTTGCTTTAAACTCACTCTGTACTTTTTCAGCCACATCATTTGTCTCACAATACTTATTTTGAGGAGAATATCCTTCTTGCTAAGCTCTCTCGAGGGTTTCGTCGTGTCGTGTATTCATACTGTCACCATCATAATCTTAGTATTTTCTTCCTTAGTATTATAATAATACACAAGGAAAGCAAGTACTGTTTTCAGCCTGGTAGTATAAAAAAGAGCCGTGAAATGTACATTTTCTTAGAGTGCTGGATTGGTATATGAAGAGGTTTAAACCAAGCGTTTTTTACGCTTTCAAAGGAGGACTCCACTCTTACGTGCACTAATTATTCTAGTAAGCAGTTCGTTTAATTTTTCTGCTTACTACTCTACAGAAGCTGAAGATAACAGGGAAAAATCAATAATGACGACGAGAGGGGACAAAAAGGCGCTGAAAAACAGTGAATTGTTGCTCTCCTCTCGCAATTACGCTGACTTCAAAGTTCTTTCTTACAAATCGCCCTACTAAATTTGTTGCCCTAATTCGTGCATGTTTCTTTAAGACCCTGATTGCAAAAGTATGGAAACGTAGAAACGAAAATGCACACCTCGTTACAGATATTTCCACATGAGTCTAAAATATAGGAAAATGCACATAATAATTAAAACATACACAAATCCAACGGACATGCTTGTGCTTTGGAAGGAAAGCTTCAGTAAAATGGGTAAAAATATGCTATAAAACTAAACCGGATAACTCCGATTGCGTTTGTTTTTGCCCTAAGCAATTTGGAATGTGATCAAATATTTTTGTTTATTCATTTCAAAGGTCAGAGCTGCAATCTTGTGCAGCGTTTATATTTATGAAGAAAAAGGATCTAAGGGATGCGCTCGAATGAGCGAATGACATGAGTGGTAAATATGGACTGGTGACGAAAACGTGACAATGACAGATGACACCATGACGACGGTTAATGGCAATTCTAGAATTAGGGGGATCAGACGACCACGGCAGTAACCATGACAGAATGCAGAAAATGAAGTGTTGATGCTAGAATATATTTCGATGGTCTGACGACGGCGGTGTGACCATGGCGGTCTAACGGCAAATATGCATGGTGACTACGAAATGATCACGGCAGTATTTTTGACGGCAATGCCACAATGCTATGAGAATCTTCCTTTGTCATCGCTTTTTCTAGAGCTAAACACAAAGCACGAATCAATTCCAACTTCCTCCTTTCGCTGTCCTTATTCACCTAATAAACATACCGAAAATGTCGACAATGGACATTACAAGATCAATAAGCATGGATATTAACAGGCACAAGATGAAACACCGGCACAAAAGTACTTCACGTTTCAGATAACGAAATGTTCAGGCAGAGCTGTAAAATGACGCTGATATATCCCGCGAAGTTCGCTCGCAAAACTTGAAAAGAGATGCAATGCACTGTTGCCATCTAGTGAGATTTGCCTTCGATGCCTCATAGGCCGTTTGATGATGAAGATGATGTTTCTTTGCATCCCCTTTGGAAGCGAAGCGAGCGCTAGCGTTAGCCTACCCTACTTGATGTATTCAGCTTTTGCTATACATATCGCTAGGAAGGCTTTTGCGCATCATATCCCTATCCTAACTTTCGTATTAAAACCTTATCTCAATTTATTGTTTCTTTGCCTCAGCTTACAGTGACTCAGGTTCTATCAATATCTTTTCTTATTTCTTCCATTAAAGCTATAAGCGTTTACCTACCTCGACCACTGGCCAGTTGACGCTTCCTACTTTCTTGAATCCCAACTCTTTTGGAAGGGAGACACTTCACAGGGGTCTCGCTCGATGAATATCTTGGCATTCAATAACAATTTGCCCAGTGGAGTCTGGGCATTTTTCGCAGAATCCTGTGGCACATAATTGCTCCGGTATGTATTTGTGAATAACCAGGTGCAAGCACGGGCTTCAAGTAGCAAGGCACTCTAACTTGTGTTTTATACCAACTTTAACCCTGAATTCTTTTTCCTACAGTGTCTTTAAATCTCTATGGGGCTATTGTTGCCACGCTTTGCATCAAAAGGACCATCTCTGTCTCTGCCACTTTCACGTCTATGAGACCTGCTTCTCTATACTTAGAAATTCAATCGTTCTGTACTTGATTGCCCACTTTCAAGACCTCTTCCTTCATTCCGTGTCCCTGCTTTTGAGACACAGGTATTCGTGCACTTTAGCAGGCAATTTCTTTTTATTCGTGTTCCTTAATATTCAAAAGTAATTTTGCCCTATGCTCATCTGACTTCAAAATAAACGGAACCAACATCCCGTTGCACTCCCTCATTCGTCGTATTAGGTGAGCCCCTAAAGCCAGGTGGCCCAGTGCCCAAGGTCAATTTCCAAATGCGAAAAGGTTTCTTCTTTATAACAAAAATATAGATTTGCACTTGCACGATTAGTTCTTTCTAGATTGCTTGCCCCATATCATATTTATTCTACATTCAAATAAAAAGCAAATTCCTTCCTCTGCCATTAAATCTTGATATAGTGGAATGGTTGTAATTTTTTTTGCATTGCAAGTGTGTTATCGTTGCTCCTTCAGAGGTCCTCCACTTCGCTATTGTCGTTTTCGTTCAACATAGCGGGAACGTTCTTCGTCGGTGGTCGTTTTGTGCCGGCGCCGTTTACAGTCTCGTTACTGTCACCTCCGGCGCTCCTCGTACGCATGTTGTTTTTCTGGTGCACGAAATATTCGTGTCCGTGCCATCGTTAATGCAGCTGTATTTAACACTGATACCTCCGCTGCTTATATATGGTGACCCCTCGTTACTACTGCATTTCGCTTCGTAATTATTTATAGATGATTATACCTGAGAAAGCCTTTCCTTCATTTATGTATACAACGATGTATGTATGTATGTATGTATGTATGTATGTATGTATGTATGTATGTATGTATGTATGTATGTATATATATATATATATATATATATATATATATATATATATATATATATATATATATATATATATATATATATAGTCATATCATAAGAAGCCAACGAACATTGACACCAAGGACAACATAGGGGAAATTATTGTGCTTACTAAATGAAATAAAGAAAGGGAGAAATAATGGAAATAAAAGTGGATGATATATATATATATATATATATATATATATATATATATATATATATATATATATATATATATACATATATATATATATATATATATATATATATATATATATATATATATATATATATATATATATATATATATATATATATATATATATATATATATATATATATATATATATGTTGCTTGACTATGGGTATGACTGGCTCTGTAGTTATTACCAAGTAATACCTTGTCTTTTCAATACGCATAATTATTCCTTATTACTCTGCGCTGAACATAGAGCCTAGATTTGTTTCTGCGTCGCAACACATCTTCACAATTTTCTGAAAATATATTGCATTGTTCGCTAGTAGCACTATGTCGTCCTCATATATCTGTCCAGGGACCTTCTGTTGCACCGGTTTACTATTATTAGTGTAGGATAAATCAAACCTTAATTCATTGATATCCACCCGTTTTATTACCCCCTTAACATAAAGCGCGAAAGAAATTGGAGACCATGGATGGATGGATGGATTATATCGACGCCCTTTCTTTAACGGGGTGGCTTGCGCCGCCAAGCTCATGCAATTATTCTGCCTATTGACGTAACCTATATAAAACGAGAAGGAAATTGCTTTCGCTTGCCATTCCACCTTCACAGAGTGAAATGGTTGTCATTTTCTTGCTTTGAAAGTCTGGCATCGTTGCTCTTTGGAAGGTGCCTGGGCTCGGTATTGTCGTTTTCGTTCAGCCTCGCGGCAACGTTCTACGTCGATTTCGTTTCGTGCCAACGCAATTTACATTCTCGTTGATGTTCCCTCCGGCACTCCTGGTACGCATGTTGTTCTTCGGGTTTGCTAATAATAAGTGTCCGCCCCATCGATAACAAAGGTGTGTTTATCGCCGATACCTGTCCAGCTTTTATACTTCGATAGGCTTGACGTCATGCTATTGTTCGCGGCGAGCCTTCTAATCTGTGCCGCATTTTGTCATCTGCGCCGCCGTACTGCACCCTTCTCTTGCCAGACGCCAAAAAAGTACGCAAGGTTACTCATATACAGCTTTCGCTGTAAGCGAATTCGCAGCGTCATAGTTTTTCAATGATTACTGGAAACTGTGTTTTTGCGCGCTTACGCTGTTTGCGGTCTTCCGCCATTTTTGCCACCCAATCGGCAATCTTCAGCCTCTAAGCGCACATGTTTACTTTCTGCCTGCTATACCTGAACAGAAGGGCTTCCAGGAGGCCAGCGGAGCCTGAACCGCAAGCTTGCTAGATACCTTCACATTCTAATAAAACATACGCTCTCGTTTCCCTAGCTTCACCGCAGTAAGCCCATGCTATTCGTCCTCGGTGTACCTAGCTTTATAACTACCCGTTCTAAGGCATCCTGATCTTGATACGAAAAGCAAGGAACTTCCCTTTGAGTTATCATAAATTGCTTTGAGGTAGTCACACACAGCAGGTTTCCTTTAAACTGCCGCCGCCCAAGAAATTGTCAGCCTCGCTAACATTGCGTTTGACGTTCTGTGTTGCGATGCTGCATACGACACCGGTCACACACATGGTGGGAAGCTTCTTCGCGCTTTTCCTTCACTGCGAGTCAACACGTTTCCTGTACGAATATCTGAAGGCTATCACAAACCTTTTAATTTATATATTGCCCAGTCGGTCTTCAAAATCAGCTTTCTTCTGAGCGTTCGTCTTTTCAAAATTTGTCCGGCACATATAACCATGCACAGCTTCACTAGTAGTCTTCCTGCGAGAACATACTAGTATGTGCTCACAATCGAGTCCCGAGTTTACCCTTGACCTAAAGAAACAACTTAATAATAAATTTAAGTGTTGGAACCATTAGACTTTTGCACAAACCCCTGGACACCTCCTCCATATTGTGTCCCCATGGCAAGCCATGTTTCATTATGGCCGCCTTTCTCTTCCCTTTTGCTGTTATTGTTTCTTCCCGGGGCCTCCAGATATCTATCGCCTTAGTTTATCCATACAGCAAGGTATTTGTATTCTTTTACCTGGTACAATTTCTCGCCCTGTAATATCAATGTCTGTTCACTGTTTTCATTGAATATCATAAAACCTAATTTTTACAAACTACAGTTTAGTCCTAAATTCGCACCTTTTTCTCCACACATATGAGCCAGACGTTGCATATCAGTTTGCTTGTTAACAAGCAACACACTGTCGTCCAAAAAAAAAAGAAGAATCCAACAAACCTGGAAGCGCCTGCTCTACTATGCTGCCTGCCTATTTTTAGGACAGATTAACCCGATATCGCCTCGTCGCCGTAAACAGATGCACTTCGCATACGGGCAAGTCCGGAAATGTATCAACCATGTCGATAAAAAAGCATTTTGTGGTTTCGTGTGCTAAAACGACTATGTGACTATGAGGAATGTCGTAGCGGGCAGTCCGGAAATTTGGACCGCCTGGGGTTCTTAAACCTGCAACTAATTTAAGTACACGTGTGTTTTCGCATTTCGCCCCCATCGAAATGCGGCCGCCGTATCCAGGATTCTATCCCATGACCTCATGCTTAGCTGCCCAACACCATAGCGACTAAGCAACCACAGTGGGTGCCATTCCAATAGCTGCATTATTGACTGCTTTTGTATTCTACGTGCTATATAGATTAAAGCCACAACGTACGCCATTCCTGCAACGAGTAGTACGAGCGATGCTATACAAGAGCGTAGGCACACGAATACCGAGGCTATGTGACGAATAGTTGTATTTAAACAGGCAAACAAAGTGAACGCCATTTGGGAGTGGCAGGGGACCAAGGCGTAGGCAGGACGCAGTCGCAGTGGAAATATAGCGGCAGGAGCAGGTCAAGGGAGGCATTCGAATCGTACTGCAGAGTCAAATAAAGAATGACAACACCGATTGGCCCTTCATGGCTTTCTTCAGCGCCAGCCTCATTCATCCGCGGAAAATAGACAGATAATGTGAAGAAACTAATGTCGACACATAACCATCGCCTGAATTAAGCTGATGGCTGTCATTCCTTAAAATTTCTTATCCTACATGCGCACGTGAGAAGCAAGGGAGACATACTCAGTCTATCGCACTCAGACACAGCCGTAATCTCCTTCATCGTAGGCGTAGAATACCCATCGCTTCAACACCTGTACGCACTCGACCGAATCAGAAACACCTCTCGCACAGCCCTTGGCAGAATGCTTATTTCACATAATTTTTTTATTTCCTATATTCCATTTACCTAGGTGACGCTGTAAGTTTCTCGTATGGCTTGAAATGAACCATGAGTTAAGATTGCGCTAGTTTCTAACACTTTCAGAAAGACGATGCAATGGAAAGATAAAAATGATTACAACGAACAGTGAACGGGCACTCACTGACGCATGTGCGATTGGCGAAGCAGCTCAAGAAGCAAAAAAAAAAAAGGAGATATACTTCCCCCTTTTCAGTCCATAACTTGTGTGCGCAGCTGTTAGGCGCCCATTGCTGCGTTGAGCTTTGTCGTTGGCGTAACCGAGCGAACGAGCATAGTGTAGGATGGATGAGCGATCGCGAGATGAGGTGGGACATGGCAGACGGCGATAGCCAAGATAGCGCAAGGAAAGCGGACGAGGAAGTTAAGGCGACACCTCGAGATGGTGAGAAGGGCTGTGTGGCGACGATCGCTACAATATGGTGCTTGAGTAGCGCACCGTAATAATAATATTTGGGGTTTTACGTGCCAAAACCACTTTCTGATTATGAGGCACGCCGTAGTGGAGGACTCCGGAAATTTCGACCACCTGGGGTTCTTTAACGTGCACCAAAATCTAAGCACAGGGGTGTTTTCGCATTTCGCCCTTATCGAAATGCGGCCGCCGTGCCCGGGATTCGATCCCGCGACCTCGTGCTCAGCAGCCCAACACCATAACCACAGAGCAACCACGGCGGGCGAGTAGCGCACCGTCGTCTGCTCACTGATGACTTGCGGTGAGCGCGTTCTCAGGTATCATATTACGGGCGAGTACATACCACGGCGCCGCCGTGCGAGTCATCCATGTGACGCGCAAAGTTCGATTGCTCTGCAAGCACTCTCTTGCTCAGTCTGCAGACATTGTCGCGTTCTCCAGTCTTTTTTTTTGTATTTCAGCTAAATAGAGGCAGTAAAACTTCTACGGCTTCGTCACTGACTGTGGGATACGTTGAATAACTGTTGCAGAAAAATTAACTTCCATATAATCTCTTAGACACCGTCCCGAAGGCCGGCATCGTTTGCTCCGGTGACCGACATGCAAAGCACGGAGGTTGAGTCCACTGCTTCGTAAAATGCAAGAAACCATCGTGTCAAATTAAATCTAAGCATCAAATGGGCCTTTGTCTATGCTTGCGCTAAAGAAACATATTTTTGCTTGCAAGAAAAGCGTGCTACGTCTGTACCGTGTAATTCCATTATTTGTAGGTTTGAATCTACAAAAGGGCCGTGGTTGAAGCGACAAAGAAATAGCAATCACTAATTGATATTCCTGTTTAGCCCGCATAATGCCATAGAGCTCGAAGCAAGTGGTTTTCCGTTTCGGGGGAAGCGATTCAACATGTTTTGAGCTACATGCAGTCGCGACCTTTCTTACATGATTTGAGACGTACACACGAGAGCCTTCTGCACTTGCACACGTCAATCAGAGTTTAGCTGTTATTTTTCTGACAGGGGTACCATTTGAGGCGTTGAAGCTAGATAACATCTTACATTCTCGCCAGTACTACGATGAGCACACGTTTGTCTGCGGCAGGATTTTATTATTTATCTGTTGCTTCATATGAAGTGGTCATCAAGGTGGCCGCAGGCCCGGGCCTCCCCAATCGCCGGATTCCAAACAAAGCTATCTGACTCACTTGGTTCTTATTCCGCGGATCTTATACGGTTACAACACAGTGCATTTCCGATCGCGATCGTATTCTTTGACGATTGGCTCACTTCCGCAGCTTGCGCAAGCGGGTCAATGGCAATCGAGAAATATGGTGGAGGTCTCTATGCGGCGGCTGCTGTGAATCGCTCTCGCTCGTTACCCCCGCGCTGTTTCTGGATCTCCCGATTATCGAGGTAGTTGCGCAACGCTTCGCTTCGTTTACAATTTGCCGCACGAGACAGACTGTGCGCACTAGCCAATATATCACAAATTATAAACCTGTCCAGACTTCACATTAGGGAGCGCCGCAATTGTCGATGCATTTTTTTTTACTTCAGAAAGAAAGGTTACAACTTGGGCCCCACCCGCAGACGCAGTGTATCGCAGCAGCTTCGCGCCGTCGTGCTGCGAGGGAATGAGAGCCGACTCCGTAGGTGGCGTTGCAGTTCAACACAGCGTCCGAAAGCGTTACCTACCAAAAGGCGAGAATATGACAAAGTGACTTCACGTCATTAATTTTGGCGGGTGAATGACGGACTAGAGCGAATAAAAGTGCTTTAGCGTGTGCAATCTGCGATGTGACGTCTACGTGCTAGTCATCAAAGAAGTGTAATGCAGTTGTACACCTTTATGACTAAGCGCTTGGCGCATCCAGAATCCTTCGTTATACAGGTCACTTCCTAGTAAACGTCCCGCGGCGCACAGCTCACACATTTAGATGAACAGGTTTATTCATTCGCTATACATGCCATTATATTACAGAGACATTCGTTGTAAAGGTGCTGGACTACAGTTCTCGTGGCATGAGAGAGGTATGCGTATGGTATGAACATGCGTCAGGGGTTGGATATAATAAGTGTATTGGGCGGTACACTGGATCGCTGCAATTGGAGCCAAATGCCGGACACGCAAGCCTACATGGTACTCATAACTGCTGCAGTTGCTCTGGTAATTATCGTATCGTTCTGACAAACGATTCGTCAATGCATGATAAACGAGAAAATTAGAGCAGTGTTCTTGAACCATACTAGCAATGTGGAAAATCTCTTAGCTCATTATCTCCTACGTAAGCTTTTAACGAGCACAAAGGCGATTTTTAAGGTCATGTTTGGAAAGAACGCGTACTTTGAGAGGGGAAAAAACAATACATCTAACGCCAACCCCTATTTGTAAGGAACATCTAATTGCGTGAATGTTACCACGTAAGCGTGATGCTGCGATACTTGCAGTGATCCAAGTGCAAGTCAAAACAAGTTTTATTGAAGAGCGGCAGACGCCCGTTCCCCCCTTTGGCAAATAACCAGTGGCCCACATCCAGCGGCCCCTGTAGACACATAATACGCCCAATTTCACTAAAGCGACATTTGCTATTACGTAATTAGTCCGCACGTATGTTCGGAATATCAGTCACCCCGCAACAGCAGCATGCTCGAAGTTCTAGACGCATTGCGTTTCACTATAGCGCCCATTGCGCTTTTCACCTTGTGCGTAGCAATCTTCAAGTTCCAACAGCTGCGTAAAGCTTTGTGTTATTTTCACATGATGAATTCTGGCATCTTTGCGAATTTCTTCAGCTTCACTCGGTTCGTTTCTACCGTTTGTTGATAGGTAGAGCTCGTGAGAGAGTCAGTACTTGCTCTGCCCTGCCTTTAGCTCCAAAATGCAGTCGCAGCGGTAAATGATGATTTTGTGATTCTGCAAAAATGTTGATCTTGATCAACGTAGTCGGCAGTCCTGATGTTGACGACAGGCTCCACTTATACGAACGTGTCAACGCCAGTCACAGGTGGGATCCGACTATAATGCTTGTCAACGTTCTTTTCTCGACGGAGCTCCACTGGCATGGTTACAGACTCACGAAGAGGAGATGTCGAGGTGGGATCTCTTGAAAGAGAAGATCCGCTACCTTTTTGGCAATCCGTTTGGTCACCATGTCAATGCCAAGAAAGCCATTGCCACACGTGTACAGACGTCGATCGAGTCCTACATGTCGTACATTCTCGACGCCTTGGCCCTTTGTGCCAAGGTTGACCCGACCATCTCTGAGGACGATAAGGTTAATCACGTCCTCAAAGGCACTGCTGACAATGCCTTCAATTTACTGGTGTTTACGAACGTCACCAGTATCGACACAATCCTCAAGGAGTGCCGCCGTCTCGAGCATGCTAAAAGCCGCCGGATATCCCAGCACATCACGCGACTTCCAAACATAGCTGCTACATCATCCTGTGACGACCTCTTCCACCAGCCGTCGCGATGTGACAACTTAGCCCGCATCATTCGTCGTGAGGTCGAAGCAGCACAACCGGCGGCCCCTTCATTCCCGCCACCTGATAAGTCTCCGATGCCAATCTCCATGTCCAGGCCGTCATCCGTCAAGAGTTGTCCAACGTCGGCCTGCAATTCATTCGTTCCGTACGCTCGGAAGCTCTTTCTCGACGCGCGTCCCCAAACCGCTCTTCTTACTCCACTCATGGACAGCGCAACCACTCCGAATGGCGAACCATGGACGACAAGCCGCTTTATTTTAACTGCCGACACATTGGACATGTTGCTCGCCACTGCCGAAGCTGTTGGTCTTCTCCGACGTGCTAGTCTCCTGATTACCACCCTCGCCCATCTAGCACGTCCTCTTCCTTCGCTCCTTTTATGCCCGACCCATCATCTGACCCTGCGACACCTTCGACACGACCCCGGTACTCCCACCCGCCTTCTCCCTCACGCCGTCAATCTCGCTCACCCCCGTCACGCCGTGCTCCTTCTCCGACCTAACTTCCGCAACCTCGACTAGAAAACTAGACGGCGCAGCTTCTGGAGGCGAGGCTGCAATGACGACACTGGCACAAAATCCTCGCTTCACCTTACCCACGAACAAGAACCTTTTGGACGTTCTCGTCGACAATGTTCCTGTGTGTGCGTTGATTGACACCAGGGCGCATGTGTCCATTATGACTGCTGCTCTTCGCCGTCCGCTCAGGAAAGTTCTGACGCCTGCCCCGAACCCAGTTGGACAAGTCGCCGACCGAGGGACTGTCGCTATTGTTGGTATGTGCTCTGCCCGACTCACCATTGATGAGAGACACACCGTCGTTCTCATCACCGTCATCGAGCATTGCCCTCATGAACTCATTCTCGGTCTGAATTTCCTTGCCAATTATTCTGCCCTCATCGAATGTGCGGCCGGCTCACTTCGCCTTGACTTGCCTCTTCTTGCCGACCCTGTGGACCCGCCTCCAAGCCATTTGAGCTGCATGGATTTTATTCGCTTACCGGCTCACTTTGACACACGTCGACTTGTCCTCACCAGCTGTACCTGACGGAAATGACGTGGTCGCACCAATTCCGGCCGTCATACTTACACATGGTGTCACCATGCCGCACACTGTGCTGACAATTAATTACTAGCAACCGCACGTGCCTTCCCTTTGTCGTATCGCGCTAACCGCGCAAGTTCTGCCTCAGGGGATCTCATTGGCTATAATTACCGCTTTGCAGGATGATGAGGTCGAGCCATTCACAGTGGAAGATCGTTACAGCTCAGCCCATACCGTGACGTCATCGCACAGTACTGACGTCGACATTGCGAAGGTGGTTGCCTCTAACCTTACACCTGCTCAAGCTGAAGCTCTTTGCCGCGTCCTTGAAGGCTATCACGACATTTTTGGCTTTGACAATCGACTCTTAGATCAAACGTCCGTTGTCACCCATCGCGTAAATACTGGCGATGCGAACCCTATTCACTGACACCCATATCGTGTTTCTGCTCCGGAACGAGCTATTATCCAACAGGAAGTAAGAAAGATGCTTGCAAAGGACATTATCGAGTCTTCCTGTAGTCCTTCGGCTTCTCCCGTCGCAATTGTCAAAAAGAAGGATGGAACGTGGCGCTTTTGTGTAGGTTATCGCCACCTGAACAAAATCACAAAAAAAGACGTGCACTCTTTGCCACGTATAGATGACGCTCTAGAATGCCTGTATGGTGCCACCTATTTTTCTTCTATCGACTTACGCTCAGAGTACTGGCAGATATCCGCCGAAGACATGGAACGAGAGAAGATGCATTTGTTACCCCTGACGGTCTTTATCAGTGCAAGGGGATGCCTTTCGGTCTCTGAAACGCGCCCGCCCCCTTCGAATGGATGATGGACTCTTTGCTTCAGGGGTTCAAGTGGTCCACCTGTTTGTGCTATCTGGACGGCGTCATCGTTTATTGGTCCACATTCGAGACACATCTAGACCGTCGTTCTGCGATTCTTGACGTGTTCCGCCACGCCGGTCTGCAGTTGAACTCGTCAACATGTCACTTCGCGCGCCGCCAAATCGCCGTCCTTGGACAACTCGTGGACGCCAGAGGCGTGTGACCTGATCCGGACAAAATTCGCGCCATTATGGACTTTCCTGTTGCGAAGTCTACCAAGGACGTTGGTAGTTTCGTAGGGCTGTGGTCTTATTTCCGAGGCTTTGTGAAGAATTTTGCGACCATCACGCGCCTCCTTACCGACCTCTTGAAGAAAGACACCCCTTTTTCTTGCGGTCCTGACGATGCCGCATCTCTTTCGCCGCTCACTACGGCCCACTTTGACCCGTCTGCCTCAACGGAAGTTGGAACTGGTGCCAGTGGTCACGGCAACGCCAGCGTGGACATGATCGCGTTATAGCCTATGCCAGCCGACTTCTGTCTCCCGCGCATCGCAATTATTCAATTACAGCGCGCGAGTGCTTCGCTCTTGTATGGGCTGTTGCGAAGTTTAGTCCATACTTGTACGGACGCCCCTTCTGTGTCATCACCGATCACCACGCTCTCTGCTGGCTATCCTCTCTCAAGGACCCCACGGGACGACTCGCTCATTGGGCGTTAAGCCAGCAAGAATATACCTTCTCCGTGGTATATAAGACGCGTCGCTTGCATAATGATGCCGATTGTTTGTCCCGCTACCTCGTCGACGAATCGGCTGACGCGGATGCCATCGCTTGCGTTTTCTCTGCGTCCCAGTTGCTTCAAATCGGCAACGAGCAACGCCCCGATCCCCATTACGAGCCCCCATCCACCATCTGTAGTCAATGCCTGGTGACGCCTCTTTCCGGATGTTTCTCCTTAAGAGGGGACATTATACCACCGCAATTTCGATCCACACGGCCTTGACCATCTGCTCGTCATTCCATCGCACCTACGTTCGACTGTCGTCCACGAACTTCATGACGCTCCCTTGGCTGGAGTCTTGGGCGTCTCGCGCACATACGACCGTGTACACCGTCAATTTTTGGGCCGGGTCTCGCCCGCTCCGTGCTGTGCTACGTTGCCGCTTGTGAGCCCTGTCAGCGCCGGAACAAGCCCTCCACGCCTCCAGTTGGATATCTCCAGCTGATCGACATCCCACCCGAACCATTTTTCCGTGTTGATTTAGACCTTCTTGGACAATTTCCTCTCTCGGGCTCCGGAAATAAATGGGTCGCTCTCGCTACCGAATGTGCTACGCGGTACGCAATCACCAGAACCCTCCCGACAAGTTGTGCTACTGACGTTGCGGACTTGGTTCTCTATGAGATCATTTTAGTGCATGGTGCTCCGCCCCAATTACTCACTGATCGCGGCCCTAGCTTTCTCTCGGTAGTAGTCGAGGACATCCTCCGCTCCTGCCCGACAAAGCACAAGTCCAGCACGTCCTACCACCCCCAGACCAACGGCCTCCCGGAGCGCCTCAATCGGACCATCACCGACATGCTTTTGAAGTACGTTGCGACCGACCACCATGACTGGGATGTTCACTTACTACATGTGAAATTCGCGTTTAATTCATCGCGTCACGACACCGCCGGCTATTCACCATTCCATCATCTATGTGGCCGAGAACCCGCGTTGCCCTTGGACACTTTGCTGCCCTCGGCCACACGTTCCGCCACTGACCACGCCCTCGACGTGATCGCACGCGCCGATCACGCGCTCCAGCTCGTTCGCACCCGTCTCGAGGCCTCACAGGAGCATCAGAGACGCCTCTATGATTGCCACCATCACGATGTGCACTTTTCTCCGTGCTCTCTGGTGCTTCTCTGGTCACCCATTCAACGTGTGGGCATTTCCGAAAAGCTGCCGTCACGCTACACTGGCCCATACCGTGTGGTGCGACAAGTGACCAATGTCACATATGAAATCATCCTCGCCGACCTCTCAGCCTCATCGTCAGCTGCAAGTGACACCGTTCACGTGGCGAGACTAAAGCCATATCACACACATTTCACCGCGGATGTGTAGATTAAGCACCGGGACGATGATTCTACCGCCGGGGCTCATGCTACGGCACAGCCTCCACAGTGTGGCTGCACTGAGGAGGAAGACGACGTGCGCCCGCTTGATATAGCGTCGCCATTTTGGCCTCCGTTAGCTTCCCTGTAAATAAATTGTAAATAGCATTGGGCATGAGCTACACGTAACAATATCATCCGTAAAGCTTGCCTAAATGCAGCTGCAGCAAGGATTCGTAATGTAGTGACATACCTCTACCGTAACACGTGCACATTGAGCACGACAACTAAACCACTAACTTTTTGTGGTGACGCTGACGGAACGCTCGCAATGGTTGATTAGCATGGAAATTGCAGTATAATATACGCCGGTCGTCGAATTTGTATCAGTAACTGAGTAGTAGGAAGGGGTAATGAGTAGTAAAGGCAGCTTACGTGATATTCCACGTCCACGTTATGCGGCACCTAGAAAATTTGCTGCCTCTTCATGGCGAGAGAAGTGAGCAAGTTCACTTTGTGGCGATCGACCGGAAGATTAAACGCACTGGAGGCCAACGTGTATATCTCGGAGGCCTAATTTCGGCGGTCTCCCGGGATAGCAGCATGACCAGGTGGACGTACAAAAGGAGGTCGTGGTTGAAGTCCCAGGGCACTCATTGTGTTGAACTAGAAGGACATTTGCCAGGAACGTTTCTTGCACAGACGAATCCTATTCACCAATATATTGTTTTTACGAGCTCCCAAAGAAAGGTCACGGACAAGCAATATGCACTGTTTGTACCCTCGCTCCTCGATGGCACACACTTGGTGTTCACTATATGGCTAGTTACATGAAACATGGTTCCGTCACTAGGGTATATATAATTTAGTTATAATGGGATTAGCATTAGTTGCGAACTTCACCCATTCTGCCATACGTCTGTCTGACCATACTTCCACCACGCCAACATGAGTAAATGGCTGGACCATGGTCTAATGGCTAGATCGTTGGGCTACTGGGCTGAGGGCAGCGCATTCGAAACCAACCGTCGAACATGATCTAGTGCGATTAGCATTGCTGCAGAACTTCACCAAGTATATTTGTGTATATGTGACACGTGTGTTTATATTTATCGGGCGACGAGGTTTCGCCGCCTAACAAATCTTATCGCACAGCGCGCGACGCGCTTGCATGTATCCGAAGTTTCTGGAAAGTTATCGATGCTTCTATCCGCAGTCTGTTATCGCCGAACCTTGTGTTATCTGATTTATTCGCCTGACGCGAATGATGTAGAATTTTATGGAAGGCACGTGGCTCCCAGCGATTAGTCTGGAACATTCGACGACTCTGTATAAAAGCCGACGCGCTTGACCCGCTGATGAGATTTTCGACGATCGCCAACTGTGTTCGCCGCTATCGTTGTGCTTTAAGTGTAGCCTGTTTTGTGGGCACAGGTTCGCCCAATAAAAGCTAGTTTTGTCTTTCACAGTACTGCTACTGTGTCATTTAAGGTCACTACCACGTGACATCTGGTGGAGGTGCTTTTGGTTCATGTACCGGACGCCCCCGACAAGCCGTGACCCAAGCCCGGACCGCAAAGAGAGCACCAACGTAGTCACGGACCATCGAGTAAGCCGTCGTCTACAACAGCTGCCCCCGGAGCACGGACTGCTTCCTGAGGAGACCAAGAAGATTATGGCCAAGGCAACACCAATGGCAGCCCCAGTGTCCCCCATCGTGCTGCAGCAGCCCAGGGAACCACCGACGTTCCGTGGTTCCACATTTGAGGACCCCGAAAGCTGGCTGGAAACGTATGAGAGGGTCGCTACGTTTAACAGCTGGGCAAGCGACGACAAGCTGCGACATGTCTATTTCGCATTGGAGGACGCCGCCAGGACGTGGTTCGAGGATCGAGAAGCCACCTTGACGACGTGGGACCTGTTCCGCAGCGGTTTCCTGCAAACATTTACAAGAGTCGTGCGAAAAGAGCGAGCCCAAGCTCTCCTGGAGACCAGAGCGCAGCTGCCGAATGAGACGATTGCGATCTTCACTGAGGAAATGACCCGTCTGTTCCGCCACGCCGACCCGGAAATGTCAGAGGAGAAGAAAGTCCGCCTACTGATGCGTGGTGTAAAGGAGGAACTTTTTGCCGGAATGGTAAGAAGCCCACCGAAGACCGTCGATGAGTTCCTTCGTGACGCGACAAACATTGAGAAGACACTGGAATTGCGGAACCGGCAATTCGACCGACGCACCAAGCCAACAAGCTACGCCGGCGTTCAATCAGTGGCCGCCGACGACCTGCGCGAGACCATCCGGGCAATCGTACCAGAGGAGCTTCAGAAGATCTTCCCTTCATCGCAACCTCAAGTGGCCTCAATCGCCGAAGTTGTCAAAGAAGAAGTCCAGCGATCGCTTGGAGTTCCCGAGGTACAATCACAATCATGGCAGATCCAGCCAGAAGCGACGACCTACGCCGCCGTTGCACGCCGTCAAGGCCCCCCTCCGCGACCGCGCCAGGGCCCTTCACGCCGCAGTTCCGTCGTCCGCCGCCGCCGCCGACAGCACGACCACCCGTCGCCCAGTGCACCTACGCTAGGAAGACAAATATTTGGCGCCCCCCCGACCACCACCCGCTCTGCTACCACTGCGGCGAAGCCGGCCACGTCTACCGACGATGCCCATACCGGGAGATGGGACTGCGAGGTTTCGCCGTCAACGCTCCGCGCCCGCAGCAAGGTGAACGCCCTCGCGATATCGCCGACTACCTCGCCGCTACTCAGTGCACCCCTCGACGACCGTCCCGTTCGCCGTCACCAGGCCGCTACCTGTCGCCGCAGCGCCGACCATACACTGGTCCAGCCCGGGGCCGGTCAGCGAGCCCATATCCGGAAAACTAAAAGCAGCAGCCGATGGAGGTGCGGTTGCTGTTCGTCGAACTGACGAAGATCCTCCGCCGCCGACGAAGACGACGAAGACGACGAAGAGACCATCTCGACCACATAATAACGACACGCCGCCGTCCCGACAAAGTCAGGTAGCCGAGACTACATCGGCGAAAGACGACTTGACGACGCACCGTTCCAGCTTTAGTTCAATACGACGCAGCCGTGATCCGACGCCAAGACGTAACTGCAACGCCAGACAAAGAACCACCGACCTCGACGTGCTTCTCGACGGCCACGCAGTTACCGCCTTAGTGGACACAGGTGCCGATTACTCCGTAATGAGTGGACACATCGCCGCCCTTTTGAAGAAAGTTAAAACTGCATGGGAAGGCCCTCAAATTTGAACCGCTAGAGGACACCTCATCACGCCGACTGGAGTCTGCACGGCAAGAATTACCGTTCATGACCGGACTTACCCTGCCACCTTCGTTATCCTCCAACAGTGTTCACGAGACGTCATTCTCGGCATGGACTTCCTGAACCAACACGGCGCAATCATCGACCTGAAGTCGAAGTCAATAGCGCTGTCAGAAGATCAAGCGATACCGCCGGAGAGCCCTCGTAGTCACCACGCCTTGAGTGTGCTCGAAGATCAAGTGAGCATTCCGCCTCGCTCCAGCATTGTTATTTCGGTCGGCACCGAAACACCCGCTGACGTAGAAGGCGTCATCGAAGGCGACCAACGTTTACTGCTCGGAGGAAACACGAAAGTGTTGCTGACAAACTTCAGCCAGGAGTTCAAGCACATCAACAAGGGCACGACGATCGCATACATCGAGGAAATTCAAGAAACCAGCGATGCCTTTGTCCTTTCGGATTCTGTTGCATCTACCCCGACGACCATGGTTCCCGAACCAGACTACGACATTAATCGAAGTCTCCCAGTGATTAAGCAACAGCAGCTCAGAAGTCTGCTCCGACGATACAAAGGCTGCTTCTCGACGTCATCAAGGATTCGACAAACACCAGTCGCATAGCATCGCATAATAACCGAAGAGTGCGCTCGACCACTACGCCAGAGCCCTTACCGAGTTTCGACCCGAGAACGCGAAGCTATAAGACAACAAGTCGACGAAATGCCGTCGACGACCAGGTTTCGCCGCCTAACAAATCCTATCGCACAGCGCGGGACGCGCTTGCATGTATCCGAAGTTTCTGGAAAGTTATCGATGCTTCTATCCGCAGTCTGTTATCGACGAACCTTGTGTTATCTGATTTATTCGCCTGACGCGAATGATGTAGAACTTTATGGAAGGCACGCGGGTCCCAACGATTAGTCTGGAACATTCAACGACTCTGTATAAAAGCCGACGCGCTTGACCCGCTGATGAGATTTTCGACGTTCGCCGACTGTGTTCGCCGCTATCGTTGTGCTTTAAGTGTAGCCTGTTTTGTGGGCACAGGTTCGCCCAATAAAAGCTAGTTTTGTCTTTCACAGTACTGCTACTGTGTCATTTAACGTCACTACCACGTGACAGTATATTTGTTGTATCTAACACCTTTCACGCAAACTTGGGTCACTGGGTATGGGCCAATAGGTATATGCCACTTTTAAAAACAAGAAAATTTGCGGTGCATTCATTTTTAGACGTGATTTGTGACTTTAGTGCTATTAGCAATCTACCTTAGGGTTTTTCGCTATTGTTGTTCATATGGTTCACATATTTAATTAACATGAAATGTACCTGTTACTCCAGCACACACACCCAATAAGGCAAGTTGGCTACAATTAGGTTTTTTCAACAGCGCCGCATACCCAGAGACAAATACTCCGTGCCTCTAGATTGATAAGCCGCGCATAACTGCTAGCATATACCAGTGACCCTAGTCGGCGTGAAAGAATGTCGTTTAAAGGGCAACTCCGGTGATTTTTCGATTTAATGGATGTCGATGAAATTCGCTGGGTACATTACACTGCACACTCCCGTCACATCCTCAAAACGGCAGGTTTGAGTGTTTCACAGATTTTGTACAAATGAGTTTAATAAATTGCCTCGAACACCCTACCTTACCTGCCCCTCAGTTACAGTCAACATTGTGTGGGACGTCAGGGGAGTCCCCCTCAGACCGTGCCGGGATCATGTCGACGACAGTGACGAGAGCGCAGAGGAGTCGATAATCGTGAGAAATTCGACGATCGTGAGTGCTTCGCGTGAGAAATTACTGTCACGAGAATTCGTCCTCGCCATGGACGGGCAGGTGCTGGAGGGCAGCAAGTGGTGGTGCATTGTTGCCTGCATGAATTTCAGCCTTCTCCATCTGCACACAGCTCGTACCGATGTCTATGGCGTTAAGCTGAGGTTAAGCCTAGATGTCACACTTACGTAGTTCTTGCGCCTGCTGCTGGCGGAGCTGAGCACTGACCGGAAGCTAATTAAGTCATTATGATGAGGAAAGCTACTTCTGTGTTTCAGTTTCGCCCCTATGGATTTAATATAAACCCTTCCTCATTCGTGCAGTGCACGCAAAAAAGCGAGAAGCGACGACGCGGGGCAGTACCAACATCGGTACGTTGCCGCTTTCGACGGAAAGCTGCCTGCCACATTCACCGGCACTTCCCTAAATTAAATGCGACTAAAAAGATGAGTGTATTTTGATGTACTGTGATGCCGAGTCTATATTTAGCTTCCGAGATGCACTGCTTGCCTCGTATGCCCAAGGGGCAACGAGCGTAGGCCCTTTTGATGCAGCAGCGTAAACAACAGCCTCGTTCAGCTGCCAATGGTGTCTACACGGGTATCGGCGTTTCCGCGGGAAAGCTACGCTTTCTCAGAATGAAAGATAATGCGCGCAAAGTCCTCATCAGGAAGTCCTCATCATCAATATGTCCCTTTTACGGAACATATTGTTTGTATGAAGAGAATACGAAGAATGATAAGCAGGCAGCATAACGCTCCCGTACTACAGTCTCCCGCTCGCTGTTTTCGAAGGTGCGTGGTCGCACACATCAGCGCAACTCAGTGTGATGCAACGTTGCTTACATGCATGAAATCTTCCTGTTTTGATATGTTTTAACATCCTGTGATGTCAACAATGAGCTGATAGTATTATATCCGAAGCGAACGACAAGCTGTCGCTGCGCCTGCCGATCAGTGTAAACAAATACTTAGTTCGGTGCTTATGATTTCCAGCGGCATTTTTGCAAAATACAAATGGGAAAAGGCTTGCTCCACACCTTAAAGTGAGCATGCGAAGCGTTTCCCTGAGAAAAGGTATAAAACCTAAGATAGCAAGGAGCACGTGTGAAATCAATGGTTTGTGCTACCGTTGGTCTTAATGTTTCAACACGACATGTAGCGCATGGTGGTTGGCACTGGGGATGGCGGGACGAATAGGAACGGTGATTGGTGGGTAGCGAATTCGTCAGAATCATTCTTGTCAATATTCGACAGATCCGAAGAGCTGGTGCAGCTGACATTGTAACCCTAATGTCCGGCGTGGTCACGATTCAGCCGAGCGTCCACTCTTCGCTGCAAGCGGGCGAGACCAGCATGCCTTGCGCGCATTCCCCGGTGGAGACCACTGTGACGTCATACGAAGAGGTTCGTTTGGCTGCTAAGTGAGATTTTCGTTCAGTTTTTGTGCTTTCTTGCTTGTTTAAATTTTTTTTCCGAAACAATTCTGCTATCAGACACGGGTCAGAGGGGGTCTCGGGAACCTAAATATTCGATTACCTTGACATGGTCAACAAATCACCGACATCCACCCATTCGAAGTGATTGCCACAAAGGAAACCCATACGGGCTCCTCGAAACAAAAGCCCCACAGTTGAAGAAAAATTCGCCCTGGTCCGGGACTCGAACCCGGTGTCACCGCCTTTCTGGAGCAGCCGCTCTACCATCTTAGCCAACCAGGCGGCTAGCAGATGGCAGGGCGAAGTCGAATTTGTCGACAACACGAAGCAAAGGCAAGAGTTTTTATCCCTACTTTTCTTCACCTTGCTGGTTTTCGCAGAACTATTACATCAAATAATCGAAGTTGCATTTTTAGAGCGGCTTGTGCTCAGGATCACAAACCTAGAGGCTCGAATTCGCAGTAGAGAGGTTCCTTTAGCAGCCCCATATACTAACAGTTATAAACACTGTTATCCAAGTCGGCATCAGCCAACTTTATTCAAGAGGCATGTACCCAGTAAGAAAGGCCCTACGACCGTAGTTGTTTTCTTCATGTGCACTGAAAAACAGCACGTACAGAGTTACACACATCAGTTGCCCTAGTTGACGTCAGTGAACGAGGTTCGCCGAATAGCGGCAAATACACAGTGTCGCAAATCTCGTGGCTTGAATTGGCATCAAAGAGCTTCCTTGAACAGCAGCACCCCCTACAAATAGTTACACACTCTGTGATCCAAGTCGGCATCCTAAAAATTTATTGAAGACGCTAGTTGGCATCTTGAAGTGCATTGAAGAGCAACACGTACACAGTGACACATACGCGTTACCTAAGTTGACGTCAGTGAGCGAGGCTCATTGACGAGTGGCAAATGCACAGGGTCACACATCTAGTGACCCTAAGCGGCGCGAAAGAGGTTCTTTGAGCAGGACCGTGTACCGAATGTATAATACCATGTCACTCAATTCGCTTGGACAAGCTGATTTTGTACGTGGTTCCCTCAACGCAGCAATCTGACATTCCACCCATTTGACGATGGACCACTCAGTGACAGAAGTTGCCGGGGAAAAGGTTGGGCACGTTCACAGACATATAGAAACATTTCGCAACCTGGGTTAACTTCGCAAGCACGGCAAACAAACAGCAATATTTCCTTTTCTGCAGTGATGCGCAACATCCAACCAACGTTAAATGTATTAAGACACTCTTGTCAGAATACATTTTCAGGCACGCTCTACGAGTGGACTTCACGGTGGCGCCACAATACGGCGCAGCGTGTCCAAAGGGAAATGTATTGGAATAGTGCGGCAGCAGTCCACGCCTCGCACATTACGCATTTTGGCGGTGGCGGTACGGTGCGTCGGCCCATTGCTTGAATGATTAGCCAATTAATGTTTACCGTTATCCTGCGATGCTTACTGAGTAACATATTATTTGCTTTACGGAAGTGTTTACTTCACATTAAAAGACAGGATTTACGACACAGTGAAATATGGGTTAATCAAGTACATAGACGATGCGATAATTTGTGTCTTCTCTGTACGAGTTAGGCATTCATAGTGGAGGTCATAAGAGGTAACAGTTCTACCAACTTACAATTCTCGATTCTTCTGCCAATGTGCACCATAGAGGTTAAAAATCACCTCATTGCGAGTGCATTGCAAAAAAAAAAAAATTTGCTCTATTTTCCTCATTGTTTCCTCTTCGAATGGTGTTGTTTTAACAAGAATTCAAGGACTTTCAATGTCCTGATTGAAAGCAAAGTGAGCTTTTTGGAAAGGTGGGCATAACTTCCAGTGTAGCATTGATTATCTTAGCGCGAGATGGTGCCTAGTACTACCAATATGAATGCCCATTCATATGAACAGCAACACGAAGTAATAATATAACTCATAATGATCCAGGCTGCTATAACGCTGCTTATGCTACCTCTTTATAGAAGTACAACTTTCTTCAAAGTGAGTTCCAGCAAATTCGCAGCGTATTCCGCTTTTTCTCAAACTTTTCTTTACGCTGATTATTCTTCAGGGAGATTTTCAACCGTATATTGTCATCCTGTTCCGATCTCTTGTGTCTTGTTGTAAAAAATTCTAGCAGAAAGCGTCGAAGACCAACACGCAAGACGAGAATGGATTACTTGGGTAACCTGCTAGGGGCTGGCTTTCATGCCATCATTGCAACAGGAAACCTTATACATACATCATCGGCAAATGAAGTGGTAATGTCGCTGTTAAGCACAATGCGAATTCATACCACGGCCTAGCATATGTTATCATTACAGCACCCGAGACGAAAATGCTTGAACCCCTCCCTCTCTCCCACTCCTCATCGATAGCATTTGGGCTGCAGCTTGGCTGCGCGGGCTGTCCATCAAACGATCGGGCCATACATGGAACCCATTGGGGTGGACGGCGTGCTGCAGTTGAATAGAGTTGAGTTTAACACACATTGCGCCCACTCGCACTATTTATTCTAAGGGATCGGCAAAGACTGCTTTTGTACCTACTGTCGTGTGCGCAATCGTTCATGCCTGTAGGTATTGTTGTATACGAGACTACATACATGGTGGCACATACCAAGCGGCCTAAGTTCTATGTTCAGGATAACAACAGCTAGTATCTACCTTCTGCAAAGAGTAATGAAAAGGCAAACAAATCTTTTTCTTAAAATTAAAAAGAATATTGGGAACAAAGTATCAGATGTTGGTGTGCCCATATGTCATTATATTAAACAAAACATAGTATAATTATTTTCCAAAAATAAGGTTGTCGAGAACCGTAGTGATGCGATTAAAGAGCTTGTTCACCGCCTAAGTGCCAAGCCATCAAAGCTCGGCTAGTTTCTACACAGCAGCATTTACAGAAGAATGCTGCCTACTTCTCCTGCTTTACTATTATATTTTCGCGCGTCTAAGGGGTTTGCGTTTTGCTGCGATTGTCTTTCGACAGTCAATGCTTCTTACAATGTTATGGCTAGGCGCTGACCCTGTCAATCTTTAATTGCAAAACCCTGTCTAGTGAGGCTAGCTTAGCAGGACTCTTTCAGGAACTATCAGAAATTGTTGGGCATATCATCGGCTGCAGTGAGATTAGAAGACCTGGTGAGGCTTATACACTGCTGTATAAAGGACACGTCCTCTGCTATAGAGGTGTCCCAGATAAGAAACAATGCATGGTAGGATTTCTAAGCCACAAGGACATAGCGGCAACATTGACGAATTCTGCAGCATTAATGAGAGGGTAGCTATAGTCGTAATCAAACTTAAAAAGAAGCATAGATTAAAGTTAGTACAAACCTACGCGCCAACATCCAGTCACGATGATGATGAAATAGATCAGATTTATGAAGGTGTTTAATTAGCGATGAAAAAAGTGCGAACTCAGTGTACTGTATGCTAATGGGCGAATACAATGCAAAAGTGGGGATAGCGCAGACTGTTGAACAAGCGATTGGCAACTACGGCGTCGATTCTAGCAACACTCATGTAGAGATGTTCGTAGAAATCGCGGAAGGGAATAAGATACGATTGATGAACACATGCTTCAGAAAGTGTAGGGACAAAAATATTGGCAAAGTATTCGCGATTTTTTTTTGTTCTATTGTATGGTAGGTGTTGCGATTCTCTTCAACCATGGTGTACTCCAGCGTTCTTTGGGACCCCTGCTGTCTTGCGTACTCAGTTGGACGGATATAGAGGCTCTCATGTTGCGTAGGAAAGAGCAGCCCCGTAGGGCGTATGTGCATCGGTTTGTGCGTGTGCATACGATGCATCGTATGTGCATCGGATAGTGAATCGGTTTGACGTGCCACACATCACCTCTGTTGTATTGTGGGTTTAATGAGACCTCTTTAGCAGTCTTCGTAAGATGTTTCTTTTTTATCGTCGATTTGCATACTTTGTTTCTGGTAAAAGAACTAAGCTTTAATTTAAAAATGACTTTTTTTGCCACAACGTCAACAATTGGACGGGTGCCTCTTCCAGGAATGTGCTCTGATCCCAGTATTCCCTCGAGCATCTTTTGAGACCGAAGCTGTATATGGCAAGGTTTCCGTTTTTTTCTGCGTGCGTAGCACATGTTCGCGTAGTGCAAGACATATAGTCAAGTACAGCCCTCAGACGTGCCCGGGATCGAGCAACGCTCGCCCGCGCCCCGAGAACGTCGGATTATACACGCTTAATGCGCGTTTGTAGCTCGACGTTATGTGCGTGCCTCTTAACTGTGACGTCAACATCGCCAAGTGACGTTAGCAGCATTTGCGTGCTGCCGTGCTATGGGTAGGACGCGTATTGTGCGCACCGAGGAACAGTACCTTCCCATCCAAGGTCGACGGCGGGAGCAGAAGCGGGAACGGCCGCGAATGCGGTAGGAAACTGTTAACGCCCACCACGCATTGGTCGATGGGCGTGCACCATCACGCAACCGCCTTCCTTCAGACGAAGGACAGCACTGTGCCCGTGAAGACTGCCTTCGCAAGGAGAAACGGGAATGAGCACGGTGGTGCCGAAAGGAGACCACCGACGACGAGGGGGCCGCCAAGGTCAAGCGTATGCGCCATGCTGGTCGGTACATCAAAATACCGCGATGAGGATAGCTTCGACTTTCAATGCTATCCACATCGCAATATAATAACTAGGTGTCATCGGTCGTGTATAGAGTTGACATTTGATAAAAATCTTTCCAATAATGTCGCGGAGCCCATGACCGTGTAACATAGTGACCATAAAGCGATCGTCACTATACTAACAAAATAAAACAAAAGTCAGAGCTCTTACACTCTCTTAGAAAGGATGACTAGCGAAACTGTGCATGTGGGCCGCTTAACGGCGAACTACACTTTAGCCGTGGGTCGGCCCTGCATCGCACTATCTTCGGTATCGGGGAAAATACGGAGAGTGCTTAACGCCTGTATCACCTCCGCCGTGAGTCGAACCTGCCCTGCAATAGCTTCGGGATCGGCCAACGCTTGGGGGAGGCTTCACGCTTGCTTCGCCTCTGCCGCGGGTCGGCCCAGTGTTGGTTTATCTTCGGGATAGGCCCACGTATGCAAAGTGCTTCATGGCTGCTTCACCTCCACCTCAGGTAGGCCCGCTAGTGCACAAGCTTCGGGATTAGCCCACGTATGGGGAGGGCTTGAGGCCTGCATCACTTCCGCCACGAGTCGGCTCATTATTGCACTATCTTCGGGATCCGCCCAAGTCTGGGAAGTACATCACGCCTGCTTCATCTCCGCCACGGGTAGGCCCGGTGTAGCATATAACTTCGAGATTAGCCCACTTATGGGGAGTGCTTCACGCCTGCTTCGCTTCCGCCGAGGGTAGGTCTGGTATTGCACTACTTTGAGGATCGGGCCACGTATGGGGGTGCTTGACGCCTACTTCACCTTCACTGGTAGTCGGCCCGATGTTGCGTTATCTTTAGGATCAGCCCACGTAAGAGGAGTGTTGCATGCCTAATTCGCCTCCGCCGCGGTTCTGACCGGTATTGCACTATCTTAGGGCTCGGCCCACGCATGGGGATTGCTTCACCCCTAATTCACCTTCGGCGCGGGTCGGTCCGGTATTGTGCAAACTTCGGGGTCTTCCCACGTACTGGAACTGCTTGACGCCTGCTTGACCTCTGTCGTGGGTCAGCCCGGTACTTTACTATCTTGGGGACCACCCCACGTGCTTTGCGCCTGCATCACCTCGTCCCTGGGTGGGCCCGGTGTTGCTTTATCTTCTAGATGGGCCCGCGTATGCAGAGTGCTTCATGTTAGCTTCACCTCCGCCGCACAATCTTCGGCACCGGCCCACATGCTTAACTTCTGCATGACCTCCACCTCGGGTCCACTCGGTGTTGCAATATCTTTGGGATCGGCCCACGTATGGGGAGGGCTTGAGGCCTGCATCACCTCCGCCATGGGTTGGCCTGGTGGTGGAATATCTTCGGCGTCGGCCCACGTGTGCAGAATGCTTCATGCCTGCTTAAGCTCCGCCGCCGGGCCGCCTGGTACTGCACTATCTTCATAATGTTTCCTTGTAAACGTTTCAGAGGTGCTTCAGCCAAGCAAAGCTGATTCTGTGTGCATTTAGCGGTACACTGCAAAATAGTGCAGTCATCACTACATCACAACTTCAGCATTCTTGAGCTTCCTTCTTCATGCGCTTCTTTAAGTAAAAATTGGAACAAGAATAAGTAAACGACGTCACCACCGTAAGCGTCACGACAACAGTGTGTCAAGAATTAGACGACTATGATTTTGACGATTATGCCGTGGATGACGCAACGATGTCAATGTGAGGGCGATGGCGTGAAATTGAGGCCGTGACAACTGCCACACAAATGCAGTGGCACATAGCCAACAGAACATGTCTTGGGAACTGTCGGCTGCATTGTATGAGAGCAGCCGCCATTGCAAAGCATTGCAAAGCAAAGATTTCTTAAGTACACCGAGTTTACACATTGCAATTTAAACTTCGCAAGCAATATCGCTTTAGCTAGCGGTAGGTAACTTGTTCCTCAGGAGTAGGAACTACTCGTGGTCTTCCCATAGTTGCAGCTAGAATAGAATGTGTGGAACCCATAATCCAAGAAACCGTATATTGGGCACAAGGCCCACCACTGGAGATGCGGGCGCTGCAATCGTTTTTACGAATGGTTGGGTTGGTCCAACGATTGACGTGCTGTCGGCACTTCTTACTGGCTCCAGAAGTGGCTGCAGCCACGCACTCTTAGTATCGCGTTCCAATCACTGGGTGCTGCTTGTTGGCCGGAAACCACCGGCATAACATTTGTATCTTTCACGGCAGGATGGAATAAATCGTCGATAAATTCGACGCCCATCTGCCTCGATCACCGCAAAATGCATCGGTTGACAACCGTATAAGTGTCAGCTATAAGATGGCATTCTCACAGGGCGAAACGGTTATCTCTAAGCGCTTTGCCCCTGTTGATCTCGTCTTTATTTACCGCTAGGTCGCGTGGCCACATTTCTTGCGAAGGCCGACAACGACGGCGCAGAGTCCGCAAAACAACCTAACTGTAAAAGAAGGTTAAGAGATTGTATGAAAAATGCTAGAATGGAAAACATGCTTGGCACACCTGGTCAAATCAAGTGGTCTAGCTGATTGTTTCCGGCTATTCCGTTTCAAAGGGAAGCAAATACGTCATCATCATCATTAGTATTGTAATGCGCATAGAGCTGTTCGCCGACACGTGGCGCGCCGCCGCCCACAACTGTCACTGTGCCGTCGCCGCCTCCGATGTTTCCTGCGGGCGAGATCGGCACGCCATTTAAATGGGAATAAAGATTTATGTTTTTGAGATCAATCCAGCTTCACTTGAGATATTGTGTTGTCTTGCTTAATTCTCTTACCTGTCTTAAGCACAGAGACATGTCAAGCAGGGCAGCAATGAATAACACAGTGCAAACAAAAGTAACCCTGCTCTCCACATGTCGGCGCGTGCTTGTCGTCTGAAGTCAGAACAACGTGGGATCCCGACACTTCTCCTGCAAAAGAGTAATACGGCGCAATGAGAAGATACGTAGAACTACCTCAAAAAGTTGGAATCACGGCTTGAGGGTTGTGGGTACTGTATTTTCTGGTATAATCGGCGATACGTCAGGAAACGGCATGAGCGCGAGAGTTGAAAATTGTAGCGAGATAAAAATTCCTGGCCCAGATGGGTTTTACATGCCGGTTCGAAGTTTTTCCATTATTTGGGCTGTTGCACTCAGATTAATTTTTTGTACATTTCTAAGCGATGCCAGTATTTCTACTAATCCACACTTTCTTCACTCAACCTGCTGACGACGAGTTAACCAATTGAGAAAATTAGTTTTCTACTGCATCATAACAAGTATCAGCTGAAAAGAGAGAAAATGTCCACCTGCTGCACAAAAAATAAATATTTTAATTGTTTTTTCAGGGAAAAACGACGTTATCAGAAAAGTTACACAGGCAAAGTGGGACTAATTTTCATAAAGATTGGTTTCTCTTTTTGCCCAGTCGGGAAGATGCGTTATAAGATGTCCTGATTCGTCGACAGCTTAAGGGCTGAACACAGGAAAAATGGACCATAGAAGAGGCCTGGGTTTTCATGTTAAGCATAACGTGTAAACACAATCTTATTCAGAACAAGTGGAAGCAAGGTAAACATATCTAAAGAATGGCACGGGCATCAGCGCTGGCCTAGCATTTCTAGACGAATTCACTGACTCTTTGCATAATTGAAAAAAAATTTCTTGTATAAACTGAGGCACAGCAAAAGATAAAACGATTGCGACTACGACGCACCAGCAAAGCCCCGAACATTCGAGGAGAAAGCAATATACAAACACACTCAAAATAGACGCTTTTAGATATGTACCCAAATAACTTTTTTTATAAATGTCGCCTTAAGGGCAGAGAGAACATAGGAAGCGTTTTGTATTTCTGTCACTTTTAACACCTCAGTCTGCGGCCCTCTCAGCTCTTAGTGTGAAAATGCCAGAATTTCAGCCAACGAAGAAGATTGAAGCGAAACGGCTTTCTAACTTTGAGATCTCGGTTTCCGCGCCGCCTCCACCGCCACCTAGCAAAGACCACCACGCCTCCGCCCGTCTAAATTGACACGGCGTCCACCTCTAATATTGCCAATTATCATGCGATGTGACATGCGCACCGCTTAGTCTCAATGCGTGCCAACATGGGATCCCATCTGCGTTGTAGTACACCAGATATTACGTCATGTAGCACACGCTTGCGACATGTACCCGAACTTGGTTAGCTCAAAGGGTTTGGTGACTGATTGTCGTCGCCACGTATCAAACAGGACGAAAAAAAATCATGAGCAGCATCTTATTGTGACACGGGTGATGAGATCGGAAGTGTGCGCCGCGTAGCCTGGATATATTCGTAACACCTTATGGCACCCACTGGCGAAGTACTAATCGCTGCTGAAGAAGCGAATCGTAGAAGCTCCATGCGCGGATGAAAGCAAGCAAGGTCGGGGTCAGCAGTCCACTGTGCAGACAGCTCGACAAGCCGCAGCTCTCCGTCGAAGCCAGGTGGACAGTTCAGATTGTTCTTGTCTAAACGACGCGAAGACACTTCAGCGCGAATACGTTCTAGTTCTTGCTACCAAAAACAGAGATCCTGCGGAGCCGCTCCTCCAGCTCCGGCTCTGATTGAGCTTCGTGTGCCTAGCAGTGATGTGGCTTTTGAACTTTGGAACTTTTAAAGTCCCCCGATGCTTTACGGGTGACCCTTTCGTATCATTGTTTGTTGGCTAGCCCCCGGAACGGCGCACGCTATGGCCAGCGCCATGAAAGACGAGGAAGTGCGTAAGCTACACGCTCTTCTTCTGGCCCGCCATTAAAGAGCAACATCTATTTCCTAAGACTCCGTCTTCAATCTACGTAACCTTTTTCTGGTGGAGGTGCGGAGTACATGCTACCATTCCCAGATCGATTGCCGCTTACAAGCCCAGTACGACGTCTGGTCGAACTGACTCCTGTTCACGTACGGACAAGCCTTCGACTTCAAGGACTGCCACCCACAGCATGAGCCTCTACCTAATACAATCAGAAGGATGAATACACCGGTTCCGTCTTCTTCCTCAACAGCACCGACTGAGGCCGTCCTTAAGCAGACGCGAATCCACACATCTTTCTATGGGGACACCTTCGAGGATGTTGACGACTGGCTCGAGCACTTTGAGCGTGTCGTAGAATTCAACGGCTGGACTCCAGAGCGTAAGCTAGGCAACACTTACTTTTCCCTCGAGGACTATGCGCGGACAAGATTTGAGAACCGTGAGGCAGCCTTACGACATGGGACGAATTCTGACGGCAGCTAATCAGCACATACGCCAGCCTCGATCGCAAGGAGCGAGCTGAATCTGCAATTTAGGCGAGAGTACAGCTGCCAAACGAAAGCGTCGCAATGTTTGTCGAAGATATGCGCGGACCTTTCCGACGCTCGGATCCATCCATGCCAGAAGAAAAGAAGGTCAGGAACTTGATGCGCGGTGTCAAGCAAGAGTTATTCGTTGGCCTAATACGCAACGCACCAAAGACCTTTGCAGAGTTTCTCGCGGAAGCCATATCAATGGAAAATGCACTGCAGCAATGAACAATGCAGTACAACCGCGACGTGTCGACCCTATTGCGCGACCCTCTCGCTTATACTCTTGGACAATGCCGACGCCTTGCGGGAGCTCATTAGGCTTGTTGTTCGAGAAAAGCTCCAAAAGGTTCAGGTGGCTCCAGTATCGGTGCCGCGACTCGCTCTGGCTGAGGTCGTCCGGGAAGAAATCAGGCAGGCAGTAAATGTCCCGGAGCGAAGCGAGACACCACAGCACGAGGTACGGCAGCTACAACCTCGCATGTATATGCGGAAGCTGTGCGAAGCTCGTTGTCTCCGACTTTTCACGATGCGCTCGACGTCCCGGACTTTCATGGTGTGCGCGCCATGCAACCAACACTTAACAAGCAACTGGCGACGTCAGGACTCGTCGCACGCCATTCATGGCTGAAACACGACCATCCCGCAAGAGCGACGGATGGCGCACTGCAGACCGGAGACCCTTGTGTTTTCATTGCGGTGAAGCCGATCACCTCCACAGGGCTTGTCCTTACCGCCGAGCTGGGCTCCGTGGATTTTGGTGAACGCCCCCTGGAGATCGAAGCCTTGCTCGCGGACGCCAGGAGCTCGTTCGGACCGCAATTCCGTGACCCCCGCTCACCGTCACCTGCCCGATACAGGTCTTCCAGCCCCGTCTTCACGCCGAGCGCAACAAGGTGTCGCTCACCCAGTCATGCCTCACAGGAAAACTGAGTCCAGCGACCTTTGGAGGTGAGGTAGCTGACGGTGCGAATGCTGAAGATCCTCCACAACGATGACCGCGATATGACGTAATTGAGACGCAGAGAAAGCCGTGTAGTTCAGTGTCAATATCTTGCGTCGTACCAGTTACCATAGATGACGAAGAAGTCGCGGCTTTAATCGATACTTCAGATCTCTTGACCCGTGACACAATAAGATGCTGCTCATGATTTATTTGGGTCCTGTTTGACACGTGGCGACAAGCAGTCACCGAACCCGCTTGAGTTAACCAAGTTCGGCTACATGTAGCATGCCCGTGCTACATGACGTAATATACGGTGACATATTAGTTGTCTACCGATCTGGGAGGAAGCACAGTGACGCTGACTGTTTGTCACGTGCACCACTCCCTACGGCGTTATCGGACCCTGACCATGACTTGCCATTTGTCGGCGTTATCGACGCCATAAAGATGGCTGAGCACCAGTGCGCTGATGCTGAGCTGCCGCCGCTGATCGAACACCTTCAAGGAGTTGAAGGTGTTTTACCCAACTCGCTCTTGCGGGGCTTATCGTCGTACTACTTGCACAACAACGTCTTTAACAGGAACAACTACGGAAGCTATCCCAAAACATAGCTCCTTGTCGTGCCGTCGGCGCTGCGCCAAGACATTTTGCAAGCCTGCCACGATGAGCCATGCGCGGAACACCTGGGATTCGCTAAGACATTATCAAAGATACGAGAGAAGTACTACTGGCCCCGGCTTTGTTCTTCTGTGAAACGGTACGTGAAGGCCTGCCGCGATTGTCAGCACCGCAAGAAACCACCAGTAAATCAGCTGGCTTTCTCCACCGTGTGGATCCTCCTCAAGCGCCGTTCCAACAAACAGGAATTGATCTACTTGGGCAATTCCCAGTGACTTCGCGCAACAAATGGAAAGTCGTCACTGCCGACTATTTACCCCGGTACGCCGAAACCGAAGCTATTCCGCAAGGGAACTCGTATGAAGTGACCAAGTTCTTTGTACGCCACATCGTCCTACGACATGGTGCACCGTCTGTTGTCATCGCCGGCCACGGTACAGCATTTACAGCCGAACTTATGCAGGACGTTCTCCAGCTGACACATTGCGCTCACCGCAAGAGCACTGCGAATCACCCTCAAAGCAATGAATTAACGGAATGCCTGAACAGAACGCTGGCTGATACGCTATCCATGTATATCAACGTAGAACACATGACGTGTGACGAGATTTTACCCTATGTGACCACTGCTGCACAAGAGACTACACAGTTCACGCCGTTCGAACTTGTATACGGATTAACTTGTCACGTTAACACTTGACGCCATGCTACCTCTAGCTGATAGCAGCCCGACCAGCGAACACATAGAAGAGTTCTTGGAAAGAGCCAAAGAAGCACGCCAGCTTGCCCGGCATCGTATCCGGAGCCAACAGTATACCGACACCCTTCGGTACAATCAGGGTCGACGCGACGTCCATCCCAACACCGGCGCCTTCGTGTGGGTCTGGACGCCCATCTGTCACCGTGGACTCTGGGAAAAGTTGCTCCGCTGGTATTTTGGTCCCTACAAGGTTACACGCCGCCTCAGTGACGTGACCTACGAAGTCATCCCCTGCAGTTTTGACCCCCGTTCGCCCCGTCGTCATCCTCGCGTTGAAGTTTTTCATCTATTGTGGATGAAACCCTACTATGCGCGTACGTGAACGCCGAGATGAACCTGAGGAGCTCCATTTCTTGCCGCCGCTGAAAGAACTTTTTCATGCGACCGAGACGGTCGCTTTACGCATGGGGGGCAATTGACACAATGATGTGGGTATATATATATATATATATATATATATATATATATATATATATATATATATATATATATATATATATACACACGGGGTGGCGCAGCTAAGTTTAGGCAGTGTTTAAAAATATGCCGATGCACTCGAAGACGGAGCCACCAAATGTACGTTGCTAATTTACAGTATGTAGTCAGCCACTCAATTTTTTGTATTCTGCTTTATTACGAGTTAAGTCAAGGCTAATTAACCAACATGTGCAGCAAGGAAGTTTGACAAAAAGTTCCAATAAGAAATTCGTAGAGCGCTGTACATAATAGTTGTGTATCCTTCATAACTCACTGTGCATAATGTATTAGTGTTTTCCGGATTATTGCATATCTCTATGAAATAAAAAAAGTATACCTCGTGAGGTGCCCCCTTGTGCGCCATGACTGAATTTCTAGCAAACGTTTTTTTGTAAACACGAACACAGCATCTAGCAGGCTCTGCTGCCTCTCAAACGGTGACAGGGCAGTGACGCAAGCGTTGGCTGTGTGATTTACGCCTCCAACATGCTTCCCTCGCCGGGGTTCATGATAGCGATAAGCAGGCACAGCTGATCGCGAGACATACATCTTTTTTGCCCATAGCTTGGCTCTTAGGCGCCCGTTCCTGCGGTGAGCGTTGGCGTCGGCGTCACCGAGCGAACGAGCACAGCGAATGATGAAAGAGCGAACGCGAAGCAAAGCGGGGCTTGAAAGAGGACGATAGCGAAGAAAGCGCGAATAAAGCGGAGGAGGAAGGTATGGTGAGAGTGTGAGAAGCGTAGTGCCGAGCAAAACGGGCTCTGCGTCGACGACCGCTAGGAATAATGCCAGAGTAGCGTGCCATCGTCGTTTCACAGATGACGCGCAAAGAACCAGTTCACCGATGCCATTTACAGAAATAAAGCTCGGCTTTAGCGGAGGTCTATCTGCGCGGCTGCTGAGAATCGCGCCCGCGCATCACCCCCGCACTGCCTCGTGATCTGCCGATTAGCAAGGTGGTCGCGCGATATCTCGCTCCGTTCGCTGTTTGCCGCACGAAAGAGATTGCCGGCGCCAGCCAATATAGCTCGAAAATGAAAACATGTATCTACTTTTCATAGTGCCATAATCGACGGTACATTCTTCACTCCAGAAAGAAACGGCACAACTTAGGTCAAATCCATTGGCGGTACAAGTCTCGCAGCGGCTTCGTAAGGTCCTCGTATTAGGGAAAGCCTGGCTAATGAGAGCCGACTCCGAAGGTGGGGGTGCAGTTTAACACAACATCCGAAAGCGTCAGTGACCGCAAGGCAAGAATGGAAAGAACGGAAACTCTCCCGCTCTTGATGCAAGGAAGACAGTCACGCATTCTAGTTGCCGAATGGAAGCTAGAGTTTACATAAGTGCTCCAGGTCGTGCTATATGGGATGTGTCGTATACGTGCCGGTCCTGTGAAAGAAGCGTAATGCGGGCGACCGCCTTTATAACGAAATGCTTGTGCTTCAGGTCACATCATTGCTAAGGTCGCACAGCGAACAGCTCGCACAAGAACATGGGAGGAGTTATTCCTACGTTACACAGGTCACCCCGTTTCAGAGACGTCCGTTGTTGAAGGGCTCGACTGTACACGTCGGCATGAGAGAAGCAGGCCTAGGGTTAGAACATCGTGGTGCCTTTCGGTGACGTAAGGAGTTGCGTCTAATAAACGCTGACACGGCGTCCAGGCAAAGTGCTGTTGGAGCCAAATGTTAGGCGCAAGAGCCTGTGCGTTATCGCTGACGTGCCCTGCAGCTGCTCTGGCAATTTTTATAGTCTTCTGAAGAACGCATTCTCATTGTGCTAATTAGCTGAAAATCAGGGACTGTCTTCAGGAAACGCTTCGGTCGTAGCGAAAGGCTTTTGGCTCATTTTCTGTCACGCACAGCCCATAAAGAGTACAAATGCGATGATGAGTGTCGTATTTGGGGCATTTCAGGAGGCGGAAAAAAAACGTTTACGCCGATTCTCATTTGCAAGAAGAATCCCATTACGTCAATGTCACCGGACAATTGTGACGTTATGATAGTTTCAGTGACGCAAGTTGACGTCAAAAACTGTTTTTTGAAGAGCGCTAGATGCCCGTGGGACCCTCGGCCACATACCCCGTGGCCCACACCCAGCGGCCAATAAGGATATATAATCAATGTGCCTAATTTCACTACAGCGACATTTGACGTTACGTGCCTCGTGTGCAGGGTTCTTCACAAGACGGTCAGCCACCTTGCAGCAATAGCGTGCTCGTAGTTCTATGATACATCACATTTAATGATTGGGTGCTTCGCACTTTTCACCTCGTTGATGCCAATCTGCAAGTTCCTACAGTGGCTTAAAGCGTTGTGCTCGTTTACGTGACGAACTCTGGCATCGTCGCAAATTTCCTCAGCTTGACACACGGTTTGCACTTACCGATTTTTGATAGGGAGAGCTCGTGAGAGAGCCAGTACTTACTCTACCGTCCCTCTGTTACATGTCCTTCTGTTACACGTGGCGTGTCTTACTGCATACGAGAGCACGCAGTTGGAAGGTTGGAATATGAATGGTTATCGCTTCTGCCTCGGAGCGTATATATACTAAACGGAGGTGGGGGGAAAGGACGACAACAGAAAGATACGAAACAATAAACGCAATCGCCGTCCGCGCTTGCAAGGCAGTCTGATTGCAGCTGGCGTCACTTTACAACACTCTCTACCTCCAAAAAGCAATCGCAGCCCTAAATGATGATTTTGTGATTTTGGAACAAAGCAGTACTGGTATCATGTCATCAGTAAAGTTTGCCTATGTGCAGTTTTAGTAAAGATTTGTAATGTAATGACGTATTCCTTCACGGTCACGTCTGCACGTGGAGTACAACGACTTAACCACTAACTTTACGTAATGACGCTGACGGAACGCTTGCAGTTGTTGAACAGCATAAGAATCACCGTATAAAATATGCCGCTCATCGAAGTGGTATCAGTAAAGAAATAGCAGGAAGGAGTACTGAGTGGGAATGGCAGCTTCGTGATATTCCACGTACGTGGTCTACAGCGCCGAGAAAATTCCCTGCCTCTCTATGCTGAGAGAAATGAGCCAAACCACTTTGTGGTGATCGACCCTAAGCTAAAAGGAACCGGAGGCGTACGCGTAAATCTCAAAGGCCCCCTTGGGACGGTGTCCGGGAATAGCAGGATAACCAGGCGAACGCAGAAAACGAAGGGGTGGCTGAAGCCCCGGGACACTTATTCGGTTGAAATAGAAGATTTGCCAGGAACGTTTCATGGTTAAGCGAATCCTATTCTCAAATATAGCCTATTTAGGTGCTCCCAAAGAAATAACACGGACATGTAACATGCCGGTAAAAATTCTATTCGTCGCTGGCACACACTTGGTCTTGACTACATGGCTATTCATAAGAAACACGGCTCTGCAACTGCGGTATACCTAATTTCCTAATATTGGGATTAATATTCTTTGAAACTAGACCCATTTTGCCATATGTCTTTTTGACCGTATCGAACTTCTACTACGCCAAATTGGGTAAGTGGATGGACCATGGGCTTATGGTTAGAGTGTTCAGCTGATGGGCTTTAGGTTAGATGATTTGAAACCAGCTATCGATCATGTGCTAATGCGATTAGCATTACTGCAGAACTTCACCATGCATGCGGGATATATGTCGTATCTGACATATTTCACGCCAATTTGCGTGCCTCTGTATGGGCCACTTGGTATGCTTGACTTTATAAAACCAAAAAAACGGGGTACAATAATACTTTAGACATGGTAGGTGACTTTAGTACTATTAGCAATCTATGTTATGTTTTCGAGTAATTGCTCCTTTGTTTCATATAATAATTAACATAAAATGTAGCGCATATTCAAGAACGCATACCCATGCACCCAAGTTGGCAAAGGGTAGGTTTATCAAAGATTGGCACACACCCAGTAAGAAATGCACTTTGATCCTAGTTGGCGCTGCACAGGTTTATTGAAGCAGCGTCACGTACCCTGTTTCATACCCTGTCATCCAAGTTGCTCCAACCGTTCATTTTATACCTGGTTCCTTCAACAGAGCAACCTGGCATTCCACCCATTTGATCAAGAACTACTCGTGTCCCAAGTTGCCGGGGAAGAGGTTAGGCAAATGTAAGTACATTCCGCATACTGTTGAAGTTCGCAAAGAACGCTAACAGCATTATATTCTTTTCGCCAATGCTGCGTGGCATCCAGCCAGCGTCAGTTAAATGTAGCCAATCTTGTCAGCATACATTTTGAGACATGCGCTATGATTGGACTTCACAGTGGCGTCACAGTACGGCACAGCGTGTTAAGAGGGAAGTACAATAGATTAGTGGGGCAGCAGTGCACATCTCGCATATTACGCATTTTGGCGGTGGCGATACGGTGCGTCACTACATTGCTTGAATTAAACCCCAGTTAACACGTACTATTGTTATCCTAGAGATGGTTTCTACGAGACATTTTTCTGGCGGTAATATAGTATATGCTTTGCAAATGTGCTTACATTGTATTTAAGCACAGACTCTATGACACCGTGAAATATTCGCTCATCAAGTCAATAAAAGATACGATACGTTTCACCTTGTCCGTTCAAATCACCTATTCATAGTACTGGCGATAACAGGTAAAGGTTCCAACAAGTAACATTTCTAGATTCGTCTGCCAATACGTACAGTAGCTGTTAAAAATCGCCTCATGGTGAAGTCATCACCAAAAACAATTCACTCTGTTTTCTTCATTTTCTCCTCTTGTAAAGGTGGCTTTTTAGCAAAATATCATGTGACTTACGAGGTGCCGCTTGAAAGCAAAGCACTCAGTTCGCTCGAAAGGTGAGCGCAACTTCTAGTGTAGCATTGATTACCTCAGCGTAGGATAGTGTCTAGTACTACCAATATATAAGCCCATTCATGCGAATAACAACATGAAGTAAAGATGTAACACATAATGCTTGTGGTTGCTATAACGCTGCTGATGATATGAATGAAAGTCAGTTCCTGCAAAGTCTCAATGTATTCCGTTTTCCCTTAATTTTTGTTTACGCAGAATATTTTTCAGGTACATATGCAACCATATTTTCAGTCATGCTGCTCCAATTACTTGTGTAATCTTGTTGTAAGAAATTCTAGCAGAAACTGTCGAAGACGATCACCCCATTCGACAATAGGTTACTTTGGCACTCTGCTGGAAGCTGACTTCCATGCCATCTCTTCATAATGAAACCTTATACGTACATCAGTAGACAAGCGACGTGGTAATGTCGATGCTAAGCAAGAGGTAAGTTAGTACCACCGCATAGCATATCTTATCATCAAAAGACCCCAGCACCCAAAATATATGAAGTTCATTTCCCTATATGTCATTGTGTTAAACAAAAATATATTAGGTATAAATTTTAAAACTAAATATGTACAGAACCTTAGTGATGCGGTTAAGGAGGTTGTTCACCGCCCAGGCTCCAAACCATTTAGAAGTTCCATTCGGACAAGGTGTCTATGAACCTTTCCGCTCGGGTAGTTTCTACTAAACAGCATTTACACAAGAATGTTGTGTGCCTTTTCTGTTTTAACCATTATATTGAAACGCGTCTAAGTGGTTTAGGTTTTCGAGCGATGGTGTTTTAACCGACAATACTTTTCAAAATGTTATCGCTCGGCGCAAGACTTAAGCTCATGTATTTGAACACTCTCGGATGTCGTTGCCTCTTGAATGGCTAGAGAATCTTTTCTAATCAGATTGCATGCGTGACGCCGATAGCGTTGTACATTACGAAAGCACGCGTGTGCCCGCACTACACTGTAATATTTCAGGACTCGTGCGATTGACGCATGGATGAGATTTCGATGACCGACACCTGTCCTCGTATATCGCTACGTTTTGATGTTTCTCGCATTTATGAGCACAAGTTCACCCATGAGAAATTTAGGCCCAAACAATGAAACGTTCCTTTCCTTCGAGCGCTTCCTAACCTTACGTGAGGCCTCCTTACAGCGAAGGACCGATGGAGGAAGCAAGCATACTCTGAAAGCTCCCTTCACCCGTCCTCACGTAAGGAGCGGTTGCCGCCATGCCTGGGTTCGAGATTATCTCTTAAAAGCTTTAGGCGAACACCAGAACACCCCTATTCAATAAAAAAGGTTGTATCGTCGCACAATCTCTAAGTTGATGAGCTAATATAGAGAAGCGTGGACGCTATTTTTTAGTTTTGTTTACTAAATCTAAAGAAGCAGTGCATTACAGTGCGAAACTTGATGTGCTCCAGCAACGCTGGCACGCCGGCGTCGTGCAACGCCTAGCAACGCTTCCATGCCGCACGCGTGACTGAAACGAACGTGCCTGGCAAAACGTACCATGCTCGCGCTTCTCCGAAGGTGGGCGACAGCACGCACGCGCAAGCAAACGTCACGTGGTTAAGCAGTGAGGCGAAGTGCTCGTTCAGGGCCAGGAGCGGCGTAAGGACGCATGAAGGTAGCTTGGCCCAAACAATAAAACGTTCCTTTTAGGGGTGTGCGAATATTGAAATTTTCGATTACGAATCGAATACGAATAAGACGAAGAACTCTCTTCGAATATCGAATTGAATATCGAATACACGTGTAGTATTAAAAAATTGCAAGAGAGGTAACAATAGCTTTATTACCCTTTTAAAAATAACATTGCATTTTACAAGGTTGCTTCAAATTAAAGAGGTACTCAATTATAGATAACGGACTCAGGTAATGCCCTCAGTCAGGTAAAACGCTTGTTACAGATTGTCGTGAAGGAAAATTAACTGCTCAATATGGCCAGAAAGTAAACGCTCTCTATGCACTGTCACATTTCTACCGGTAGAAAAGACTCTTTCACTAGGAACTGAAGTGGCAGGGATCGCCAAGTACTTCCGGGCGAGTGCACTTAAAAGCGGGTACCTGAAGCGGCCAATGGACTGCCACCACTCACAAGGATTCATGCCCCTTTCCAGAAGAGGCTTTTGCGCGTAGTCTGTACCTTCCCTCTCAGGGGCAGATGCCAAATGTGTCTTCTCTTTGTTCATCTCTAGATCGTCAAAAGCATTCCATACACTCGATGCCACCAGTGGACACGAAGTCGACGCTGGCACGGCGGTGTCCCCATGATGTTCCACGACGGCTTCCTGGAGCTCCCTTGTCACAAGGTTTTTCAGCCAGATCATCTGACATGATCATCTGATGAACTGTGGCCATAAAGCGCGGATCAAGAAACATGCCTAGGCTGGCCACTTCATCAAATTTCCACTCCGCACAAAGAGCCTTGATACATCTTGAATCAATGTTAGCAAACCCTGAGTTGCCTTTGCAACCTTCAAGGCAATGGGGCATTCCAAAAATAATTGGAATTATAAAGCTTGGTGAAAAAGAAACCGAAACTGATCATGTCTCAAATGCCTGAAGCAGATAGACTGAAACAGAGCATACAGATAATGGCAACTCAGGGTTGCAAAGGCAACCCTGAGTTGCCTTTGCAACCTTTGAGGCAATGGGGCATTCCAAAATAATTGGAATTATAAAGCTTGGTGAAAAAGAAACGGAAACTGATCATGTCTCAAATGCCTGAAGCAGATAGACTGAAACAGAGCATACAGATAATGAGCGGATCATGCGAAGTTCTCAGTTAATTAACATGTTCTTAGGAGAATGCGGAGCAAGCATACAATGGGTTATTGCTCAATTATTCGCAGTCTATCCGAATATTCGCCGTTTCCACCGTTATTCGGCCGTCCTCGGATATTCGTGAATTTCCGAATATGCATTTCTCGAATCGAATACGCTTCGAATATGGAAAATATTCGATTCGTATTCGAAATTCCGAATATTCGCACACCCCTAGTTCCTTTCCTTCGAGCGCTTCCTAACCTTACGTGAGGCCTCCTTACAGCGAAGGACCGATGGAGGAAGCAAGCGTACTCTGAAAGCTCCCTTCACCCGTCCTCACCTAAGGAGCGGTTGCCGCGTGCCTGGGTTCGAGATTATCTCTTCAAATCTTTCCGCGAACACCATTATTCTATTAAAAACTGTTGTATCGTCGCACAATCTTTAAATTGAATAGCTAATATAGAGAAGCGTGGACGCTTTCTTCTAGTTTCGTTTACTAAAGTTAAAAAAAAGTTGCGCATTACAGTGCAAAACTTGATATGCTCCAGCAACGCTGGCACGCCGGCGTCTTGCAACGCCTAGCAACGCCTAGCAATGCTTGCATGCCGCACGCGTGACTGAAACGAACATGCCTGGCAAGACGTTCCGTGCTCGCTCTTCTCCGCAGGTGGGCGACAGTGCGCATGCGCAAGCGAATGCCATGTGGTTAAGCAGTGAGGTGAAGCGCTCGTTCAGGGCCAGGAGCGGCGTAAGGACGCATGAAGGTAGCTTTGGAGCTACCTTATGCTGAGGAAGCACCAAGGAAGCCTTCACCGAGCGCCCCTCAGTAAGGAAGCTTTCAGAGTGACATAAGGTAGCCTCACCCCAATGAAGGCTTCCTTAGTGAGGTAAGGAAGATTTCATTGTTTGGCTTCTTATGCTGAGGAAGTACCAAGGAAGCACCAAGGAAGCCTTCACCGAGGGCGCCTCAGTAAAGAACCTTTCAGAGTGACATAAGGTAGCCTCACTGCAATGAAGGCTTCCTTACTGAGGTAAGGAAGATTTCATTGTCTGGCCCTTAGTTTTCGTTTAAGACAGTTGCGCAAGTTTTTTGTTGTTAACCGCGACTACAACGCTGTAATATTTTTTTCAATTAAATTTACTTACCCTCAACGGTGAGCGATCTACAATTGCTCCGTATAGAGGTTTAGCGTGACTCTAAGAACGGGTACAGTGCTGAGACTCTATGTTCTTAAACTGGGAAACTACTACAAAATGAAAATGTACACAATGTGTGAGAACTGCAGAAGAATAAACCAACTTTACTTTTTGAAAACTAAGCCGTGGCAGGCTGTGCCTGTGCGTGGCCTAACTGCGGCCATATGCCACATATACTTCAGTTTTTGAATGAAATATATGAATCATCTATATGAGGCAACCACGCAATGTATTTATCTAACACATGGATGTATGAAAATTTGGACTAAGGCTTCAATTAATTTGGCACATCACAGAATTTACCCAGCGACAGCTGCGTTACTGGCTGCGTTCTGTTCTGCTTCCTAAATCTCTTGCTCTCTTGCTGCGAGGGCTACGAGCGATGCTATACAGAAGCGTCGACGGAGGAACGCCGAGGATATGCGAGGAATAGTTGTATCTTAACAGACGAGCAAAGTGAACACCTTCTGGGAGCGGTAGTGGAGAAAAGGCATTGGCGGTGCGCAGTTGCAATGGTGATGAAGCGGCACGTGTAGCTGATGCGAGGCGTTCGAAGCATACAAAAGATTCTAATAAGGAATGACAACATGCTTTGGCCGGTGATGCACTTTATCATCACCCGCCTCATCATTCAGCGTAAGGCGGGAACACGCAAAAGAGGCAGAACTGAAGAAATATAATTCTGAAGCTTTACTGTCGCTCGATTGTTGTTGATCGCTCTCACTTCTTAAGATTTCTCATTCCTGCATACGCACTTGAGGAGCAAAGGAGTCATAGTCTGTCAGTCTCAGATATAGCCGTAAGCTCCTTCATCGTAGGCGCAAAACACCGGTAGCTTCAACAATTGCACGCACTCAACCGCGTGTAAAATAGCGTTCAAACGGCCCTTGACTGAGTGTGTAATTTCATAGATTTTTTTTTTATTTCCTAAAGTCGACTTACCTAATTGGCTCTGTATAATTCTCGTACAGCAAGCGGTTGGATCTACCATTCTCGATCCACGAACTTAAGGCAGCATTAGCTTTGTGTAGCCGCACATCAGCGCCAGGACCTGACGGAATTTCCTACCGAGCTTTGTGTCACCTGGGGGAGCGAGCGAGAGAGGTTCTTCTTGAGGTGTACAATGAATCTTGGAGAAATGGCACGCTACCAACAACCTGGAAGACAAGTCGCCTTGTTCCACTGCTGAAGCCTGGCAAGTCGCCGTTGGAGCTCTCCTCATATCGCCCGATCGCTTTGGCGAGCTGTGTGGGCAAAGTAATGGAGAGGATGGTCCTAGGACGCCTGGAGTGGTACTTGGAGTACCACAACACCTACCCAGATGCCATGGCGGGCTTCCGACGCGGTCGATCATCGATCGATAACGTCGTCGACCTGGTCACCTACATTCAACATGAGAAACGCCGTAAGCGTCTCTGCGCATCCTTATTCCTCGACGTGAAAGGGGCGTATGACAACGTTACGCATGAAGCCATCCTCTCTGCTCTCGCAGAGGTAGGAGTGGGTGGTCGGATGTTTCAATGGATACGGAGCTATCTATCCATGCGATCCTTTTTTGTAAGCACCGAGGAAGGCCATACTTCTCTACATTATAGCTACCGCGGCGTCCCCCAGAGCGGTGTACTTAGCCCCGTGTTATTCAATCTAACACTAATTGCTCTCCTTGAGGACGTGCCAACCACAGTCAGGCTATCAATGTACGCGGATGACATCTGCATATGGACATCTGCAGTAACACGCCTACAGCTGCGAGCGAGAATTCAGAAAGCCGCGACACAAACTGCTGTCTACCTCCGTAATCGAGGCCTCGAAATTTCCTCCGAGAAATGCGCACTGGTGCCATTTACGCGCAAACCCATGGCAAACTACAGTGTAACGATAAATGGCCAAGTAATACGACGGGTCCGATCGTACAAGTTTCTAGGTGTCATAATCGACAGGGACTTGTCATGGAGCCCACACATATCTTACGTGAAAAAACGGTTGACAGGCATATGCCACCTGTTCAAATTTTTCGCTGGCAAGACCTGGGGAATGTCGCCTTGTGCCATGTTACAACTGTACAGGGTGCTTTTTCTGGGATTTCTGCGATACAGCTTGCCAGCAATAAACAACACAGGCAAAACGAATCTACGCACTATACAAAGTCTTCAGGGTCAAGTGCTCCGGATCTGTCTAGGCCTGCCTCAGAGTGCTTCAACAGTGGCTACGATAGCAATCGCTAGAGACCACCTTGTCAAGACCCACATTGAAATTGAAGTACTCAGGACCCATATAAGGCATCTAGCCAGGACTCCTCGTCACCATTTAGCCTCTCTACCAGCGGACAGGCCACACACATCTTTCAGCCAAAAGATAACTGCATATGATGAATCATTGCCAACTTGTTTCACTCCGGCTGCCAGACCTTCGATCCCTCCATGGTGCCTCGCTCAGCCGAAAATCAACCTCGCAATACCTGGTATCTCGAAAAAAGCTGATCTGTCATCACCAGCCCTTAGACAGCTCACGCTACTATACTTGTACGAGAACTACCGTGACTCTACGCATATTTACACTGATGGATCTGTCCTTCCAAGCAGCTCCGCGGCGGCAATCGTCATACCAGCGAAAGCTACGACAATCAAATTTAAGACGACCCACGCGACAACATCGACAGCAGCAGAGCTCGCAGCGCTCTTTACTGCTCTTCATCACATTGGTGATGAACCGCCACACAAATGGACAATATTCTGTGACTCGAAGGCGGCACTGCAGTCTCTACTGTCACCTTTACGACGCGGGCCGCACGAACAACTAATATTCCATATTACAGAGACATTACACCATATAAGTGATGCAGGCCACGACATAACCTTTCAGTGGCTTCCAAGTCACTGCGGGATTGTCGGCAATGAACGGGCGGATCACGCTGCCCGCTCAGCCCATACTGAGGAGCGCCACGTCCCCATTCCTCTTTCTAGAACTGACGCTGCACGGAAGCTCCGCCTACTTGCTCGGCAGTGCACCGCGTCGCAATGGAATGAGCCACATTTAAGAAATCCGCGACTGCACTCACTTGATCCAACATTAAGTCTTCGAGCGCCATCACAGCTTCGCCGTAGAGACGCCACGCTTTTATATCGACTTTGGTTGGGCGTTGCCTTTACTAAAGCCTATGCCTTCCGCATAGGGATGACCGACACCCCAACCTGTGACCACTGCGGCCATGAAGAATCAATTGGCCATATTTTGTGCACCTGCCCGCAGTACAGTCCACAGAGGGCATGCCTCAGCCAGGAACTAGACCAACTGGACGACCAACCGCTATCCGAAAAAAGAATTCTGCAACATCGAAAGGACCTACCGTCACAGAAGAAGGCCGTGCAAGCGCTTTTGCGCTTCTTGCGATCTACCGGCCTGTGTGAACGACTTTAACTGGAACGCCTTTTGTGTGTGTGTCTCCATGTGTGCGTGTTCGTTTTTTTTTTGCGTTTCCCTCTCTGTCATCTTTCTAACCCCTATCCCCCATCCCCAGTGTAGGGTAGCAAACCGGAGACTCATATCTGGTTAACCTCCCTGCCTTTCATCTTCATTCTCTCTCTCTCTCGTACAGCAAGCCCCCGCCTTGGCGCTGTGTTCACTCTCCTCTTCTTTTTCTCTCTCATCTCTTAATTTGGCTTCTATTCTTTGAAGTTCATAAAAAAGAATCATCGTGTAGTTGACTTCCCCACCTTTCATCTCCTTACTTTCTTTCTTGTATTTACGGCACTGAATTGCGACACCTGACACCGATCGGCTGTTATGTTGAGTTCAGAATCTCGCACTCTGCCGTAGGAGCCTTCATCGTAGCCGCCTAACAGCCGTAGCATAAAAACTCGTACGCAGTCCTCTCGGTTCCAAACACCTTGTCAACGGCTCTTGCTAGAGGTGATAAGCTCATACATAGTCTTCTGAAGTGCACCGGCGTGACTGACTGTTTATTAATACTCTTGTGTCATCCTCCCGCCTGCCTTGTCCATTTTATCCTTTTTTAAACTTTCACAAGTCCTTAGTATTTCCAGAATATTTCGTGCAGTTATCGAGGGCTATCTTTGTTCATATCAATGCATATATGTTTGTGTGTAACCATTTTCCCCCCATACCTCGGTCACTGGGCAGTTTCTGGTCAAACGAGTACATCGGGCTGTTGTGCTGCGGAAACAGGGCCCGCAAGCAACCGTTAGACCAACTTGGACAACTGAGTATGTGGCAACGTGTACATATATATGAACCGCTGTTCAGTGAAACTCTTTCACGCCGACTCGGCGCACCGGGTGTATGCGCCTCGGCTTATTGTGGTCGTCAATAACCCCTTTGATGTCGACTTGAGTGAATGGTTATGTGCGACATGGCGTGTGCCACTTTTCAACAAACGTCTCTGACACCGAATTGGCTAACAAGGCATTTACCACTTGGAATGGGCCGTTCAATGACAAGGAAAAAGATCCTTTAATTTATGGGGTACTCGGAGGTATCGAGCCCACGTCGCATGGGTTCCTTATGGAAAGCCACCCGAGGCTCCACCAGGCTGTGCAACAAATGCATTATGTATGTTCTGTTTTCGCGAGCTGCTCCAAGAGTGTAGGGGTCATTGCCGCTTTTCCATCAACGTGTCGCCATCTTCGTTCACTGAGTATCTGCATTCTATGGGCGGCCAATTTAGGTAACAACTCTCAGGGTTCACAGGCACCGGCATGGCTAACTTCTCATCTCGGTACGCCACGTGCGGACTTCTCTGAAGCGCCACTCGCAAAACTGTATTAACCACGGGATTGGTTCACCGGACTAAGGCATGTTTTCATTCAAAGTGATGTTCTTTTCTTTCACACATTAGAATGTCCTAAATTTTCATTTTGTGCTACCATCAGTACTTTACGTAAATTTTTCTATGACTTTGTAAAATTTTCTTACAGTTCTCCCATGTTGCGTTGTCCATGTTTATAGTGCATCGGTTTGACTTGCCATACATCACCTCTGTTGCATTGTGGGTTTGATGAGACCTCTTTAGCAGTCTTCGTAAGATGTTTCTTTTTTATCATGGATGGCATATTCTGTTTCTGATAAAAGAACGAAGCTTTAATTTAAAAATGACTTTTTTTGCTAGAACTTCGACTATTGGACGGGTGCCTCTACCAGGAATGTGCTCTTATCCCAGTATTGCCTCGAGATTCTTTTGAGACCAAAGATGTATATGGCAAGGTTACCGTTTTTTCTGCGTGCGTGGCACATGTTCGCGTAGAGCAAGACATATGTAGTCAAGTACAGCCCTCAGACGCGCCCGGCGTCAAGCAACGCTCGCCCGCGAGCCGACAACGTTGGACTGTTCACGCTAACGGCGCGTTTGATCTCGACGTTATGTGTGCGCCTCTTAACTGTGACGTCAACATCACCAAGTGACGTTAGCAGCATTTGCGTGCTGACCGTGCTATGGGTAGGACGCGCATTGTGCACACCGAGGAACAGTAGCTTGTCATCCAAGGTCGACGGCGTGAGCAGAAGCGGGAACGGCCGCGAATGCGGTAGGAAGTCGGTGACGCCCACCACGCGTTGGTTGACGGGCGTGCACCGTCACGTAACCGCCTTCCTTCCGACGAAGAAAAGCACTGTGCCCGTGAAGATTGGTTTCGCAAGGAGAAACGGGAATGAGCACTGTGGTGCCGATAGGAGACCACCGACGACGAGGGGGCCGCCAACGTCAAGCGTATGCGGCATGCTGGTCGGTGCATCAAAATATCGCGGTGAGGATAACTTCGGCTTTCAATGCTATGCACATCGCAATATAATAACTAGGCCTCATCGGTCGTATATAAAGTTCACGTTTGATAAAAATCTTTCCACTAATGTCGCGGAGCCCATGACCGTGTAACATAGTGACCATAAAGCGATCGTCACTATATTAACAAAATAAAACAAAAGTCAGAGCCCTTACACTCTCGTAGAAAGGATGACTAGCGAAACTGTGCATGTAGGCCGCTTAACGGCGAACTACACCTCCGCCGTGGGTCGGCCCTGCATCGCACTATCTTCGTTATCGGCAAAAATACGGAGAGTGCTTAACGCCTGTATCACCTCCGCCGTGAGTCGAGACAGTCCTGCAGTAGCTTCGGGATCGGCCAACGTTTGGGGAAGGCTACACGCCTGCTTCGCCTCCACCGCGGGTCGGCCCAGTGTTGCTTTATCTTCGGGATGGGCGCACGTATGCAAAGTGCTTCCTGACTGCTTCAGCTGCACCTCAGGTATAGGCCCGCTAGTGCACAAGCTTCGGCATTAGCCCACGTATGGGGAGGGCTTGAGGCCCTTTATTGCACTATCTTCGGGATCCGCCCAAGTCTGGGAAGTACATCACGCCTGCTTCATCTCCGCCACGGGTAGGCCCGGTGTAGCATATAACTTCGAGATTAGCCCACTTATGGGGAGTGCTTCACGCCTGCTTCACTTCCGCCGAGGGCAGGTCTGGTATTACACTACTTTGAGGATCGGGCCACGTATGGGAGTGCTTGACGCCTACTTCACCTCCGCGGGTGGTCGGCCCGATGTTGTTATCTTTGGGATCAGCCCACGTATGAGGAGTGTTTCATGCCTAATTCACCTCCGCTGCGGTGCTGGCCGGTATTGCACTATCTTAGGGCTCGGCCCACGCATGGGGATTGCTTCACCCCTGCTTCACCTTCGGCGCGGGTCGGCCCGGTATTGCGCAAACTTCGGGATCTTCCCACGTACTGGGCCTGCTTGACGCCTGCTTGACCTCTGTCGTGGGTCAACCCGGTACTTTACTATCTTGGGGACCGCCCCACGTGCTTTGCGCCTGCATCACCTCATCCCTGGGCGGGCCCAGTGTTGCTTTATCTTCTGAATGGGCCCGCGTATGCAGAGTGCTTCATGTTACCTTCACCTCCACCGCACAATCTTCGGGACCGGCCCACACATGGGGAATGCTCAACTTCTGCATGACCTCCACCTCGGGTCCACCCGGTGTTGCAATATCTTGGGGATCGGCCCATGTATGGGGAGTACTTGACGCCTGCATCACCTCCACTGTGAGTTGGCCTGGTGGTGGATTATCTTCGGGATCGGCCCACGTATGCAGAATGCTTCATGCCTGCTAAAGCTCCGCTGCCGGGCCGCCTGGTACTGCACTATCTTCATAATGTTTCCTTGTAAACGTTTTAGAGGTGCATCAGCCACGCAAAGCTGATTCTGTGCGCATTTAGTGGTACGCTGCAAAATCATGCAGTCACCACTGCATGACAACTTCATCATTCTTGAGCTTCCTTCTTCATGCGCTTCTTTAAGTAAAAATTGGAAAAAGAATAAGTAGACGACGTCACCACCATAGGCGTGACGACAACAGTGTGACAAGAATTAGACGACTATGATTTTGACGATTATGGCGCGGATGGCGCAGCAATGTCAATGTGAGGGCGATGGCGTGAAATTGAGGCCGTGACAACTGCCACACAAATGCAGTGGCACATAGCCAACAGAAGATGTTTTTGGGAATTGTCAGCTGCCCTGTATGGGAGCAGCTGCCATTGCAAAGTGAAGATTTCTTAAGTACACCGAGTTTGCACATTGCAATTTAAACTTCGCAAGAAATATCGCTTACGCTAGCGGTAGGTAACTTGTTCCTCAGGAGTAGGAACTACTCGTGGTCTTCCCATAGTTGTAGCTGGCATGGAGTGTGTAGAACCCATAATCCAAGACATCGTATATTGGGCACAAGGCCCACCACTGGAGATGTGGGCGCTGCAATCGTTTTTACGAATGACTGGGTTGGTACAGCGATTGGCGTGCTGTCGGCACTTCTTGCTGGCTCCAGAAATGGCTGCAGCCACGCACTCCTAGTATCGGTTTCCAATCACTGGGTGCTGCTCGTTGGCCGGAAACCACCGGCATAACATTTGTATCTTTCGCGGCAGGATAGAATAAATCGTCGATAATTCGACGCCCATCTGGCTCGATCACCGAAAATGCATCGGTTGACAACCCTATAAGTGTCAGGTATAAGGTGGCATTCTCACAGGGCGAAACGGTTATCACTAAGCGCTTTGCCCCTGTTGATCTCGTGTTTATTTACCGTTAGGTCACGTGGCCACATTTCTTGCGAAGGCCGACAACGACGGCGCAGAGTCCGCAAAACAACCTAACTGTAAAAGAAGGTTAAGAGATTGTGCTAGAAAATGCTAGAATGGAAAACATACTTGGCACACCTGGTCAAATCAAGTCGTCTAGCTGATTGTCTCTGGCTATTCCGTTTCAAAGGGAAGGAAATATATCATCATCATCATTAGTATCGTAAAGCGCATAGAGGTGTTCGCCGACACGTGGCGCGCCGTCGCCCACAATTGTCGCTGTGCCGTCGCCGCCTCCGATGCTTCTTGTGGGCGAGATCGGCAAGCCATTTAAATCGGAATAAAGATTTTGTTTTAAAATCAGTCCAGCTTCGTTTGAGATTTTGTGTTGTCTTGTTTATTTCTTTTGCCTCTATTATTCATAAAAGCATGTCAAGCAGGGAAGCAATGAATAACACAGCAGAAACAAACTGCTCTCCACACGTCAGCAGGTGCATGTCGTCAGAAGTCAGCATAACCTGGGATCCCGAAACTTCCGCAAAAGCGTGATGTCGCGCAACGAGAAGATAAGTACAGCTACCTCAAAAAGGCGGTATCATGGCTTGAGGGTGGTAGGCACTGTATTTTCTTTTATAATAGGCGAAACGTCAGATAAATGGCATAAGTGCGAGAGATGCAAACTGTAGCGAGATTATTACTGGCCGCGATGTGTTTTACTGGCCGCGATGTGTTTAACACGCCGGTTCGAGGGTCTCCCATAATTCGGGCCATTGCATTCGGAGGAGTTTTTCCAAATTTTTAAGCGATGCCTGTATTTCTACTAATCCACACTTTCTTCAATCAACCTGCTGACGACGAGTTAACCAATTGAGAAAATTTGTTGTCTACTGCATCATAACATGTCTCAGCTGGAAAGAGAAAAGAAATGTCCACCTGCTGCACAAAAAATCAATATTTTAATTTGTTTTTCATGGAAAAAGGACGTTATCAGAAAAGTTACGCAGGAAAAGGTCGACTAATTTTCATAACAAGTGATTTCACTTTTTGCCCAGTCGGGAATGTGCGTTATAACATGTCATAATTGGTTGATAGCTTAAGAGCTGAACACATGCACAGTGGCCTATAGATGAGGTCTGGTTTTTTACGTTAACCATATTGTATAAACACAGTCACATTCAGGCAGAACAAGTGGAATAATAATAATAATAATATATGGGGTTTTACGTGCCAAAACCACTTTATGATTATGAGACACGCCGTAGTGGGGTACTCCGGAAATTTTGACCACCTGGGGTTCTTTAACGTGCACCTAAATCTAAGTACACGGGTGTTTTCGCATTTCGCCCCCATCGAAATGCGGCCGCCGTGGCCGGGATTCGATCCCGCGACCTCGTGCTCAGCAGCCTAACACCATAGCCAAGAACAAGTGGAAGCAAGGTAAAGATATCTAAAGAGTGGCACGGCCGGCAGCGCTGCGTTAGCAATTCAAGACGAATTGACTGACTCTTTGCACAATGGCGCAAAAAATAGCTTGTATAAACGGAGACATAGCAAAAAATAAAACAATTGCAACTACGAAGCAACAGAAAGACCCCGCATATTCGACGAGAAAGGAATATACAAACACACTCAACATAGACGCTTATAGATATGTATTCAAATTTCTTCTTTAAATATGTCACCTGAAGAGCAGAAAACGCTGAATACGTCTTGTATTTCTCTCATTTTCAGCACCTCTGTGTGCGGCCCTCTCCGCCCTTAGTGTGAGAATACCAGAATTTCAACGAGTATAACGAAGAAAATTTACGCGAAACGGCGTTCTAAATTTGAGATTTCGATTTCCACGCCGCCGCCACCGCCACCTAGCAACGGCCACCACGCTCCGCCGGTTAAAATTGTGCATGGCGCACACTTGTAATTGTGCCATTTGTTATGCGATGTGACATGTGCGCCGCTTAGTGTCGATATGTAGTGTCGATATGTCTTAGTCGATAGTTGATACGACTTAGTGTCGATATGTCGATATGATTGTAGCTGCGTTGTATTACACCAGGTAATACGACGTGTAGCAGATGCATGCTACATGTAGCCGAAATTGCTTAACTCAAGCAGACTTGCTCACTACTTGTCGCTGCCACGTATCAAACAGGATGTCAATAAAGCATCAAGAGCATCGTATTGTGCCACGCCTGAAGAGATGTGAAGTATGCGCCGCGTAGCCTCGATGTCTTCAGCACACGTTATGGCGCCCACTGGCGAGGTACTAATCGCTGCTGAAGAAGCGTTAAGCTGAAGCTACGCACGCGGATGTAACCATGGACCGTCGGGGTCAGCAGTTCGCTGTGCAGACAGCTGGACAAGCCGCAGCTCGACGTCGAAGCCGGGTGGACAGTTCAGATCGTTCTTGTAGAAACGACGTGCAGAGGCTTCAGCGCGGAGAGGTTCTATTTCTTGCTACCGAAAATAGAGATCCTACACAGCCGCTGTTCCAGCTCACGCTGTTATTGGGATTTGTATTCCTACCAGTGATGTGTCTTTCTAAATTTGGAACTTTTAAAGTCGCCCTCTAAAATATACAATGCCTCGTATCATTGTGATAAATATATATATATATATATATAGTCATATAATGAGAAGCCAACAAACACTGACACCCAGTACAACATAGGGGAAATTGCATGTGCTTATTAAATGAAATAAAGTAATGATAAATTAATGGAAATTAAAGTGGATGAAAAAACAACTTGCCGCAGGTGGGAACCAGACCTGTGAGTGGTCTGTGAGTGGGGGCGCTGGCTAACACTCCCAGGGTTCTACTAGTACACATAAATACCAAAGAAAGTGGATGGGGAAACGCCGCCGCGGTAGCTCAATTGGTAGAGCATCGCACGCGACATGCGAAGGTTGTGGGTTCGGTTCCCACCTGCGGCAAGTTGTTTTTTCATCCACTTTAATTTCCATTAATTTATCATTACTTTATTTCATTTAATAAGCACATGCAATTTCCCCTATGTTGTACTTGGTGTCAGTGTTTGTTGGCTTCTCATTATATGACTAATAATTATCGGGTCCCTCGGTTAACCCCCTTTCTTCTCGTTTCTTATATATATATATATATATATATATATATATATATATATATATATATATATATATACGGAGTGCTCCAGTGAAGTTTAGGCAGTGTTTAAAAATAGGCCCATGCACTCGTACACGAAGCCACCAAATGTACGTTGCTGACTATAGTATGTAGTGAGTCGCTCATTTTTATTGTATTCTGCTTTATTGCGAAGTTAGTCAAGACTAATTAAACAACTTGTGAAGCCAGGAAGTTTGGCAAGAGACTTCCAATTAGACTTTTGTAGAGCACTATACACAATAGTTGCGCATAATACATAACTCACTGTGCATAATGTCTTAGTGTTTACCGGCTTATTGCATATCTCCGTGAAATAAAAAAAATGGCTGTGGCTTAGGTAAGGTTAAGCCCAGGATGCGAAGCATACTAGCCTTTATTTTAGTTGTTGAACCACTGTTTAGCCTGGTGAACTACTGTTGCTTGGCTATATTTGGTTCGGCTAGACGAAGAAACAACTCATGCATTACTGCTTCGCCTTCAAGAGTGGAACGCGACAGCGTTCCCGTCGACCCGCCAAGGGGTGTAAGACAATGGGCTACAGGGCAGCGACTACGCGCCCCGCATTGGACGCGGTGAGCGTCGAGCAAAGCAGCGTTCGGCGCGGCAACGAAATGTGCGCCTGAGCAAGAGACGCACGCCTTAGAAACAGCTCGTTTCTAAGGCAACACCGCATTCACTAGAGGCGCTTTTGTACCGCTATGAAGCATCGTACTCGTGGCTCAGTGGTAGCGTCTCCGTCCCACACTCCGGAGACCCTGGTTCGATTCCCACCCAGCCCGTCTTGCAAGAGTTGAGCCAAAGCCACTTCTCCTCTGTCGTGACGTCACGGTGTCACGTGATTTCATGGCGACACCGCCGCGCCTGAGGAGCTGGGTTGAGCTCTCGTAATATGCTTCGCATAAAAAAAATATCCCACGTGAGGTGCCCCCTTGTGCGCCGTGACTGCATCTCTATCAAACGTTTCTTGTAAACACGAACATAGCATCTAGGAGGCTCTGCTGCCTCACAAACGAAGAAAGGGCAGTGACGCAAGCGTTGGCTGTGTGATTTACGCATCCAACATGCTTCCCTCGCAGGCGTTTATAATAACGATAAGTAGGTACAGCTGATAGGACGACATACCCCTCCTTTTCTTTTTTTGCCAACAGCTTGGCTCTTAGGAGCCTGTTCCTGCGTTGAGCGTTGGCGTCGGCGTAACCGAGTGAACGAGCACAGTGAATGATGAAAGAGCGAACGCGAGGCGAAGCGTGGCACGAAAGACGACGATACCGAAGATAGCGTGAAGAAAGCGGAGGAGGAAGGTATGGTGAAAGCGTGAGAAGCATAGTGCCGAGCAAAACGGGCTCTGCGGCGACCACCGCTAGGAGATTATGGCCGACAAGCGTGCCATCGTGTGTTCACAGCTGACATGCAAAGAACCAGTTCACCGATGCCATTTACAGAAATAAAGCTCGGCTTTAGCGGAGGTCTATCTGCGCGGCTGCGGTGAATCGCGCCCGCGCGTCACCCCGGCGCTGCCTCGCTATCTCCCGATTAGCCACGTAGTCGCGCGACATTTCGCTCCGTTCGCAGTTTGCTGCACCAAAGAGATTGTCGGTGACAGCCAATATAGCTCGAAATAAAAACATGTATCCACTTTTCATAGTGCCGTAATCAACTGTGAATTCTTCACTCCAGAAAGAAACGGCACAACCTGGGTCAAGTCCGAAGGCGGTACAAGCCTCGCAGTGGCTTCGTAGGGTCCTCGTATTAGGGAAAGACTGGGTAATGATAGCCGACTCCGAAGGTGGGGGTGCAGTTTAACACAACATGCGAAAGCGTGAGTGACCGCAAGGCAAGAATGGAAAGAACGGAAACTCTCCCGCTCGTGACGCATGGAAGGCAGTCATGCATTCTAGTTGCTGAATGGAAGGTAGAGTTCACATAAGTGCTCCAGGTCGTGCTATGTGGCATTTGTCGTATACGCGCCAGTCCTGTGAAAGAAGCGTAATGCGGGCGACCGCCTTTATAACGGAAGGCTTGCGCCTCCGGAATACTTTGTTATGCAGGTCACATGATTGCAAAGGTCGCACAGCGAACAGCTCACTCTGGAACATGGACAGAGTTATTCCTACGTTATACAGGTCAACCCGTTCCAGAGACGTCCGTTGTTGAAGGGCTGCCTATGGCTTGAGCATCGTGGTACTATGTCGGTGACGTCACGAGTTCCGTATAAGAAACGGTAGCATAGAGAAAGAAAAAGACTAAGAGCGGACACTCCGAGAAATCTGGCCTCAGGAACTACGTCACGGCTACGTAACGAACTATTGCTCTCATCAAATGCCAGGGGACGCAGGCGCAAAAAAAAAAATAAAATGTTGTAATGAATTCTGCTCAATCACTTTACAAAATAATAATTATACACCCAAATTTGGCGTGTTTCTGATACATAAAAGCAGAATTTATCGAAGACACCTTCCGTGCTTTTTGTTCTTCATTCGTACTGCCATCAACACCAATCACCATTCGTCCATCGAGAAGAAATCAACGACACCAGCGGCGTGCCAGCGGGAACGTCTCGTGAACGTCGGCTGCGGCGGTGTTCTTGTGTGTAAGAAAGGTGAGTCACGTTTGTAAGCGAAGCTTGGAGTAATTGACTTGTGAGCGGGACGAGGTTCGCTAAAAAAAGCAGTTTGCGGCTCTATATGAGGCGGCTAGACGCGAACAACGCGAAAAGCATGCCCCCTCAAGAAACGGGTAGCAAGAGGGCTGTACTAGCTGTACTTTCTTGCTATCCCCACCGAGAACGGCATAATCTTTGTTGGTTGCGTTCCGTGAAAATAATCAAACTACGCGAAGCTGCCATTAACTTGCACCGGTTCACGGCTGTGCACTGCACTGCGACTCGCAGCTTGTCAGACGCCATCGAGACGCTGCGTCTCGGTTTGCGAGGGTAAACCGTCCTTGCCCAGCGCTGTTTGCGATAACCGCGGTATCGGCGTTCCATTGAAATAGTTCGTGTTGGCGGATTAAAAATGATCTGCTGGACAACGCTTAAGATCGATATCATGAATTGCACATTTCAGGAAAATTACGGTTTCGAGAAAATTGAATTCCTAAACCGCGTTTAAATGATCGCGTCACGGTTGACGGTCTTTTCGTTGGCCCGTTCTAGAGGCTGACGAACGCTGGAAAGAACATAAAAGACGCCACGCTGATTCAGACCGAAAACGGCGTTCCGGGGACGGGCGCTACCTAAATAAAGAAAGCAGGATGTTAGGCACGCTGTAGCCAAGTTTTGCTTGCTCGTTTCCCTTATAGAGTAAGGGCTCCTGAATATTTTAACGATATTGCTTGCAAACAATGGCATGTGACATAAACAGCGAGCATAGCTCATTGCGTTTGGTACTTTGCGAGGTGTGTATCTACGGCTCCGCACGGACGGACGCTGGTGAATGCGTCCGTGCGGATTGTTTATACAGAAAAGTAACGGTGGGGAAAAGCCACCAATGACTACTGCATGTACTTACTGCGGCGGCCGTGTTGGGAAGTACTGCGCATTCTAGTAATTTTTGGTTCTTTATCAGTTTTTCGTGGCGAAGGCATTGCACAACGTATTGTCGCGTAGGCGTGGCGAGGCGCGCATTTGAACAAAGGCCTCGTATTTGGACGTTTCGAATGTAGGTTCATCACGCTTATGTGAACTGCTATTTCGCCTACCAATGTACTCCTTATACTGAGTACGTACAGGGGTGTCGAAAACTTCCCAGGTCGCGATGCCCTCCATGGGATTAAATAGGATGGCGGCCTGGGAACTTTTGAACACCCCTATACGGGGTATTAACATTTATCCTTGTAAGTCCGGGTTATATGGGTCAGAGGTCATGATGTGTCGGTGGTTTTATATTGTGCATCGGTTCGCTATTCATTCAAAGCGGTTTCCTGGTAGAGTTATGACGTGTACATATGTTTTTGGTAATTAATGAAGCATTCACTTATTGATATTTTCAGACCGTGCTGATGCCATGCCGTCCGGCGGTCCAAGCTACGGCAGCTGCTGCTGTGTGTCGTGGTGCTTTGACAACGGCAGAACCCAGAAGAAGCCTATCTTGACTTGGAATAAACACATTGCGGAAACTCTGTCTCTTTGATACATATGAGCGCTTGTACCAAAACACAAAAGACAAGCGCGATGGATAAAGCCGTAGTGAATTATGATTACCTCTATCTCCATCTGTTACAACTTCATCGAAATAAAAATTGCGTCACTACCTCAATTCACACCAAATATTGAACTAGACAAAAGAGTGAATAGCTACATCAAAGCGACAAATCAAAGCGTTGCCATTTGGGTGACGAAAAGTGGTCTGAAATGACAAGCTTCCACGACAGCCCAACGTCGGTTTCGAGGGGTAATCCAAATTTCGCGCCAGCGAAACCGAAACAGGAAGTGCAGGCCAGTTGCTCTCATCAACCGCCAGGCGCGCTAGGTTCGATTGGGCCGCTGGGGGTGTATGGGAGTGGCCGCTCTTAACTTTTTTTTCTTTCTCTATGACGGTAGCGAAGGACGACCGGCGAGTGCTATTGGAGCCGAATGGCAGACGCACAAGCCGGTCTGTTATCGCTCACGTCCACTGCAGTTGCTGTGGCAATTCTAGTACTCTTCTGAAAAAGGCATTCTCATTGCGCTCTTAAGCTGAAAATCAGGATTGTATTCATGAAACGCTTCGGTCGTAGCGAAAGGCTTTTGGCTCCTTATCTGCTACGCAGAGCCCGTAAAGAGTACAAATGCCATGATGATGAGTGCCATATTTGGCGCATATAGAGAGGCGAAAGAAACATGACTGTTTTAGGCTTGTAGCGCAGCTCGGAAGAGCAAAAAAGGAATGAGGTAGGGGTAATCAAAGGGAACGGGAAACAGAGTGAGCGCTCTGTTTCCCGTTCCCTTTGATTACCCCTACCTCATTCGTTTTTTGCTCTTCCGAGCTGCGCTAAAAGCCTAAAACAGTCATGACATACCAACTCGCCCAAACTGCCACGCTTTCGAAAGAAACATTTACGCCGATTCTCATTTGCAAGAAGAATCTCATTACATGAATGTCACTGGACAATTATGATGTTATGATAGTTTCAGTGACGGAAGTTGACGTCAAAACTGGTTTTTGAAGAGCGCTACATGCCCGTGGGACCCTGGGCATGTAGCGTGGCCTACCCAGTGGCCCCTAGGGACATATAATCCATGTGCCTAATTTCACTACAGCGACATTTGACGTTACGGGCCTCGTCTGCAGGGTTCCTCGCTAGACGATCAGCCACCCTGCAGCAATAACGTGCTCGTAGTTCTTGATACCTTGCATTTCATGATCGGGTGCTTCGCACTTTTCACCTCGTTGATGCTAATCTGCAAGTTCCGACAGTGGCTTAAAGCGTTCTGCTCTTTTACGTGACGAACTCTGGCATCGTCACAAATTTCCTCAGCTGGACACACGGTTTGCCCTTACCGATTGTTGATAGAGAGTGCTCGTGAGAGAGCCAGCACTTACTCTACAGTCCCTCTGTTACACGTCCCTCTGTTACACGTGGCGTGTCTTACTGATTACGAGAGCACGCACTTGGAAGGCTGGAATATGAATGGTTATCGCTTCCGCCTGGGAGCGCATATATGTTAAACGCAGGGGGGAGGAAGGGAGGAAAAAGGGAAAGATACGAAACATTAAACGCAATCGCCGTCCGCACTTGCGAGGCAGTCTGATTACGGCTGCTGTCACTTCACAACACTCTCTAGCTCCAAAAAGCAATCGCAGTCCTAAATGATGATTTTGTGATATTGCAACAAAGCGGTACAGGTATCATGTCATCAGTAAAGCTTGCCTATGCGCAGTAGTAATAAGGATTTGTAATGTAATGACGTATTCCTTTATGGTCCCGTCTGCACGTTGAGTACGAGGACGTAACCACTAAGTTTACGTAATGACGCTGACGGAACGCTTGCAGTTGTTGAACAGCATGGGAATCACCGTATAAAATATGCCACTCATCGAAGTGGTATCAGTAACGAAATAGCAGGAAGGAGTACTGAGCAGGAATGGCAGCTTCGTGATATACCACGTCTGTGGTCTACGGCGCCGAGAAAATCTGCTGCCTCCCTATGACGAGAGAAATGAGCCAAAGCACTTTGTGGTGATCGACCAGAAACTCAAAGGCGAACGCGTAAATCTCAAAGGCCTGCTTGCGACGGTCTCCGGGAATAGGAGGATGACCAGGCGAATGCAGAAAACGAAGGGGTGGCTGAAGCCCCAGGACACTTATTGGGTTGACATAGAAGGTTGCCAGGAACGTTTCATGGTTAAGCGAATCCTATTCACAAATAAAACGTATTTAGGTGCTCCCAAAGAAATAACGTGGACATGTCACATGCCGGCAAAAATTCTCTTCGTCGCTGGCACACTTGGTCTTGACTACATGGCTATATATAAGAAACACGGCTCTGCGACTACAGTATAACTAATTTAGTTTTAATGTGACTGGTATTCTTTGAAACTTGACCCATTTTGCCATATGCCTTTTTGACCGTATGCAACTTCTACTGCGCCGAATCGGGCAAGTGGATGGAGCATGGTCTTAAGGTTAGAGCGTTCGGCTAATGGGATTTAGGTTAGATGATTCGAAACAAGCTATCGATCATGCGCTAATGCGATTAGCATTGCTGCAGAACTTCACCATGCATGTGGGATGTATGTCGTATCTAACCTATTTCGCGCCAACTTGGGACCCTCTGTATGGGTCACTAGATATGTGCTGCTTTAGAAAAAAAAAAAAAAACGGGATGCATTCATCCTTTAGTCATGGTTGGTGACTTTAGTACTATAAGCAATCTATGTTATGTTTTTGACTAATTGGTCCTTTGTTTTATATAATAATTAACATAATATGTGGCGCATAGTAAAGCACACATACTTATGCACCCAATTTGGCAAAGGGCAGGTTTATTAAAGAATGGCACCCACCCACTGAGAAATGCACTTTGACCCTAGCTTGCGCTGCACAGGTTTATTGAAGCAGCACCAGGTACCCTGTTTCATACCCTGTCACTCAAGTTGCTCCGACCGTTCATTTCATACCTGATTCCTTCAACAGAGCAACCTGGTATTTAAACCATTTGATCAAGAACTACCCAGTGTCCCAAGTGGCCGGGGAATAGGTTAGGCGAATGTAAAAACATTCCGTAAACTGGGTAAAGTTCGCAAAGAACGCTAACAGCATTATATCCTTTTCTCCAGTGCTGCGTGGTATCCAGCCAGCGTCAGTTAAACGTAGCCAATCTTGTCTGCATACATTTTCAGACACGCGCTACGATTGGACTTCACAGTGGTGCCACAATACGGCACAACGTGTCAAGAGGGAAGTACAATAGATTAGTGGGGCAGCAGTGCACATCTCGCATATTAGGCATTTTGGTGGTGGTGATGCGGTGCGTCAATACATTGCTTGAATAAAACCCCAATTAACATGTACTATTGTTATCCTAGAGGTGGTTTCTACGAGACATTTTTCTGGCGGTAATATAGTATCTGCTTTGCAAAAGTGTTTACCTTGTATTAAAGCACAGCCTGTATGACACAGTAAAATATTGACTAATCAAGTCAATAAAAGATAAGATACGTTTCACCTTGTCTGTTCGAATCTGGCGATAACAGGTAAAGGTTCCATCCGTTAACATTTCTCGTTTCTTCTGCCAATATGTACAGTAGCTGTTAAAAATCGCCTCATGGTGAAGGCGTCACCAAAAACAATTCAATCTTTTCTTCATTTTCTCCTCTTGTAATGGTGGCCTTTGCAGCACAATATCACGTGACTTATGAGGTCCTGCTTGAAAACAAAGCGCTTAGTTCGCTCGAAAGGTGAGCGCGACTTCTAGTGTAGCATCGATTACCTCAACATAGGATAGTGCCTAACACTACCAATATATAAGCGCATTCATATGAATAGCAACACGAAGTAAATATCTAACGCATAATGGTTGTGGTTGCTATAACGCTGCTGATGAAATGAGTTTGCCGAAAAACAAGTTCCTTAGTAGTTAGTTCTTGCAAAGTCTGAATGTATTTCGTTTTCCCTTAATTTTAGCTTACACAGATTATTTTTCATGTACATATTCAAACGTACTTTCAATCATGCTGCTCCAATCACTTGTGTCTTCCTGTTGTAAGAAATTGTAGCAGAATCTACCGAAGATGATCACCCCCTTCGACAATGGGTTACTTGGCTATTCTGCTGGGGGCTATCTTCCATGCCATCTCTTCATAATGAAACTTTATACGTACATCAGTAGACAAATGACGTGGTAATGTTGATCCTAAGCAAAAGGCAAGTTAGTAACACGACATAGCATATCTTATCATCAAAATACCACAGCACCCAAAATATCTGAATTTCATTTCCCTATATGTCGTTGTGTTAAACAAAATATATTACGTATAAACTTTAAAAGTAAATATGTGGAAAACCTTGGTGATGCGGTTAGGGAGGTTGTTCACCGCCCAGGCGCAAAACCATTTGCAAGTTCCATTCGGACAAGGTCTCTATGAACCCTTCTGCTCGGGTCGTTTCTACTAAACAACATTTACAGAAGAATGCTGTGCGCCTTTTCTGTTTTAGCCATTATATTAAAACGCGTCTACGTGGCTTAGGTTTTGCGGCGATGGTGTTTTAACCGACAATACTTCTCACAATGTTATCGCTCGGCGCAAGAAGAAAGCTCATGTATTGGAACATTCTCGGATGTTGTTGCCTCTTCTATGCCTTGTGAACCTTTTCTAATCAGATTGCATGGGTGACGCCGATAGCGTTGTACGTTATGAAAGCATGCGAGCGCCAGCGCTTCACTGTAATATTCCAAGACTCGAGCGCTTGACCCATGGTTGAGATTTAGACGACCGACACCTGTTGTCATATATCGCTGTGTTTAGGTGTTTCTTGCACATATGAGTGCAAGTTCACCCATGAGAAATTTAGTTTTCGTGGGAGACGGTTGCTCAAGTTTTTTGTTCTTAACCGCGACCACAACGCTGTAAAATGTTTAAAGAAATTTAGTTACCCTCAACGGTGAGCGAGCTACAATTGCTCCCTATAGAGGTGAGGCGTGACTCTAAGAACGGATACAGTGCTGAGACTTCTATGTTCTTAAACCGGCAAACTACTACAAATTGAAAATGTACACGATCTGTAAGAACTGCAGAACAATAAATAAACTTTACGTTTTAAAAACTAAGCAGTGGCAGGCTATGCCTGCGCCTAACCTAACTGCTGGCATATGCCGCATCTACTTCAGTTTTTGAACGTAATTGATGAATCATCTATATGAAGCAACCACGCAATGTATTTATCTAACAAATTGCTTTATGAAAATCAGGACTAAGACTTCCAATAAATAATTTGGTACAGCACAGAACTTACCCACCGTAAGCTCCCACTTTCCTAAAAGCTATAAATTAAGCTTTACTATATGCTTCACATAAAATAAGAGTTGGCACAGTTCGTTCAAATTGAAATTCAAGCTAAATTCAATTCGCGCGGACAATAAGTATTCACTGAAAGGCCTCGGCTTCAGGATTGTGTTCTCACGCTTGTCCAAAGTGCCTTAGTGTGAAGAATACTTGACACTTCTGTACTGGCTTCATATATTAAAGAGAAGATCAAGCTCAAAGAAATAAAATTTTAACAAAGCTGCAACTAGTAGGCGAAATCCATTCGTAGGGAAAATAAATGCGTGATCCGCCACGGGATGCTCAATTTTTATGTGATTCAGTGCTCTTCACACAAAGGTGTGGTTGCAAGATGCGGAATATCCCAAAACCCCTCCAATCACGCAATCGCATGGCTACCGAAACCAAAGGGCACACCGTGACTTCTTGAAATTGACCTTCTGGTACAATAAACCTCCTAATTCAGGCACAGAACAAAACACTCATTCCCCCTACTTAACCCTACAGTCACTCATGTTAGCCCGCCGTTGTTTGCAGTATTTATGTGTAACATGTGCAAAGCTTCATTATTGATCGCTAGGGAAAACATCCTTGCTCCCTCAAAGCTCTAGGCGGGAGTATGTCTACATTTTATGTTGCGTCATATGCTTACTCACTTCGATCCATGTGTTAAAAACCTATCAAAGAAGCTAAAACAAAAGCAAGCATAATAATTTGGGAGCTAAGGCCATTTGCAGGAGAGACCGCACGCGCGTAGAACACTAGTGCTTAATCTGCTCGCAAGGAGATATGACCGGTGTAGACAGTACCAAAGCCTGCTTAAGTATCTCCTTGTATCCGTTTTCGGCAATCTTTTTTTTTCACATTGGTTTTGCTCGAGAGACTTTCAGAGCTTGCCCTAAACTGCGCCAAGAATGCAGCTATTTGTGCCGCTTTTCGATGAAGATCTCGCCATCTTTGTCCCTTAATACGTGCACTATGTGTGCGGCAAGTGAGCGAACAATTCTCAGGGTTTGGAGGCACTCGCACGCCACGCTTCTCATTTCGGGAGGCCACGGGAGGACTTCTCTGAAGCGCCACTTCGGAAACTTGACTGACCACAGCTTTGGTACACCGGACCAAGACATGCTATTAACAAAAGGAATGTTTCTTTCTGACATATTTGAATTACTTACATTGTAATGTTGTGCTGCAATCAGACTTTAAGTGGATTTTTTTTAGATCGTAAAATCATTTTTTTTTCTGCCATTTCGTGTTGGCCATTTTTACAGTCGATCGGTTTGAGTTGCAGCATTCCATCTCTATTGTATTTTGGGGTTGACGAGCCCTGTGTAACGGTCCTCGTAAGATGTAAATATTTAAAGTGGGTTATACATTTTGTTTCTGAAAAATGAAATGAGCTTTATTTATTATTTTATTTTTGTTGACATAAAGTGGACGATTGAACGGGCGCCTCGTCTAGGAATCTGCTACGAATGCCAAAGGCGTGTTTGTTGTCCGACGTTGTGTGTGGGCCTCTTTACTCTGACGTCGACATCGCCTAGGCCAGGCGACGTTATTAGCAGTTGCGTGCTGGCAGTGCTATGGGTAGGACGCGTATTGTACGCACCGTGGATGAATAGCATGCCATCGAAGAGTGACAGCGTGAGCAGAACCGGCAATGGGTGCGAAGGCGGCGGTAGGACACCACCCACAACGAGTGGTCGACTAATGTCAAGCGCATGCGCGATACCAGTTGGGACCTGGGATATCCCGAAGAGGATAGGTTCGGCATTCACTGTTATGCACATGTCAATGTACCAAATACACGTCACCGGTCGTGTATAGTCTTGACGTTTGCTAAAATATTTCCAGCATCGTCGATGAGCCCATGACCATGTGCCATACTGACCATACCGGAATGATTACTACGTTACCAAAATACAATAAAAGTAGCGAAGCTCTGTATGTGAGCGCCTTAATGGCGAACTGTGCTCCGCCGTGGTTTGGCCAGGTATAGCACGGCCTTCGAGATTGGCCCAATATGTAGAGTGCTTAACGCCTGCATCTCCTCCCCGGCGGCTTGGCATATATCGCACTATCTTCAAGATCAGTCCATGTATGGAGAGCGCTTAACGCCTGCTTCACCTACGCAACGGGTCTGCCAGGTATTGCACTATCTTCGGTATCGGCTCATGTATGGGGAGCGTTTTACGCCTGCTTCACTTCCACCGCGGGTCGTAACGGTGCGGCACTCTCTTCTGGATCGGCCCACGTATTTGGAGTGGTTAACGCCTGATTCGCCTCCGACGTGGGTCAGCCCGGCATTGCACTACCTTTGCGAGTGGCTCACGTATGGTGTGTTTTGTGTCTACACACGGACAGGATCCTGGGGAATCTAGCCCTTACGAGCTTCGCTGTAATTCGCTGTCAAATGGGCTAGTTCCTTGTGTTCCTTAATTAATTCCTTAAAGAAATATTTAACTCAGGAACGGGCGTTCAAGATCAGCGCTCTAAAACCAGTGACGAGAAAGAAGCACTCGACCAATGCATTTCTTCGTCCGTATGGAATAGGCACCGGGCACGGGATGATTTTGGCCCGGTGGGGCCTTCGTGGGGTGGCGCCACGAATACAGTCGCATGTGACGGCCGGGCAAGGTACAGCAGGCGCTGCCGCCATGTGCGCTCAATGACTATGTTCCGTAGTTTTTGTTTTCAGCTTTGCATTGCCAAAGTAACACGTGAAGAAAAACCTTATCAAGCATGTTGCGTTTTTCGATGCACGAACGGTTACTGATACATTACTGTAGCTGCTTAGGGCTTTTACTTCAATGTTTATTTATAGCCGCTCACAAGATGGAACGGTGGAAAGACTATAAGCGCTGTCTGTGGGCAACAGAACGTACAGTGCTCAGCAATTGAAGCACGATACTCGAAGCACATGGTCGTCGGCGCTTGTTGCGCCGTCTGTAAGAGCTGGGGACACAGAGCTGATGTATCGGGATATACAGTGAAAGTGAGAACCTTTGTGACGCATTGTGACTCGATTTGGCACCAGGGTAATTAGCTAGTTATAACCTGTGGAGGAGGGGGAAGAGGGAATAAACGTTTGTTCTCGAAGCAGTATCCCGTTCCAAGCCTCGGTTCTACTCTAGGTGTGAGGTCTCCCCATTCCAGGAGCCCTGTGGCCTTCGCTGCCTCCTTGGCCCTGGCGACGAGGCGTTGTTGGCGTGAGGAGTCGAGCTTGGCCTCCCACGTTTTGATGAGGTCTACGCTTTTTTGTCGGTCATTCGATGAAGGCAATGCGTCTGTGTCTAGATGCCATGGACACTCGAGGATCAGGTGCAACAAGGTGTCAGATACGCCGCACATTAAGCAGTGGTACCCTTGTTGAGTTGCGTAGAGTCGCACCTGTTCCCAAACACATGTTCCCAAACAAATGGCACGCACAAGTAATATGCAGGTAAACATTCTCGTCTTCATTCACTGGCACACACTTGGTCTTCACTATATGGCTATATATAGGAAACATTGATCCGTCAATACGGTATACTTATTTAGGTTATAATGGGATTAGCATTGTTTGGGAGCTTCAACTAATTTGACATGTGATTCTCGCACCGTATGGAACTTCTACCACACCCGCTTTGGCTAGAAAATGCACTAATGGTTAGAGCGTTGGGCTGCTGGACTGATAGTAGAGCTTTCGATACCTACAATCAAACATGTGCTAGTGCGATTAGCATTGTTGCAGAACTTCACCATGCCTCCGGTATATTTGTTGGATCTGACACATTTTTCAGCAACTTGTGCAACTGGGTATGGGCCACTAGGTATGTGCGACTTTCAAAAAGAAGAAAAATTGCAATGCATTCATTCTTTAGAGACGATTGGTCATAATAATACTATTAACAATATATCTTAAGATTTTAGGTAAATTTGTTCATATGTTTCATATAATATATAGCATGAAATGTAGCCCATACACAAGCACACATATGCAATAACCTAAGTTGGCCACAAGTAGGCTGATTAAAGAGCTGCACGTACCCAGTGACAAATGCACTGTAACCCTAAAGTTGGCGTCGAATAATTTTATTGAAGTGTGGCGCATCCACAGTGGTGTCAGAGAGACTTCTTGAGCAGCAGCACGTACTCACGCTTACGTATCCTGTGACCCAAGTTTGGATGAAATATATTTTTCCAATAGCGTCACATACACAGAAACTAATAGCCTGTGACTCTAGTTGTCGTTGACAGGTTCTTTGAAGAGCAGCGCATACACAGTGGCATATAGAAGTGACCCAAGTCGGCGTGAAAGCGTGTCCTTGAATAACAGCCCATACGCAGTGTCACAAACCTAGTGGCTCGAATGGGGATTGAAGAGGTTTCTTGCGAAGCCCCGCATACTAAAAGTTACATACTCTGAGATCCAAGTCGGCATCAGACAAATTTATTCAAAAGGGGAACATACCCCTTGAAAAACGCTCTGCCATGCTAGTCGGTGTCGCCAAATGCATTGAAGAGCGACCCGTACAGACTGAGACATTCGAGTTGCCTAAACTGACGTCCGTAAACGAGGGTTACTGAATATTGGAATATACAATGCGCCACAAACTTATTGGCTCTAATTGGCATGAAAGTGGTTCCTGGAACAGGGCCACATTCTATTAATTACGTACTCTGTGATGCAAGCCGCCGTCAAAAAACTATTCAAGAGGCACGCGTACACAGTGAGTAATAATATTTGACCCCCATTGGCCTCTTCATCCTGATTGACACAGTGACACATAGCAGTTAGCGTTGACGTGAGTGAATGACGATCACTGAAGAGCGGCAAATACACTATATCACTTATCCAGTTACCGTAAATGGTGTCGAAGAGGTTCCTTGAGCATCATCACATACCCAAAGTTCCATACCCAATGACCCAAGTTGCTCCGACCATTGGTTTCGAACCTGGTTCCCCCAACACCGCAACCTGGCATTCCGCCCATTTGACGATGGACTACCCTGTGTCCCAAGTTGCCGGGGAAGAGGTTAGGTGCGGACGTAGATATATAGAAACATTCCACAAACTGCGTGAAGTTCCAAAGAACGCTAACAGCACTGTATCTTTTTCTCTAGTGCTGCGCGGCATGCAACCAGCGTCACACCAATTAGGACAATCTTGTCTGAATAAATTTTCAGACACGCACTACAAGTGCACTTCACAGTGGCGCCACAATACGGTACAGCTTGTCCAAAGGGAAGTGTGTCAGATTAGTGCGGTAGCAGTACACGCCTCGCACCTTACGCATTTTGGCGGTGGCGAAACGGTGCTTCGGTACCTTGCTTATCTACTACATGTAATATGGCTTATCCACTAGATGTAATATCAGATAAGCTGTATCTTCTTTGTTCGAATTAGTTAATCATAGTGGTGGCAGTAACATGTAACGGTTCGCTCAGTGGCTATGGTGTTGGGCTGCTGACCACGAGGTCGCGGGATCGAATCCCCGCCACGGCGGCCGCATTCGATGGAGGCGAAATGCGAAAACACCCGTGTACTTAGATTTAGGCGCATATTAAAGAACCCCAGGTGGTCGAAATTTCCGGAATCCTCCACTACGGCATGCCTCATAATCAGAAAGTGGTTTTCGCACGTAAAACCCCGTAATTTAATTTTAACAGGTAATGGTTCTAAGTATTCCCGGTTTTCGATTCTTCTGCCCATGTTCACCTCAGTTGGTATAAAATCACCTCATGGTGAGTGCATTGTAAAAAGAAAAAAAAAATATTCTGTTCTCATCTTGGAATGGTGTCATTTTTAGCAAAATTAATGAGACTTGCCTAGACCCGCTTGAAAGCAAACTGTTGAGATTTTTCGTAAGGCATGCGCAACTTCCAGTGTAGCATAGACAATCTCAGCGCGAGCCTAGTACTACCAACATGAATGCCCATTCATACGAACAGCAACAGCAAATATTAATCTTACGCCTAATGTTCCAGATTGCTGAAGCGAGACTAGTAATATCACTTTGATAAAAAATAACTTCCTTCAAAATCAGTTCCTGTAAAGTCACACCATATTCCCTTCTTTCCTTAATATTTGATAGGCAGATTATTCTTCAGATACAATTGAAACCGAACTTTTCAGTCATCTTGTGGCAATCACTTGTGTCTTCTTGGTGCAAAAAATTCTATCAGAAACGATTGAAGACGATCACCAAAGTCGGCAATGGGTTACTTGCGTAACCTGCTTGTGGATGATTTCTTTACCAAACGTGCATCATGAAACCTTATGCGCACATCAGTAGACGAACCAAATGGTAATCTCGCTGCTGAGGACCATGCAAATTTATACCACGAAATAACATATCTTATCATCACAGCAGCCCCGTTGAAATTTATTAACCTTCGCCCCCATCCCGCACATCTTATGCCTAGCATGCTTGCGGCATCTTCGCTGCATGGGCTATCTATCCATCAAGCGGTCATGCTATGAATGGAGCTGTTTGATGTCGATGGGGCACTAGGCTTTAATGGAGCAAATAATAACACAGATTGCACCCCTTGGGCCATTTCTTTCTTAGGAATCGCCAAAGACTGTTTGCTCATCTACTGCCATATGCCCAATCCCTCATGCATGTGCGTCTCGTTGTATATTCGACCACATATAGAGGGGCAAATACCAAGTGGCCCAAGTTGCATGTTTGGCACGACAGCAACTAGAATCTACCTTCTACAAGTTGGGAGGAAAAGGTAATGTTAAATTAAATTAAAGAAAGAAATAAATCAAATTGAAGAAAAATAAATTAAAAAAGAAAATTAATGTAATTTAAAGAAAAAATGGGGAACAACGTATCCGAAATTCATTTTACATATGTTGTATGTTAAACAAAACATACTATGATGATTTGCAAAAACGAATATGTCGAGAACCTTCAAGATGCCATTAAATAACTTGTTCGCCGCCCAAGTGCCAAGCCATTTACAAGTTCCATTCGGACTAGGTGACCATGAGCTTGGGAGTTGTTGCCTCTTCTGTGGCTAGTGACCCTTGTGAAATCAGATTGCATGAGTGACGCCAGTAGTAGTGTACGTTATGGACGCACACGAGCACCAGCACCACACTGAAATTTGCCACGAGTCATGTATAGATGGCTGATGCGCTTCATCTAGGGATGAGACTACGATGATCGACGACTGTGCTCGTATATCGTTGTGTTTCGTGTTTCTTGCATCTCTGGGAACAAGTTCACCAAATAAAAAAATTGTATTCTGGAGTTACAGTTGTGCAACTCTTTTATTATTAACCGTTACTGCAACTATGAAATATTTTTATTCAATTTTATTACCGTGAACAGTGAGCGATATACAAGTGGTCGGTAGAAAGCTTTAGTGTAACTCTAATAACCGGTATATTACTGAGACTGCTATATTGATAAAACTGGACATTACCACAAAGTTAAAATGTACAAAATGTGTAAATCTTCAACACAATAAAAAAGTTCACTTTTTAAAAACTCAGCAGTGACAGGCTGCCCCTTGCATGGCCTAACTACAGCCATATTCCGCATGTAGCTCAGTAATAGAAACAAGGTCCGTAAAATTGAAACTTGACGAAAAAAAGTTTTAAGATGACAGCGATATGGAAAGAGCAGTAGTCATACGAGACGATATAGAAAGTGAAGATGAGCAATATTGCCCAGGAACAGGCGCGGGGTTGTGTGTTGTCGATGCTGTATACTTTTATTTTAAGGTTCAACTCAACTCCGAAGATCATCTTCTGCTCTCAGCGTCCAAATCCATCGAAAAAAAAGTTCAACTGATGTTTTTACTTTGTAACACTTCGAGTATCATTTTTACATGACTAAACACCAAGCGAATCTTTGTGAATGATCCAAACCAAAATGAAGAGGCCGTATCACCCGGATTGTGCTTGCAATCATCGGTAGCGCAATTACAAAATATTTATGGTGATTTAAAAGATGCAGTGGTATCTAGTTCCGGATTGCGCCATGGAGAGTTTTCGACGCTGGTCACAGCACTCGTTTTTAGAGTATTTGAAACTTCATTTTTCCTAAAAGATGCTTCACGGTGCCCATGACAGTGGGTGAAGAAAATAAGAGTTAGGAGAGCTCTTCAGCCGTATGAGATAGTGGCGCAAAGAAAGAAAGCAATGACCCCATCCCATAGAATGAAAGAGTGCCGCCTTAAACAAACTTGATAAAACCTTCAAGAGAGCACAGCAGCATGAAGGAGGAGGCGCTGAAAATGAAAGAGATGAGCTGAACTTCCTCATTGAAGACGCAATAGGTGAGGAATATATTCGAAACATTCCTTACGAATACCTCAATTTTAGCGATACTTCACTTCATGCATATAATGCAGCATAGGTAGGCAGCATAATTAGGATGGTTAGGAAATTGGAAAATAAGTTTTGAAAGAAAGGTAACAATAATCTGTATGAACCAACCACGCCAGGCATTTATCTAAATATTGGTATATGTGAAGTACGAGTAGTGCTACAAATAAATTATTTTGTACAATAAAAAATATAGCCACTATTGACTCCCAAAAGGATAAAAGCTAAAAATAAAGGTTATGATATGCTTCATATATGAGAATTGTTATTACAGCTTGCTCAAATTGAAATTTAAGCTGGACAATGAAACTGAACAAGACAATAAGAACTGACTGAAAGGCGTCGGCTTCAGAATTGTGTTCCCACAGGTGAGCATCTGTGCCTGAGTGTGAAAAATAGGCGCAACTTATGCACTGGTTTCATACGGTAGAGAGAAGATGGATGGGAGAGAAAGAAAACCTGAACAAGGCTACAACAACTTCTATGCAAAGTCCATTCGTAATACAAATACATGCGTGATGTTTAACGGTATGATTAATTTTTGATTAGCTTCACTGCTCTTCACTCATAGCTGCCGTTGCAGGATGCTGAATGTCGAAAGTGGCTAAAAACACGCAATCACATGGCAACCCTTCCAAAGCTCACCATGAAACTTCTTAAAATTGGTCTTATTGTAAAATTGACCTCCTCATTGGATGCACAGAAGAAAACACTCATCCTTACCTGCAGTCATTCATGTTAGACTGCCGTCGTTTACAGCAGTCCCTCATTTAAAACTGAACGTCATCGAATCGAAATCTGGCACAAGTGTCTCATGTCATTAAAGATGAACTAAACACCCTACTTTCTTTTCATCGCCTGCAGTATTGCCCACCGTTGACTTATCCGATCTCTGACATCCAAATGTCATCGAAACATATCTTGCTATATTGTTCCATTAACTAAGCTTACTATGACTCCGGTTCTATTATTATTTTCCTTTTTTTCCATCAAAGCTTGATTATTTCTTACCTATCAAGACTGCAGACAAGCAGGCTTATGACAGTATTGATTTAAAACCGAAACGTGTCCTTCGTATTGTTTCGGAGAAGGCCTTCCGCAGAAGCATCTCTTAAATACTGCAAGCACGAGATTGCAAGCGCAAATGAGGTAAGGTGGGAAATTACCCTTACAGGCCATTTTTATGTCTTTGCTTTAATGTGATAGAGCGACCACATAAAATCCAACTTATCAGCCCGACCCAAGTGGCGATTGTACTCTAATATAGCCTGTGGGCATTCTACCTCAATGCGCTCTTCTTTCGAAGAGCTCCACCTGCTTGCAACCCTAGCTTCACCAGTGGAAACGTGTGTTGAGGCCACCGTGACAAGGGGGGGGGGGGGGGTTACTGTTGTCCTTTCATCGCAGAAGGGCCATGTCTCTTTTGGCCACCTTGACATCGGTTCTGGCATGCTCCTCGTTTAGCATTTCTTTTTCGCCCTTCAGCTTACAACCGAGGAGCGTGTTCCACCGGATTGTACCAGTGGCAAGGATTCCAATGCCTTTTAGTTCCCTCTGAAGCAACACAGACGTGAACTTATTGTCAAAAAAACAACTTCAGGTTGCGGTGCTGTGGGATGGAATCCGCAAGCCTCATTACTACACAGCCCCCTAGACCGCCGATCTATTCCTGTGCCCTTGCGCTGATAGAGTTCAATATCATGCGCCAGGTAATCGGTGCTGCATCGCACAAAGATCTTGACACCGTCAGGGTTTTGCTTACTTTTCACCGCCTGTTTGGCTGGGACCATTCCTGTAAATGCCACCATCTGCTCATCAATGCAGTTATGTTCAAGCTCTTCAACCTCAAGGCACTGGGGCTTAATAACATCGAGGAGCGGCCTCACCTTCAAGAACTTGTCCACGCTGGATGCATCCCTTGGCTCATTCTGGTAAGTCATGCGCAATGAGCTTCGCACTTAAAAAATAGATTTACTGCCATTACATATGCAAATGCAGAAATTCGGGTACTGCTTTGCCAAGACATGTAGGCACGTGGGAATTTCAGCACTCCCATGTAAATCATAAGTCTAAAAAACACTTTCATCTCTTGGACAGAGCATGAAAGTTTGTTTTCTGTGTTCTGCAAGGCATAAGTATTTGTGTACATCGTTCACACACTTCGTCTGTGAAATACTTCATCAAAATACTTTAGTGGTTGCCCTGGCCTTGAACCGCCAAGCGGCTGGTAGGTGCAGCGCGTGTCCACTGGAGTGAAAGGTTTGGAGAGCCACTCGACATGTTTTACGTTTTTCGCAGGCGTCTAGTCACTGTCACTGAGATCATCGTCGTCGTCTGCCGCATGCATTGTAGGGTGATGCTCCTCATTCGATGCGATTTCCTGCAAAGATAAAGGCAAAATGACGCAACTGAAAACAAATAATTTCGCCACTTGCCACTTACCGCTTCAACTGCCTGTACATCGGTGACTTCCTCGTCAGAAAGCTCGGCGTCTGACTCACCTCCATTCATGATGGCGTCAAAAAGGTGGTCTATTGACGAGTTCGGAGCCTTGTGTCTTGTTCTGGCATGATTCTAGATGCCTGTAAAAGGAAAAAGAAGGGTCAGGAAAGCAGAAAATTGACATTCACCGTAGTTACAGCAGGATGAAGCGGCGGCCGCCCAAGCAGTGCATTGGGACACGTTGTGCACAAATGGACCCGCCATGGTAAACATGACCGCCGTGACCACTAAAAAAATTCCGTATTATTGTGATCTGTAGCACTTATCTATCAAGGCCACAGCTTTAGTTTTACCTTAATCAACGCTTTAACTGAGCAGAGAAAATAAAGCCAAGAGCACCTACTTCACGTGCCGTAGAATGTCGAGGCGTCCATCTTGTTCTCTTGTTTTGCTAAAGCGTTTGGCGCGGCATTCACGACATGTCAGCACCGTCCGGTAGAGCGGCAAATTCGAATGCGGCTCGAATGGCCCAAGTGTTGATGATGAGGATAGGAACTCACAAAAGCTCACGAAAATCGTGTGTACAATTGTACACGCCGTGTCACAAAAAGGTTGCTTTGACTGCAAGCAAACAATCACATTTTCAATTGTAAGTCATGGAACCATTACGCATTTCTACATACTTCGGAGCACATCCTTTCTTTATTGTTTTGTATCCCCATAGCGCTTTATCTTTTGTTATGACCACATTTCTCTTCGCTTTTGCTGTTATTCTTTCTTCCTGCGTAACCAGATATCTACCCCCTTCGTTTATCCATACGTTAAGGTATTTGTATTCATTTACTGGAATTATTTTCTAGCCCTGTAGTAACACTGCTATTCACTGTTTTCACTGAATAGCATAGTATTTTTGAGATTACTTTTTCAGTTTTATTTAGGAATACTTTAGCACTAAATTTTAATTTAAAGAAGTAAAGTCTTACATTCTTGTCCACAAATAGCGAGACGTTGCATACCACTTTGCTTTTTAGGAAGCAACACAATGTTGGCGAAAAAACAGCAACACCTGGAAGCTGTTGCTCTAGAGTTGTGCCAACCTGTTTGTAGAATAGATTAACACAATATTGCTTCTCGGCCATCAACAGATGAACTTTGCATCCGGGCAAGTCCGGAGACGTCTCGCCATTTCGATAGGTGAATCAGTGGCTGCGTTTGTGTTCTGCGGGCCATATAGTTAAACATAACTACGAACGCCACTCCTGCTACGAGTGGTATGAGCGATGCGATAGAAGAGCGTCAGCGGTAGAAGGCCTAGGCTATGGGAAGTATAGCTGTATCTAAACAGACAAGCAAAGTGACCATCTTTGGGGAGTAGTAGCGGAGACAAGGCGTCTACATTGCGCAGTCACAGTGGAGATGCATCAGCAGGAGAAGCTGAAGCGAGGTATTCGAAGCGTACTGTAGAGTCTATTAAAAATGGCAACAAATATTAGCCATCGATGCTTTTAATCAGCACCCGCCTCAACATTCCGCTCAACACGGGAACGCGCAAAAGAGGCACAACGAAAAGAAACTAATGCTGACGCCTTCATTGCAGGCACAAAACACCAGCAGTTTAAACACTTGTAGGCACTCGAACGAATGTGAAACACCTTTTCCATTGCCTTTGGCAAAGTGTGTTATACCACTGAATTTGTTTAACGTATTTCCTAAAATGCATTTACCTGAGTGACAGTCTACAGTTCTCGTATGGCGTGTTCCCGCCTTCTGGCAGTCCTAACTCTCTCCTTCTTTTCCTCTTTCGCTTCCTAACTTGCTTTCCCTCCTTGGAGCTTATTACACCGAATGATGGTGTCGTCGACTTCCTCACATTTCCTTTCCACACTTGCTCTCTTATATATAGTGCTCTGTGTTGGGACACCTTACCCAGATCTGCCATTATGCTGAGGTCTAAATGTTGGACTTTACCACAGGCACACTCAATGTAGGCACCTAAAAGCAGTAGCATAAACACTCGAACGCAGTTTTTCGGAACGCAAGCACCTTGCCAACGGCCCTTGGTGGAGATGATAAGCTCAGCCGTATTCTTCTCAAGTGCACCGGCCTGAGTGACTATGTAATACTCTTGTGTCACCTTGCCTCGTGCATGTCTTGTTCAGTCTCTACCATTTTTCTTTCACAGCGCGTTAGTATTTTCGGAATACTTCATGTACTTTTCGAAAGTTATTATGTTCGTATTTAAGCATCAATCAATATTTGTATGTATCCCTTCTCCCGCCTGTCTCTGTCGCTGAGCAGGTCATAGTCAAATAGGCAGTGAATCGGGCTGCTGTGATGAGGAAACAGGGCCCCAAACGAACCCTGAGACCAACGTGAGTCACTGAGTATTGGGTAATGTTTACATATGAACAGCTGTTCAATGAAACTCTTTGACACTGACTTAGGTCAATGGGTATGTGCGAGGCGCCCTTTGCAGATCCTTGATGAACGAGTTTGACACCGAATTGGCTAGTTATGTGTTTACAACTGGGGGAATGTGCTGTTCTAGAATAAGAAAAAAAAAGATCTTTTCAATTTATCGTGTGTTCAGAGGAATAGAACCTACGTCACAAGGAAAGCAACCCGACGTTCCACCAGGCTGCGCACCAAATGCATTGTCTATGTTGCGTTTTTCGATGAACATCTTTTATGCACACTATACCGACCTGCACCAAGAATGCAATGGTATGTGCCGTTCGTCGACGAACATCTCGCATCATCCTTCTCCTGAGTCTTCCGATCCTGACCAGCCCTCTATTCTGCATCGTGGTCACGCACGGGGTCGAAGAGTCGCGCTTAGAGAAATCCTCCTCCACTACCACAGAGAGAGGTTACGCTGCCCCCATCCCCCCTTCCCAGCACACAAAACACTGAATAAATCTCCAGCCACCACTTGTCGACTACTTCTTACGCAACCTTTCCCGAACCCCGTGTTATACAACCGCAATTACCCCGATGCATACTCCCGACTCTGCAAAGCGTGGGAGGCCCGCGCTGACCTGGATAACATCTGGCAATGCCCCAAAGCCTTACCCACCAAAACCTACCGCACTAATACTAAACGCATCATAACTACGGCCAAGCAGTGGGAGACTTTGCTGCTCAGCTTGGACACAGAGGAGCAGCATTGGGGCGTCCGGACGGCCGTAGACGCCGCCAGAAAGCAAGGAGTGGCCACCGTCTGGGGAAAGGGGTGAGTGAGGGTTGGTCTCCCGACCCCCGCCACCTCTGGACCCCATGAAGGACATAATAAAGTTTTATCTCTCTCTGAAGAATTAGTGGCGGTATCTTGCAATGCATATGCCAACAGGGGTAAGACAGACGGGTTCTCAAACGGCGTGAAGTATCGTCAGCGCGAATCCAGTATATGCGATCTGAGTTCTTCCGGCGGCTAATCAGCCTGATCTTCGCCCATGCTTTCGCGCTTTTCGAAATACATCTTGCTCTTGTCGTTTCTTCTGTTCGCGTACGCCCCGTTATCGCTTAGAACTGTGCTGACAACTTGGAAGAACTTTGTATTGTGGCGTTCGAGCGCTGTGTGTACGATTCCCACATTACTATTTCAAGCCTTTAACTTATGCCTCCTATGCGCGCACTTAAAAACGCTGATAAGGAAAGTAATTGCTATCATGTCGAAGTTCCCATGTCCAAACATTGTCTCCTTCTTCTACCGCTGTAGACCATCAATAGGAAAGAACTTACTCTCAGCCACATCATCATCATCATCATCATCATCAGCTTCGCTACGTCCAGTGCAGGGCAAAGGCCTCTCCCATACTTCTCCAACTACCAGGTCACGTGCCTATTTAGGCCATGTTGTCCCTGCAAACTTCCTAATCTCATCAGCCCACCTAACTTTCTGCCGCCCCCTGCTACGCTTCCTTTTTCTTGGAGACCAGTTCGTTACCCATAATGACCATCGGTTATCTTCCCTCCTGATTACATGCCCTGCCCATGCCCGCATTTCTTTTTCTTGATTTCAACTTAGATGTCATTAGCGGGTTTGTTCACTCACCGAATCTGCTCTCTTCTTGTCCCTGAACGTTACACCCATCATTCTTCTTTCCATAACCAGTTGTATCGTCCTCAGTTTAAGCAGAACCCTTTTCGTAAGCCTCCAGGTTTCTGCCCCCTAGGTGAGTATTGGTAAGACACAGCTGTTATACACTTTTCTCTTATGGAATGATGACAACATGTTGTTCATGATCTGAGAATGCCTGCCAAACGCACTCCAGCCCATTCTTATTCTTCTGATTATTTCAATCTCATCACCCGGATCCGCAGTCACTACGTGCCCTCAGTAGATGTATTCCCTTACCACTTCAAGTGCCTCGCTACTTATCGTAAACTTATGTTAAACATTACTTTATTTTTGTGCAGATTAATTCTTAGACCCACCATTCTGCTTTGCCTGTCCAGGTCAGTGAGCATGCATAGCAATTGGTCCCCTGAGTTACTAAGCAAGGCAATATAATCAGCGAATCACAGTTACTAAAGTATTCTTCATTAACTCTTATCCCCAATTCTTCCCGATCCAGGTCTCTGAATACCTCCAGTAAACACGCTGTGAATAGCATTGGGCAGATCGTATCTCCCTGCCTGAGGCCCTTCTCTATTGGAATTTTTTTTCTTTCTGTATGGAGGACTACGGTGGCTGTGGAGGCACTATAGATGTGTTTCAACATTTTTATATACGGCTCGTCTTCACCCTAATTCCGTAATGCCAGCAAGACTGCTGAGGTTTCGACTGAATCAAACGCTTTCTCGTAATCAATGCAAGATATATATATATATATATATATATATATATATATATATATATATATATATATATATATATATATATATATATATATAAGGGTTGGTTAAATTATCACCTGATTGATAGTGCGAATATATATGGTCTATTGTTCAGTAGCCTTTACGCAACCCTTACTGGTCCTTTGGTTGACAGACGTCTAAAGCGCTCCTGATTCTATTTGCCATTACCTTAGTAAATACTTCGTAGGCAATGGACAGTAAGCTGATCGGTCTATAATTTTTCGAATCTTTAATTGGCGTCCTATTTCTTATGGATTAAGGTTATGTTGGCGTTCTTCCAAGATTCCGGCACGCTCGAGGTCATGACGCATTGCTATACATAGCCACATAGTAAAGTGCTTCTTGTTTACGCCGCTGAAAGTGGGACGGACCTAGAGCTGCCTGGAACATAGCTGGAGACGCTTTCTACGCTCCCGCCGCGTTTCCAAGAGCAGAAGCAGCGAAAGCTTTTGTTCAAGAAGCTAAAGCTTCATTCTCATGTGGTACATTGAGCGCAGAGAACGCTGAAGCCGGCGAAGTAAGCAGATAAGCAAAAGCTCGACAACAACGTTCTGCATAGTCGCACGCGGATGTCAAATGCACTCGTGGACAAGCAGACGCTATCGCGCGTGCGCACAGATGAGTGGTGATGTTTATCATTGATGTTGATCATTGTGGACCATAAGGATGTTTAGATATAAATGTGCACTTCTCAACCTAAAAGCAACGTAGTAGCACTAACACCGCGAAATTAAATAGAAAAGGCTAGCCGTTCTGAAATTAAAGATAAACTTTTCTCAAACCCAAAGACAAGCTTTTCTACCGTCGCTGGTCTGTCAGCCCTGTGGCCTATGCACCTGTGCGCGTATCTTTGAGTCAAACGCCCTTATAACGGAGTGCTTCGGGGCTTCGGAGTTCGTAATACAGGTCACTAATTTTAGAGGTCGCATAGCGCAGAGATAACAAAAGAACTTGGAGAGAGTTATTCTTCCATTATGTAGGTCAATCCGTTCTAGAGATGTTGGTTGTAGCATAGAGAAAGAAATTCATCAAGAGGGGACACTCTTCAAAAACTGGCAACAGGAAACACATCACGCCTAGTTTCAACAACAGCCGTTAGTTGACGCGAGCATAAGAAAAAAAGAATGTGAAATAAACTTCCAGACAACCTTTCATTTTTTTATTCCTTCGCACTAAAAGTGGAAAAGTTTTGCGTGTAAATGAACTTATAGTTTGCAACTTTTTGTTGCGTTGCCTAGCAACAAGCTAGCGGCCCGCCAGACGCGTGTGCATACGTCATGCGCCAGACAAGCCGCAGGAGTGAGCGAGGATGGTCGTACGTGCGAAGCTCGCGTGCTCGGCGACCCGTTTGTTTTGGATACAGCCCATTTTATTGGGCTCCCGGCCTTCTCTATGCTTCTCTTGCGTGTCGTCTGCATTTCGACACGGCACCGCTGCACTACTAGACTACGGCAAGGTGAGAAATTGTGTTTGACCGTGTGCGGCGCATTTTAATCACATTTAGGCTTAGTGCGAGTGGCGCAGTTAGCGAAAAACAGCACCGCCGTCCTGGCGCAGTTAAATTGAGTTAATGCCTCGTTCTGGGAGATGTTTGCGACGCTTTCTATGAGCCTCAACATTACTGTAACTTATTTCGGTAGTTTTTAGGCACGCTTGCCGCACCCGGCTTATTGACGCAGTAAGCGAAAACCGGCTCGGCTGTGTGACGCATTTGCGCGTGTATATGCGTGCACTACGTCGTAGCGCCTAAAACAGACAAGTTTTGGCGCATTCTGTGGCCCCCAACATTATTGTAACTAACGTAGTTATATTTGGGGTAGTTTAGAAGCACGGTTGCCGCGCCCGGCTAATTGACGCAGTTAGCGAAAAGCAGCTCGGCTGTGTGCCGCCGTTAGTTTCGCGTGTACTGAATCTTACTGGTAGAAGTTCGTGACGCATTCTCTGACCCGAAAAAGTATTGTAATTTATTTGGTAACCTTTTGGGATATCTCGAGGCTTGCTCGCCGCGCGTGGGGTGGTGAAGCTGTTAGCAAGAAAGCAAGCCGGCCATAGTGAGTTAGTTTTGCGTGTACTGAATTTTAGTGGGACAAGTTTGTGACGCATTTTATAGCCCTGCAACAACATATACCTTATTTCGGTACTCATGCTTCTCAAAAACGCGACGAGCGATTGCCGAGAGTGATAACGCGGGAGTGTTGCATGCGCCGGCAGGACGCGTAAAAGATAACACGGAGGAGCTCAAGAACATGACATTTATGTATTCTGAGCGACTGAAAACAGGCTTTGAACCCACGAGTCTGACTTGAGTGCGATTAGAAGGCATTATGCGAGCGTGTAACATGGTCTGGCTGAGCCTGTGTTGAAGCCACCTTTGTGTACTTGGCGTACCATCGTGTCGACTGAGGCCAAGTGGTTTGGGAAACGCGCAGTCACCCGCGCATTTGTGCACTTAAAGTGCAGGAAATAATGCCCGGGAAAGGAGGGGTGCTTGAAAATCGGATGTTCAGATTTATGGCATTGTTTGGGGCGAGTCTTTGCTGCGAAATGTACCTAAAAGTGAATTTATGTGTAATGCCACTCATTCACCACTCACGCATGTTTCGCCTCTACACGCAATACTCCTGTTAGGTCAATATACCGAAATGATGCATGCTTGTAATTTACTTTCTTTCAGCTGATGGAATCCGGTGGAGCATCGTACGGCAACGACTGCTGCATACCTGGTGCCACAACTTTGGATGAATGCAGAGAAGCCCGGAACGAGCATTTATATAGAGCAAAATAAACATTTAATCATTTCAGAAGACGTCTTTCGTTTTCTTTATGAAATTGCAGCCGACAGATTCGGCGCAGTCTTGTAAAGGTCAATCGCAATCATTTCTACTTAATAATGAAACGATTCCACGCCAAGGCCACGCGAGGTTCGGCAGAAGCGAAAGAAATGAATGCCGCGCCGAGCAGCGGAGCCGGCGCGGCCTGTACCAACTGGTGTTCAAAACGCGCGCGAGCAAAACCGAAACCGGAAGGAGTCAACAACATCCGCTTGGTGCGCTACAGTCAATTCGGCCGCTGGGCTCTATGGGAGTGTCCGCTCTTGTTGAAATTTCTTTCTCTATGGTTGTAGAGTGCTCGAATGTAGTTGGCCTCGGGAGTATGCGCATTGTTTGAATGGTTGGTAATCGCAGACAGCAACCACTGCTATTGGAGCCGAATTTGAGAGTTAGAACATTAGGTGTCATCGCTCATAAGCACAGCAGTTATTCTGGCAATTTTTGCAGTTTTCTGGCAAATGCTCCGTCATTGTATCATTAAAGATAAAATTAGAATAGCCTTTTCAAGCAACATCAGTTACCGCAAAAGCCTCTTAGCTCAATATCTGCTACGCTATGCCCTTACAGAGCATAAACGCGATGTTTAAGGTTATATTTGGCAAGATTGCGCATTTTGAAAGCCGGAACAAAAAACTACGCCGACCTTCTTTCGCAAGTCGCATTACGTGAATATCACTGTGTAAGTGTGAGGAATTGATCCTCCGTGATACAGATCCAAAGCCCGGTACTTTAACTCCATTCCACGCCAGCAAACGAACACGGAAGGATAATTTGGCATGTCAAAACCTGTCAAAATTGAAAAGCAGTTTTAGTTTCGCAGAGCTACGCTTTGAACAGACATGGTAGATGCGCTATCGCCGCGCATCACAAACTCACGCCTGCACTACAAAGATAAATTTGCTGTCCGTATTCAGTAGCATGCTCGGAAGTGGCACAACATCGATTTCCACTTGCAATTGGCATTTTAACTTCGAAAAAATTCCTGAATCAACCACCAACCCGGGACGCTGTATGGGCTGTGACTGCCGATTTCCATAGGCGTTTCTTGTTCTTCACGTGAGGCATATGCAACGTTTTCTTTGTTCAGTGATGCCTTTCAGTCAACACGTCTGTCTAATTATATATCTTCGTCAGAGAAGCGCAGGGTAGTGCTGGGAGCATTCGGCGACAGCACATATACCTGTGTTTATGACGCGTCACATCAGCGGTTATCGCTGCCTGCTCTGTAGACATGAAAAAATGGTTTATTTAGGAACACCGATGCGAAAGCTGAAATATAGAGTAATTTATCCCTGTTAGACCTCTTGATTCCTGAGTCCAGACGCGCCGATAGCGTGCAGATGGACTCGGTGGATACGCTAGGGCTAAGCTTCGGTGGGGACCAATGGGCGCGGGTAGCTGGTGAAAGCTAAAATGTGTGTATTTGAGCCTCAGAACTTTTTTAGTACAATAGGGAAAGTGGAAGCGCACGAATCACCTCAGCTATGCTATAGGAGCGATAATACCAGTCAGCGATAGCCTTCGAACTCGGGGTCTGTTAACGCGCGTCTGAACGACTTCTGCATTTCATGTCCACTCCAGAACACTGCGACAACGGCGACAACTCCCAGTCATATGTCACGTGCGACCTACTAAAAAAACGTGGCGTCCTATGCGTTTACGTGGTTTCGTTCAAGAATTTAGCTATCCGCCCAGTCAAATGGGAAAATGCAAGAAACAAAAGTGATCTTCAGTGTCTAGTGTACTTTAATAAACAGGGCAGCTCACGCACCTTTATTCCAAGCTGTGACACGAAACAGAGATGTGTGACAACAAGATATAGTGTTATTTAGGACAAGAGACTCTTATCAAGGCATATCACAAAGCATTTAATATTCAGTAGTGCTTGTCCTCACGCACTTGAACTAGCGCGGCCAAACACAACCAGCGCAGTTTCGAATGACACAGCTGGGGCGCACAGCACAAACCAGTGCGCCCCAGCGTCATGGCAGTGGAACCAGCGTCTCTTCCAATGTGACCCAGCTCTTATCCAGCATTCTTACTGGTGTCCCAGTGAGTCCCAGGGAGCGCCAGCGCACCCAGTGCGATCCAGGGCCAGAAAACGCTCTGTTTTCACACTGGAAGGCACTGGAAGACACTGGTTTTTGTAATAGGGCTCAAGATCCTCTGTTCACGCTCGCTACCAATCGGAACGTGATCGACGTTGAATTGGACAGCCTACCTGCTACAGCTGTGATCGACCATGGCGCCCATATTTGTACAATGAGTATCAGCCCTTAATGAAAGTTATGGCCCCTGTCCCATCACGTGCTCTACGTGTGGCCGATGGTGGTACGTCTCTCGTGCGGACGACCGCACGCCAAATTTTATCCTAGACGCCAGCACTCGTTTCTCCCCTGGCGGAACGATTTCATCTCCAACGGGTGTAGGTTTCCGCCGCCGCTTCCCTTCACAGTCGCGCACGCGTTAAGTTCGCGCTGCACGCGAAACGTCTCTTGTTTGGGACGGCGCCTCTTCGGATGACGGGGAATTAATATTGTGTTGTTAACTGTCACGACAGCAATGCAAACACGAAAGGGTTGATGCCACCAGCGAAATTCTGCCGATTCACAAGAAAATGGTACGAAAAAGCAGACGACAGAGATGGATTACTGCAGTGCGCCGAGCGAAGTAAACAACTGGCAAACGAAGCGAGCTCGTTCATTGATCACTCCTGAGTGAACGACGGTGTTTATATGTAACCCACATGAATTTATTAATTACTGGGTACATAATCCTTTTATTATCATAAACACTTTCAGTTGTTCGACGAGCGCTTGTCCTGTCTTCTTTCTCGTGTTTCGTTTTAGTATGCGCGGCCCAAGAATGGAAACTGCTTCTGTTGTATGCGCTAGCAGTGGCCGATGTTCACGCGTGCCGAGAAATTAAATGTGTGCACGATGCGTTGAACATGACCGGAGTTCATTCCCGCATCACCACTGCACCGATCGATCGAGTTACTGGACGATACACGCCCGCACCTTGGTCGCGCCGGCATTGCTTCCGCCTCTTGAACACTGTCAAAAAATGGCCAAGCTGTCTACATTGCTGCCTCTATTCCATAATGTAGGGCACGTACTAGTTAGAGGTATGTGCGCATGTCGTACATGTGCTTTGTAGCGATATATTTTGTTTATTTCAGCACAGTGTCGATGGAAGTCCATTGTCGCCATCAGAGACAACACGGATTTCTAGCAAACATATTGTGAGAAACTGCAAAAATGACTTTAGCTCGTATGTGCCATATGTATGTGCCGCATGGTACGTGCCGGTACGTACCATGGTACGATTTTTCCGGCGGCATATACGATGTCTTTTCAGATTACCTGCTCAGCGGCACTTACATGGCTACATGGCCACCCTTTCGCCGTATTGCAGCCATAAAAATAATCGTCAAGCGTACCGATCTTCTTAAACGCAAATAGAAGCGTGTAGACTTTGTTTCACACTTAGGGGAAAACTCGGAACGTATTCGCAACTCCAGCAATTCATGCGACACCTAGCGGCAGTAGGGAGAAACGTAATACGGAGGTCCAGTCGCCGTGTGTGCCGTAGAGGCTGCTGTCGCGGACGGAAGAATGGAGCTGCTAGCAAAGAAAAAGCGAACGGCCAAGCAGTTATGCTGTGTTCCTCGGTGCGTGCCAGCGAGATGGAAGGACAGCGATATTTCCGTTCACGCATTTCTCTCCGAGTCGAAAGGCTGAAGCCGCAGAACCAGGTGGATCGCTAACATCCGCATCGGCAAGGCTGTGACGCTGACAGTGACTGTTTGCTCACGGCATTTTGCACGGAATAATTTCTCCTTACCAGGTGAGACACTATTGTGAACTTGTGAACTCGAACCTAATGCATGATCATTGTGCGTGGCCATTATTCATGTCGCTGTGTCACCTTATGTAAACACGTTTCACATTGCGAGCACTGGCGATTGGGCTATGCATTATTTGCTGCATATGTTAGCCGCAACGCGAAATTCGAGCACAGGTTCGAGACCTGTCACAGCGGTTTCTCCGAGGAACGTCTCCTCTGCACTCGTTAACCACATTGGCTGTAATTAGAGCTCATGTTCGACGCTTCACAGCGATTTCTGCGAGGAGCGTCGCCTCTGCGCTCGTTGGCTACACCCGGCTGTAACTCGCGAGGCTTTTGATGCCCAGCACGTCTCGCGAAACTTATACGGGCGTCGGAGATTCAAATGTTTACGAATGATGTACTGGCAAGTTCGGGAAGTGTTGAGTGTAAACGTGCCACGTATGTGGCATGCTAAAGCGGAATAAATATCATGCGTGGCGCGGATGAACTTGCAGCACAGGCGCACTGCACACGGGCACTTCCCAGCGCGACTGATGACGAATTTCCCCCTTGCACTTAAGAATCACCGACGCGCTCAAGAGTGGCCATATGACACTGGTATTTCGCACCGACGGCGAGCCTATCACGTTCATTGCAGAAGTTTGCCACTTACGCGACAGCCATATGTGAATTTTACACGCGTTTGCTAGTTGCGAGGAAAATTTACGGCGTCCGCCGTCTACTGATGTGTCGCATATGTATGTGCAGTATTAGTACCTAAGCTACCTTTATCTGTGTTATTAAATAATCCCAAAGCCAGTGGCAAAACTACTCCGGTCATGTGGTGGTGTTTGCACCTGTGTACTTTGTGTTATGAGCAGCTTTCAACTACGTTTTGCAGATGCTACATTCGGTGTACAACGTTGCGTAGCCTTGCACACTCAAACCGTGCTTCATTTCCTTGCAAATGCTTTTTTATAAATATTGTGGCCTTGTTTCTGAGGTAAAAAGAAAAAAATTCTGGGTGCAGCCTATATTGAGGCACAATAAAGCATAAACAATTCATTTATTTTTTCAGATGTAGCATGTCAAAGACAGCGGCTGAAAAAAATCCAATACCAACTGAAAACCTGCCAAGGACATCATGTTATGATGAGAACAAGGATGCTCATATGAAAGAGCTTTCACTGGCAAGACTTCGCCGACGTGCGTATCGGTCAGTCAGAGCAAGTTAATTTGACTGCATGGTGCAGCACTTATATGCTTATGGTACATACACCATGTCTACAAGCATGCAAGAGATGTCAACACCTTTCAATGCATTACAGAATGAATCAAGCAAAGAAACTGCTGCCTCCCCATTAGAAGCAAAGGTGTTGCCCCATGCACCTGTCAGCATGACCACCATGGTAAATTGGCTGCCTGCAATTGTGCACACATTGCTTCACCACTAATTCCTTGTGATTAAACTCTGACATTGCAGGACGATCTCCCATCCCCTGACAGCAACAGCATGGACCGAATAAGTGACAAAGGAAATATGGTAATTTCTTTTTGTATATGTATGTGTTGTGGTAGCTGTATTTACCTAGACGGTGGCATGCTTTCTGGATTTATATCGTAAAAGCATTGTAGCACGTGGTGTGTGATGGGTGCACATTAACTGCAACTTGTGCACACATTACTTAACCACTGGTTTCTTGAACTGAACTCTATCTGACATTGCAGGACAATTTCCCATCCCCTAACAGCATGGACCAAAGCCTTGCAAACACCATAAGGGACAAGGACATAGCAAATATGGGTTTTTATTTTTTCTATATATTTGTGATGTGGTAGCTGTCGTTACCTAGGCGGCAGCATGTGTTCTGGATTAACTTCGTGAAATGATTGTGGTGTGTGATGGGTGCAAATTAACTGATGGAAAAAGCCTGGCTTTCCTACTTCCAACATTGAATTTAACACATTGACGTGCATTATTGGAATGACAAAAAGAAGCTGCATCTCACGTCAGATATGTCAGACATTAAAACTCTTGCTTTTGTTTTGTGACAGGAATGTGCTTGCCAACCTGGCCCCCGGACATTAATGGCAGAGTACTCAAGAGAAGAAAAAGACGTGGCAAATTTCCTACTAGAAATGGCTTCAGGGACAAGGCTTACAGAAAGCAAGGCTGTCCAAGTGACATCGGGTACTTTTCTACAGAAGTTTGTGAACACGACAAATAGTAGTAACGTAAATACATTCACAGGCGTGCCATCATTCGATGTTCTGAATGCTCGTGTGACATGCTACACAAAAATTCGTCCACTTTCAGGACGGCACCAGTTATGTGTAAAAACAATTGCATTGACATTGGTGAAATTGAAGCATAATATTTCCACTGCATTCTTGAGTCACCTTTTAAACTGTTCTCTAACTACATGTAGCAACATAATTGCAGAGACTGCTCAGTTGATGTCTGAAATTTTAAAAGTAACTGTGGCTGTGCCACCAAAAGATGATGTTGAACATTGGCCCGTCTGTTTTAAACACTTCAGTAATGTGCGTGTCATTGTAGATTGCACCGTAATTCCTATTAGCCAGCCCAACTGTTTGCGATGTGCATTACAGACCTACCCCTTCTATAAGAAAGGTTTCACGGTTAAATATATGGTGACTGCTACAACAAGTGGTCTTAGTGCCTACATAAAACAAGGATATGGAGGCCGCACCTCAGACAACGCCCTGTTTGAGCAAAGCTGCCTCGTCAAGCAACTAGACCCGATATCAGATGCCATAATGGCAGACTGTGGCTTTCTTATTGATGACATTTGTGCGGACAACTTAATTGAGTTAATCAGGCCTCCATTCAGAAAACAAAAGCAGATGTCAAAGGGTGATTCACTTATGACACAAAAGATAGCATCAGCAAGAGCTTATGTAGAGCGTGCTATACAGTGAATGAAAATATTCCGTGTTGTCAACAAGAATCCCATGGAGCATGGTGGGATTACTTGACGACATTGTCATAATAGCTGCAGGCATCACAAACCTTTCATCACCGATTTTAGCAACACATCGATTTTTGTGAGTCCTGCATCAATACATTTCCCAAACGTATTATGTGCATCGTAAAAGTGGTTCGTGCTTTCCATGCAAGGAATTTAAAAAAAACTTTACAGGAGTGGAAGCGCCATGTTCCTTACCAGCAGAGGTGAAGCCAGAGCTTGCCCTTATTTTACATTTGAAATAGACCTTCGTTGGGTTGTCCTCTTACAGATCAAGTGGTTTGGCTCTGGTAATGTAATTGCGTGGCTAATTAGAAACTAAAAGCATGTTGTTCCTGTCAGAAGTATTATCTTCCTCAGAGTATTGATTACGTTATTTCTGAAACAATTTACCAAGAATTTCAGGCTTCATCTTAAAACCAGTAACACTAAGATACACGTAAGCCAGTCTCTGTATGGCAAAATAAGTCACGTTAATGGGGTTGAGACATCAAATTTTTGGCTTGCGCGTTCTTTGTTTCAAACGTTTCTTATTGCTCCAGGAAGCATGGTGCACACTCGAATATTCTTATATTCTCAGTAAATAAGTTAATATTGCATTATTTATGTGAACAATTTTCAGTTTCGGTTTGTGGGCGCAGAGTTGGGCAGTGATGTCAGTGTCTAGAAAGCTTGGTCACCTGGGCCCACCAAGCTGTGACGCGCACACTGCTGCATCATCTTGTCTCGCACACACATTCTGTACCAGTGCAGGCAAACAAAACCACGCCGACAGTTGTCTGGGCTAGCTGCAGCAGCTCCAATTATGACTGTACGACTGACGCGGCTCATTGCCCTCTAGACTCAAGCCTCTCTAGGCTTGCCCGGTGCTGTGGGTCACCACTCATTGCACGTCACTCTAATGTGGTATGACGTCACTAAAATTTTCGTTGTGCTTCCAACACAGTGACATCGGTGTCAATCGCGGTAGCGATGGGTTTCGATCATGAGAACGAGCATTTAGGCACTCTTTGGAAGAGAATGAAAACATACTTTAAACTTTTCTGTGTCTAGCACTTCATGTTGAGTCTCTTTGCATACAGAGGAAGCCTACAGTATGCTTCTTATAGCCTCAAAATTTGGTGTCTCAACCCCTTTAAACTAGTGGGAAGTGTGACGAAAGCACTTCTTTTCCTTCATTGAAAAATAATCTTTTATAGTGCCCCTCCTGAAATGGTGTTGTTGGTTCAATTTTGGCACATAAATTCCCCTCCAACAATTTTTTATATTCCTTGTTTCCATTGTGTACTTCCTTACTATAGCCTGTTCTAATGTTTTGTTTGAATTTTTTTACATCTCCACAATCTTGTGTATTGTTGCAGCCCATTTGAACTTAACATGTGTTGCTATGTTGCCCGAGTTTATTTTTCTTTGTTAGGAAAACTTAATTGTGCATGGCCTTGTAAGGGCCCCTCACCAGGCCCTATTTAAAATTTTGGTTATACACTGGTATATGTAAGGTGTCGTCTAGGAAGCCTTTTTTTCGAAGATTTTCAAATTAATTCACCCGATGTCACTTGGACAACCTTGGTTTCTGTAAGCCAAGTACCTGAAGCCATTTCTAACAGGAAATTTGCCACATCTTGGGAAATGGAAGAACCTGTCCTGTTACCATGCTGCCAGAAGGCAAGCATTACAACCAGCAGACATTTTGTCTCTGCCTCGGCTAGGGTGCGCCAGTGTTCTTTCCCTGCCTTCTCCAATACCAAAGCGAAAAGACCATGTCACATTAATGTGTCGTACCCTGCATTTAAAAAAAAATTCTTCACAATTCCAGTGGCACGTTTGCATATTCGGCATTAGGTGATTCACCTGAAGTCATGTGCCATGGCTGGCGATATTGCAAGTAGCCTGTATTGCATAGAGGCATTTGTGCGTGTGACCTTGGCTCCATCAAAGCGTGGCGGCCTTGAGAGTAAGTGCGGTCTTCTGTTTGGAAATCCAGCATTTTTTATGCCACTCAGCCATTTCATACTTTTCAGACACGGTCGTTGCCATGTGATCTACATGCTGCACTTGTTTGCATTGGCCAAACCTGCAGACTTCAACTTCAACACACTTTTTGTAAATTAGCAATGCACATTCTTTCGCAACTTGTATTCTTCATTGAAGTGCTGATTTACGCTACGCATTCTGATGCAAGTTTTCATTTTATGGTATTCCGAGATATTTGCAGTTCACTTATGATCTGTGTGCATAGAGTTGTGGTTATGCTTCAATGGCTGTTTGTTGTCCCTTGCCTTACTTGTATTTTTTCACAAAATAAACCACATGCACTCAATATTTTGTTCACTGTACTCAATGTCAAGGTGTTTGCCTCACACGTTTCACTCAAGCCCATTTTTGTTGCACTTTTTAGCATATGAGGGTATATCTTGCCAAACAGAACATGAGAAGTAACATGGAACAGTGTCAAACCTGCATACGATGAGTATTTAAAAAGTTTGGCCACCAGAGTTGAGTACCCTGAAAGAATAGTTTGATTCAAATGACTCCAGCTGGTATATGTACCATAATTTATGCTTCTTCCCAATTTGTTGAATACAGTGCAAATGGCTGTCCTGGGAAGCATAACTAAACCACTGGTAATACAACATGGGGAGACACTTGTGCAGACTTAACATCAATGAATGATAATTATTGACCTCCAGAGAGCATATAGAGCTGTCCTTACTATCAACATATCAATAAATGGAAAGTAAGTGACATAAAAGTTTAACATGCACTTAAAGCACTTAACAAACACTTAAAGGGGCACTGAAGCACTTCCGACTGATCATAGTTTCCTCACTACAAAAGGACATCACCTGCTGCAAAAATTTTTCGAATCGTTGAACTGTAAGCGGAATTAGTAGTTATTGCACTGATGCATTGCTTTCTCCTTTCGCCTCAGCTAGTGCGCTGGAAGCTACATGGTGCATGGGAAGGTAGCAAGGTCCTGGTCAATTTTTTTTTTATTTTTTACACATGGCTACTTGTGGTTCAGGCATGTGTGGCACTCTCTAAACGCGAGATGGTCGCCTGGAGCTACATCACTTACAGAGACCAATAAATACACACGGCTGTCTGATCGTCCTGCGAACAGAGCTTGTGGTGGTCGTGGTATCTATATTATGCAGCATGCCAGTTTCAGGGCCCCTTTAAGAAGGGCACAAACAAAGACAACAAAAGTTGGTTTCATGAGTTCTGCCTGAGTCGCCACTGATATCACGCAGTTGCTCGTGCACAAATTGTGAAACAATAACGTATGAGCCATAGGAAACGAACAGTCATGTCGGCAAAATATATATATATATATATATATATATATATATATATATATATATATAGCAGAATATGTATTGTGATAGGTAACCTCAAGCGCCCCAGCACAAGGTGAAGCTAAGTTGCAGTTTGGCACATAATAGGATCTCTTCCGCTTACAACGGTGCACGCACATGAACATTTCACTTTATACGATCTTTGCAATATGAACAGCATTGAAACGGAATGTAGAGATGAAACATTAAAGGGACTGACAACTACACCAAATGTTCCAGGATAAGGTGCCAGGAGAAACAGCCGAGATGTGCTTGCACTTTTGCGACAACCCAGCAGTGCACGAGCACTTTGCCTCCACGATCGATGGGTCCCGGAATGCGTCGGCGATTCTCACCACAATCTCGTGCGGGTCTGCTGTCACGCCGGAGGTTTGCACACACGCGCGACCACTTCTACTTAATTACTCACTGTACCACTGGTACCGACTAAAATGAGGTGCTCGGCGTCCACTACCCGTTCTGCCCCCACAAAAGAGCGCGAATTAACATCGCAGTGCAACAAACTTCATATTTTCACCAAGGACAGCGTACGAGGGGACCTCCGTAAAGCCGCCATACTGCACAGTGTAGCCAGACCGGGCCAGGCTTCGCAGCGCCCCCTAATGTTGATTTGAGTTGCGAATAGCATCGCGATGCGGCAAGCAATGGAGTCGTGCGACGGCAGCAGCTCGAGCAGGCGCAGACGCTTGAGGGGCGGAGTCGTGATCTGCGTCGTCTGCTACGGCAGCGCGCACTGGCCGCATTGTAGGGAAGCGTGTTGCTGTCAGGGGCAGGGCTCCGATTTCATCGGTACTGCGGGAACTGAGCTGATATTCTTTACTAAACGGTGTGTGACGCCAAACTCAGCCTTCATTGGCGATAATGGAGTTCCACAAAGTTGTTTTGACAGCATGCTTCGTTTGTTCTTTTGAAAGGCTGGGGTACTGAGCGCATGCACGTATATTTCTTCACTGTGTGTGCTACCGTAATAAGCAGCGACAAGACGCACCAAGATGTGTGTGCAACGTGCTAAGTCTTTATATGAGTCGAAAGGAAAACAAAGCACTCAACAATGATAACTATGGGGGTTCAACGCGATGAAACAAACGGATACGATTAAGGAATGTTTTACGTTAAGACAATGAGCTGGAAGTGATTTTTCTCGACAATCATTCACTACACCAGACAGACGCTGCCCGCCGGCGGGGAATTGGACACGTCACGCTCCGAAGTTCAGTTAGTATCTTGTCATGTCCCCAGTGGCAGCGATGACAGCGCTCATCCTGGAAGGCAGTGAAGTGTAGAGTGACTTGGTCAGGGATGTGTTCACTCGCAGCACGTCTCAGTCGCTGGCGATGGTGGATTGAAGTCTGTCTTCGGGCGACTGATAGATTGGATGGTGCGCCAGCGATACTTTCAACGAGCCCCAGACATGTTAAATGATGTTGGCGCCCGGAGATTGAGGCGGCCACTCGAAGAGAGTGACGGCGCGCTCTTTCAGCAGTTCTTGAACAACAGGAGCAGTGTGGATCAGCGGCCTGTCATGTTAGAATATATAGCCGCCTGCCAGGAACGGGCCGTCAAGAATGTATAGAATCTGTACGTCGGCTTCGACTACCCTGCACCTTTCAGCGATGAACTTACCTTCGAGGCGTATCAGGGAGCGTCGCACAACGCTTAGTAAAAAATACCGGCTCATTTCACGCAGTAGCGATGAGATCGACGCACTGCAACTGGCGGTAGAACGCTTCCAGACAATGCGGCCAGCGCGCGCCGCCGTAGCAAACGACGCCGTTCAAGATCCCGCCCCTCGAGCCCCTGCGCGAGCTGCTGCCGCCACCTGACTCAAGCGCTCGCCGTATCGCGATGCAATGCGCTCCGAGTTTTTCCATAAATGTGAAACAGACTGCCCATCGCCCTTCGAATAAACCGTCCACGCACACACGCAGGCACACACCGCGCGTGGTACGAAACATGCCAAAACACGCGCAGTGCAAGAGGCAAAGGCGGTGCGAACGAGACATGGGAAAGGCGTACCACGCGCTAGTTGAATTATGCCCGCTTGCGGCGCTCTCAACGCCGGCGCAGCAGCGCCGCTCGCGGTGCCGTTCTTGTCTATATGGCGTATGTACCACACGTATCAGTGTTGCTGGCCGCCAATGTTCTGTTTTGTTCACCGTCCTCGACTGCTCTTCCAATAATGTCATCCTCGGTCTTGAGCTTTTATCCGCCCACTCCGCCTTCATCGATTGTTCCGCTGGTTTTGTACAGCTTGACCTACCAAGTGCAATTGATCAGCCCGGAACGGTTGACAGCGGGCTCTGTTATGCCGAGCGCGTCTGTTTGTCGCCGAGAGCCGTGACTTTCGTTTCTGTTGCGCCCTCTCCACCAGTACGCGATGGTGAGTGTAAACACTCGGTCCCATCACTGTAGTCCTATTGAAGCACAGTGTTGGAGTTCCATACGCTCTTATAACTTTATATTCTTCCTTGCCTTCCAGTGCTTAATTTCGGGCTGTGCACACAATTTCTCCCACATGGTAGTTTCCTCGGTATGCTGCCGCCTCCCTACGACTACGTCATCTTGGCTTTGTCTCCAGCTGATGTTGCTCGCTCGCATAATGCTGATATACCGTCTTCTTCACCAGATTTTTCTGCTACCGACCTGAACCAAATGATCGCTCCAGACCTTTCGCCCCTTCAAGCTGACAATTTTCTTCGACTCATCTCCTCTTATCGGCATGAATTTGACCTTTGTGAACGTCCACTGGGTCAAACCTGCACTGTCAAGCACCGCATAAACATGGTCGTTACCCATCCGATCCACCGACGGCCATACTGGGTATCTTCAGCTGAGCGCCAGATGACTCAAAAACAAGTTGACAATATGCTCGCCAAAAATAGAATCAAGCCTTCCTGCAGCCCTTGGGCATCTCCTTTCGTTCTTGTCAAAAATAAAGACGAAAGCTGGAAATATTGCGTGGACATCAGTAAATTTCACAAGATGACAAAAAAAAAATAACATGCACCCGCCCCCACGCATAGACGATGCTCTGGATTGCCTTCATGGCGCCAAGCATTTTTCTGCAATCGACCGTTGGTCGGGATACTTGCCGATCGCCGTCGGTGACATGGGCCGTGAGAAGACTGCTTTTTTTACCCCTGACAGCATTTATCAATTTAACGTCATGCTTATGGGCCTACGCAATGCCCCGGCCACCTTTGAAGGCATGAATGCATGATTGGCTCGCTCTTACATGGTTTTCAATGGTCCATTTGCCTATGTTATCTTAATGACGTCATTGTATTTTGACCGGCGTATTGAAAGCATCTTGACCGACTTTCCTCTATGCTTTCTGTGTTTCGACATACTAGCCTGGTACCTAATTCTTCCAAGTGCCTCTTCAGACGTCAACAACAAACAGTGCTCGGTCATCTTGTCGACACGACCTCTGTTCGCCCCGACTCTGACAAAGTTCAAGCCATATAGAAGTTCCCCGTTCCGACTTGCACAATGGAAGTTCGTAGCTTTCTGGGACTGTGCTCCTACTTCACTCTTAGCCGAACAACACTACTCCATAAGGTAACGGATGTGTGTTGCTCTCGTTTGGGAGGCGGCAAAATTCCGCTCCCACTTACTTCACAGCATTTCACCATCACTACTGATCACCAGGTGCATTGCTGGCTTTCGTCCCTTAAGGATCCCACCGGGCGTGTTATTGGCTGGTCATTGCGGCTGCACGAATTCACATACTCAGTGTCATGTGGGTCTGGTCGATGGCGCCGGGACGCTGACTGTTTCTCTCGCAATCCTGTGGATCCACCTGAAGCATCTGATGTCGCGCCTGCATGTGCTCTCGCTCTCCACTTTAAGCCACATCCGTGTGGAGCAGCGCCGTGATCCCATAACATGTAAGCTTATCCAGAAGCTGTATTCTGCAGCACCCAATCCATCCATTGGGCTTCTCGTACAAGGTGGCACATTGCATCGTCACAACGTACACCCACACGGATACAAAGTGCTGCTTGTTGTTCCTACGTACCTGCGCTTGAGTCTCTTTGGTCAGCTCCTTGGCACCCCGACTTCAGGTCATCTTGGAGTTTCCCGGACCAACGATCGCGTTCGGCGTCGCTTCTTTTGCCCCGGTCCTAACCGCTCCGTTCGGCGTTACATCGCTGCATGTGAACCGTGCCAACACCGAAAGAAGCCATCCACGCCTCCTGCTGGCCTTCTTCAGGACCTTGACGTCCCCTCTGACCCCTTCTTCCGAGCTGGCCTTGATCTACTCGGTTCTCTCCCTGCCTCTACTGATGGCAACATATGGATTGCCGTTGCTACGGACCCCCCCACCTGATACGCCATTATGCGCGCTCTCACTACCAGTTATGCTAAAGACGTCGCTGATTTCCTGCTACGTGGTGCCATATTATAGCGCGTCGTCAACTCCTCACCGACAGTGGCCGCTACTTTCTCCCAGCGTTATCGATGACGTGCTTCGTTCCGTCACGACGAAGCACAAATTTACGATGGCTAACCACGCGCACACCTACGGCTTTGCTGAGCGATTCAAGCGAACGCCCCCTGACATGTTTACTGTGTATGACTCCTGACAATCAAGGCTGGGACGCTGCTTTGCACTTCATTACATTCGCCTATGATTCCTGCGCTCACGATATTGCTGGTTTTTCCCACTTTAATTTTTCCTTTGGCTGCGACGTAACCTGTCGTTCTGACACTATCATCTCCGATACCGACCATTTGCGCACTGAGTACTGCGATTTCCTGCTCTGCCATTTCCAATGCTTACGAGGCACACCAGATTGCTCGCCATTGCCTTACGATATCGCAAGACCGCCACAGCCACCGCTATGACTCCTGTCGTTTTGACGTTATCTATACACCGAGTGCCCTTGAGCTTCTGTAGACTCCGACTCGGAGTGTTGGACGCTCTGAAAATTGCTTTATCTGTACTCCGGACCCTACCGTGTCTTAAGACGTGTAACAGACGTCACTTGCGAGATTTGTCCGCTCACGTTTCGGTACCTGCAGAGGTCGCTCACGTATCCCGCCTTAATCTTTACCGCTCCCCTATACCATAGCAAGCACCCTCACGGAGCCTCAGCAGTCGGGGGTCATGTTACGGTAATATCCCTCTAGATAGCACCGAAGAAAAAGAGGCTTTTGCACAGGCACGCACATTCTACCATATGGTTCCGTGCTTGCTTTGCTTGTAAATATAGCGTAAATACGTTCCGCAGTTTCGTCTGCCTCCACGTAACAACATTTTCTCTTAGGACACCGGTCTCAGTGACGCACACTCCAGGAAGCTAAGAGTTGCTTAATTTAAAGTGTTGTTGTGGTCTAGTAGGATCGCATGGGCGGATGCTTTTTTTGCACACTCATGTTAGTTTTTTGATCATGTGCGTAATGTTCTAATTACGTTTTCGCTTGATACATTCAAATTTGTTTTTAGAACGGCTTGAAATAAGCTAGAAATGTTGTTAGTTTATCAAAAATGAAATGTCATCCTGCTTTAGCTCTTAAATAAAAGATAGAAACCGACAACTCTTCTCTAACTACTAGCACACTAACTGCGCCATGAACCCAAGAGTGGTACCGGGACATCTACTTCATAAGAACAGTGCGTATACGTGGGAGTATAAATCGACGCTTCAAGAACACTCACAAATTGGTATTGCAATGCTGCGTCGTTCGATAGCGTTCAGGTATTTCTTGTCAGTAGTAAGGAAATAGAAGGATGTTACGAAAATGGAAGGAGAAAAGCATAAAAATTACAATTAGTCGTTGACACAAGTTATTTTTATCCAGAACTACACGAATACGGCCCTGTCGTGGTGACCTGTTCATTACTAAGCAATTGCGGCATTTTGGCTGTTAACTCAGTCGACAGTTCCATGTAATTTGCGAGATTGTAACTCGCAATTGAATGCAGAGTAAAATGTATGGATTTACCAAATTTAGAGTTGAAGTTCAGGTAAATTTAAAATGGTATCGATTTAATGTTAGCTTTAGGTATTGACAGGTTATGGTTGTAGTACAGCACATAAATTGTGACTGCTGTAGTAAGTAGCCAGAACTCTAGATACGTGCCCCCCTAATCGCAGCGTTTGCACCACGGTCCTCGTTTGCAATGAAATGCTTTAGAGATGTTGAATGGTGCTCAGAGGGCTCCGATTGCACTTGCATAGCTATACAAATTTCTAAATGTTCGTTTATTAACCGTTAGCTATGCCTTGACTTAGAGCAAATGACCTGCAATAAGATGTCTCACTCAATAAATCTATTGTCATATATATACAGACATATACTATATCTCCCAAATTGTGTCCCTCCAATACGGCTTCCACCTGCCCAAAAACCTACTTCTCAGCTAACCTCATCAGCGGTAGCACATTACATTTTTTTTCTTCTTTGAGAATCACTTTTTCAAAGAGTCAAATTTCGACAAGAACCTTTCTGTCATTACTTAGTACCAGATACAAAATTATCAAAAAGTCTCTCATCTGGTAGAGATATTGCGCATCAGATGTGAGGCAGCCGTACACAAAAATCAATGAACCGAGAAAATGCATAGCGCTTTCTTCGCAGAAGTGCAAATATCGTCGCATCAAAATTCGAAAAAATTCGAGAAACTCAACGTAGTAGAGAGAATTGGCAGTAGAACTGTAATCTCGAAGCGAATTACTTGATTCGTACCTGCAACGACGGAGAATAACAAGTATGGTAGGGAAGAAAAACACAAAAGAAAGCTGTGCTGTGATTTTATTCCTTCACTAAACGGTGCCGATTCTCACGTTGCCAGCATTCTACCATTTATCGATAGCGACGCATAAAATGAGAAAAAAAGAGAACTTCCGTGGAAATCAGAAAGGCATGCTTCAAGTTTTCCCTCCGAGTCAACAGGCCTCTAGAATTCCTTTGTGCTACTCCTAAGTTAAAACAGACGAGAGAAGAAAGACAGAAATTATCTGGAAGGCACTATCTGCCCAATAGAATTAAGATATGCTTGGACGAAGCAAACAGGAATGACTTTGTGCACTGATCAATAATACTACACGATGCTGTAGATGCAGTGATACAATTGTACTCCTATCATGTGAGCTGGAAGTCCGTGTGAAACTTGATTACATTCGATGTTGCTTTGCTGTGACAAATATTTTGCGTCAATCGGCACCTTCATTTATGCATGATGGTTTAAATGTGCGTAAAATGTAATAAAAAGTTCAGTTTTTTTTCATTCAGTACACTGAAACAACAAAGGCTACCGCAGCCTTCGTGGGCATCTGGTCGGGTGTGAGCTTCACCTGCAGGGCACACTGTTGCTGTTTTCGCTAATGTGCACAGGATGTGTCTGTTCGGCGTTCACCAGTCTTGATAAATGAAATTTGTGCATATTGTTACGAAGAGTTGCGAAGAAATGGTTTTATTTACAGGAGATGGACAATCGTTGAAAAATAACGGGGATAGTCGAATCGCAACGGTCCGAAATCGAAAACCTAAAGTAACCGAAGAGGCAAGCAACCCCTCCTCCGCAACAACCCTTTAGACAAACGACCGCCCCCCACCCTCGCCCCTAGCGTTACGTGAACAGCCGCAAGGAGATGATGAGATGGTTACAAAGGCGTTCCTCCCGCCACCAGTGAAACGCAACATTCAAGATGTCGACCCTTTTCAGGCTATAGACAAAAAGGCGGAAAATTTGGCAAGGGTAGAGGCCTAGACGAATGAATTTATGAACCAAATCAACATGCAAATTGAAGCTGTTCACGAGGTAGTTCAGAAACAGACCGAGGAATGCCAAAGGCTAAGGAATGAGATGGTCGCCATGAACGCCTGGCAACAGAATATGGAGCAGATCGTCACACAACTGAAACATAGCCAGGTGCGCAAATGAAAATCAAATCTGGCAGTGGAACTGTCACGGTTTCCGGCGCAAGCGGACACTTCAGCACAGTACAATCCGCTATTAGATGAGACTGCTTTGGCGATTGCCCTCCAGGAAACGGGGGGGGGGGCGCAAGCCGTCAGGCTATCAACTATTTCATAGTCGGGGGGGGGGGGGGAGAATCCTCAGTCACAACGCTCATGAAAAGAAACATTGCGGCCATTGAACATGATCTAGCTTCGAGAAAAATCGAGAACGTGTTTGTCGAAATTTTGACCGGAAAACAGGACCTTAGTCTATTCCTTCTAAATTTATACAGCTCACCAAGGCGAAGGGAAGTCAAGTTTAGGGCTCTGCTTCGCAAGGCCTTCAAAATTTCAAGCAACGAGCCACTGTTGATAGTGGAGGACTTTAATGCACATCACCAGGAATGGGGGTATCCGCAGCAAAATCCGAAAGGCAGACAGCTGTGGGAAGATAAGCATGACCTAGGGCTCACTCTGCACACGGGCCCCGAGAAGTCCAACGATGGCGGGCAATAGTGGTGGTAAGGATACATCTCCAGATCTGACATTCTCGAAAAACGCAAAAGGTCTAGACTGGCATAATTCGAACCAAAATTTTGGCCGCGACCAACACATAATTGCTTCCATACTGAAAGAAGGCCTCAAAACGGGGAGGGCTCGCACGCCCGCCGTCGTTGAGTGGAATCGGTATAGAGATATCAGGAGGGCGCAGCAACTGGAGCCCATCAGAAACATCGAGGAGTGGGCGACGGTGCTCATATTGGACGTTGGAGAGACGAGAGAGACGCTCGAAGGAGATAACGCCCCGGAGACTGCGGACAGCCGTCTTCTGCATATGTGGGAAGCTAAGCGAAGCACGGAGCGTCGTCTCAAAAAGCAGAAATGAAACCGCAACCTCAAAAGGAGGATTGCGAGCCCTAATAACGAAATCGAAGATCATATTTTCAAATTATGCGAAGGAAATTGGGGCAACAAGTGGGACGAAATGGAGGGGAGCCTGAACGTCTCCAAGACGTGGAGCGTCCTCCGGCACTTGTTGCACCACGAAAGCTCGAAGACTCACTCCCGTATAGGATTGGTAAAAACGACGCACGCGTTCGAAGGGAACGATGATTATTGCATGAACAAATAAATTGAGATGTACTTTGGGGAAACATCGTGAATTCCACTTCCCGACTATGGTGGAGCGCCTAACGAGGCGTTGAATGCCTCCATTGCAGACGCGGAAGTGAGGGAAAGAGAATGTAAGACTTAAAACGAAGTCGGCGCCGGGCCCGGACGGGGAAACGAACAAGATGATCAGGAACTTGGACGATGACTCCACTAGGTATCTAACGGAGTGTAGCGTTCCTAACTAGAACGGCAACAGAAAAGACATAATCTAAGTGACACGGGTGTCGTCCGCCATTTTATTCCAACTTCTTTCTTTGCACTTCTCCCCTAGCCCATTCTTTCGTCTTCTTTCATGCGTCCAGCGCAGACCACTTCACTCTTCCGGATTTCTTTTAATTACACCTCCTGGGGTAATACTTGAATACGTTTCCAATAGCGGCGCACTCCGTTTGGCCCGAGGCGCCGGCGTACCAGACATTCTTCAATATTCCATGCTGTCATGCAGTCTTAATAACTTGAAATGGTCCGCAAAATTTTGAATTTTAGGGCACAGCTCCTTTCCTTACAAGGACATAGCCTCCAGGCTGTATGTCCAGTACCTCGCTACTGTGCCTTTTATCAAAGTTTCGCTTCATGCGGCGCTTGTAGACCTCCTGTTCTTTGACAGTTTTCCTTACTTCCGCAAGTTCGAGGTTCTCGAGGAGACCTAGCTCACGATCTGCAGGAAGTATGGACGCTGTACCCGAAGTTACAAAATGAGGGCTGCAGCCTAAACCCATGGTGTATCATCTGTTGTGATGTTTCACAGCGGCCTCGAGACAGCACTTCCAGCCACCGGCAAAGTTTGGATACATCTTCAGATACTGTTTGATGTCTCGTATGGCACGTTCCGCTAAGCCGTTTGCTGCCGGGTGGTACGGAGAAGAATACTTTATCATTATGCCGTGCTCCTTTGCCCATTTCGATAATGTGGCACTCCGGAAAGCCGGCCCGTTGTCGCAGACAAGCGTCTTTGTGGGTTTAAAACATTCAGCCTTGTGGAGATCTATTACGCTGTTTGCGTATTCTTTGCCAGCTTTAGCCGCAATCGTCCTTGTGCACTCATCTATGGAGAGCAAGAAAGCTTGCGTTCGCTTGACTCCTTCCCCCTTCTTTTTGAGCTCCGCGAAGTCCAAATGAATTACTTCGAACGGGACGCTTGAATATTCAGGGTTTGTCATAACGTCTGTCGATTGCTTGAATTTAACTTTGTTCACCTGGCAGAGGTGGCATGTGCGGATGTAATGGCTGATATCGTTTTTCATGCCCGGCCATGTGAATCTCATGAGCAATTTCTTATAAGTGCGCCAGAAGCCATCATGTCCACCCGATTCAGGGGTGTCGTGGTATAGATGAAGAATCCTTGGAATCATAGTTGGTGGTACGTGATACCTTCCATGGATAAACTGGAGCTCTTCTGTACTTTCCCATAGCTTAATATGATTGATTGTCTCTGGTTTATTGCTTGATTCCTGGACAAGTAATCTTGATAGTGTGTCAGCGTCAGTGAGGAGTGGGCCAGGACGGTGCGAAATTACGAAATCAAATTGTTGCAGATAGTTCACCCATCTAGCAATGCGGCCTCTTGGCTGGGCCATGCTCAGAAGTTGAGCCAGTGCCTGATGGTCTGTGAAAAGTATGAATTTGGCACCTTCCAGGTAAGTACGAAAGTACTGCACAGCTTTTAAGGCGGCCAGAGCTTCCTTTTCGTTGGTACAGTAATTGATTTAGGCGGGTTTCAGGGTATAGCTGTAGTACCCCACAACGTAGTGTCTGGTTTGATCAGCTTGTTTGGATGGCTTCTGGTATAGAACTGCACCGGTAGCATAATGTGATGCGTCCGTGTTGAGCACGAAAGGCAAAGAAAAATCCTGTATTCGCAAGATGGGGTCCGACGATATTAGTTTTACAAGCTCACGATAGACAGCTTCGCACTTTTCGTCCCAATGAAAAGGCGCGTCTTTCTGATTTAACCGTGTGAGGCACCTTGTTCTCAGTACGTAGTCTTTGATAAACTACCGGAAGTGTCCTGCAAGGCCAAGAAAAACGCGCAGGGAGTGCACATCATAAGGCTTTACCAGCTTGGAGATTCTCTCTACCGATTCTTGCTTGGTGCTTTTAGTCTATCCATCACACACCCTGCCAAGAAATACTACGGTATCTTGAAAGAACGCACTTTTTTTTAAGTTGACTTTGAGTCGGGCAATACTGAGGGCACGAAGAACTTTTGAAAGATGACTACGGTGTTCGTCCTTTGTCTTTGAGTAGATGATGATGTCGTCGATGTACACATTGCAAAATATGCCCAGGTAAGGTTTCAGAATGTCCGTCATAATCTTTTGAAACCACGCAGGGGAGTTTTTCCAACCAAATGGTAGGCGGTTGTACTCAAACAAGTCAAATGGGGTTATGAACGCGGTGTACTTCTTTGTTTCTTCACTTAGTGGAATCTGCCAAAAGGCCTTGCAGAGATCTATTCGTGAAAAACAATGGCAACCACCGGTTTCGTCAATGATGTCGTCGATTCTCGGCATTGGATAAGGTATCAATTCAGTTTGACCATTGAGAGCCCGGTAGTCTGTGCAGAGGCGGAATGTCCCGTCTTCTTTAGGTGCAATAGTTATAGGAGAAGCAAACAGGGATACAGAAGGCCGGATGATACCTGCGTCTAACATTTCTTGCAACTCCTTTTTCAGCCACACCTTTTTATCTCTGGACATATTATAGGGGGTTCTACGAACCACTGCTTTATCTGCGAGCTCGAAAGGAACGACATGGGATTTCATTGCTGGAGGGTAGCTTCCCATGCATATAAGCGCTGGGTACTTAGTCTTGATGACTTCCTGGTGAAAAATTAGCCTTGATACACTAGGTTCTTCACCAGGATCTTCTGTTCTTATCGTGTCTTCGGCCATTACCTTGTCATCCCAATAGAGGTTCATCTTAAGTTTTTTCATGTCTGGACGGGACAAAAGAAAATCGTAGGTGACATTGGGAATTGCCAATACGTCACTGGTAATAGCATTTCCTTGAAATTCAATAGCCAGGGTTACCCATTCGCTATGCATGGTTACTGACCCATCGTAGGCTTGGACACACAATGTTCTACCAGCGTGCAGACGACTGGCATCCACTCGAGTCTTGTTGATAATAGATACCGAAGCTCCACTGTCAACGAGAGCCTTCACTTCAATGCCATCTACCTTAATAGGGGCGTACAATAAGCTTGACGACACCAAATACACTGTCTCACCGAAGCTCTTTTCCTGGTGCTTGTGGTGCACGGTAGACAGAGAATGTGGAAGTAGGTTGCCGTGAACTGCGGTAATTGGTTGTTCACCATCCTCGATCACAGTCATGATTTACGCTTCCCAGAGATTTGTTTATGAAGCTGTGTTCACATTCAGTTGACGGCAACGACTCTAGATTCTCACTCAGCTCACGAGAATCAAGTTGCTCTGTTCTACCATCTGGCTGTCTTCTCGATGTAATTCTTGGCACTGAGGTCTGTAGAAAGTTCAGAAGGTCATCAAACGTTCTTGGACCTGTGAGCTGGACATGTCTACGGATCTCGATACACAACCCTTGTGGCGTCGGAGTGCCACATATTCTTGTCACAGGCGTACTTGAAAAACCACAGCCAGTAGTGTGCATTTCGCGAGTTTCCTTCAAAAAGATCTGGTTCAACAATGCTTCGTGCTGACTGCTCTCGACTAAGCGCTTGGACAAAAGTTCTCATTATTTCGATCTGTTGTATAATGTTCCTTTGCAGTTCCATAACACTCAAGTCTAGGCTCACCTTCGCGGCAGGTGTTTCCTCTTTGAGGGTGCCACGTCGTATGGGTTCCAGAACGAGTTCGTTCAGTGTCTGCAGTTGTAGATTCACTGTCACCGATCCTGTTTACACGAGGGCTTGGCGGCTGATTGCAGCTTGTTGCAGCACCACGTTGATCAGCGCGGTAGAACTAACTTCAAGAGGAAGGTCCGTCGCTGGCTCACCGTGCACTTGGTATCGGGTGAACACAACAGACTCCGATGACGCGTGGTCGACAAAAAACGTCACCCGCATGGCTGGTCTTCGAAAACTGTCGGCTGCGCCAAAATGTAGCGTTCCTAACTAGAACGGCAGCGGAAATGACAATCTAAGTGAGACGGGTGTCGTCCGCCATTTAATTCCAACTTCTTCCTTTTCACTTCTCCCCTAGCCCATTCCTTCGTCTTCTTTCATGCGTCTAGCGCAGACCGCTTCACGGAGTACATGCAGAAATATTGGGATAAAGGCGAGCTCCCACAACAATTGAAGATGGCCAGCATTATTTTAGTACCGAAACCCGGGAAACATTCGCAATTGGCAAACTTACGGCCAGTTTCCTTAACTTCATGCATGGGGAAATTGATGGTGCACGTCGTCCAGACCAGACTTATGGGCTTCATGGAGCAGGCGATCTGTGGCTACATGAGACGGTCGGGCTCCGACTTCACTTGTGTACGCAGGACGTCGTGCTCCAAATCAAACATGCTATAATAGACTCAAGGTCTAAAGATGCAATAGCGATTCTGGGGCTGGACCTAATAAATGCACGTAAAGCATGAGGCGGTCCTGGAAGTGCTAAACAAGATGAATGTATCTCGGTCCATCAGGGACTTCCCGACGGGCAGAACTGCCTGCATGATCTACCAAACACTGGAATCCCCCACAATTGAGCTAAGGAGTAAGCGTACGCCCCTGGAATCTGTGCTGTCTCCCCTACTCTTCAACGTGGCTATGAGGGAATTTGTCGAGCAATTGGCAAACCTCAAGGGATTAAAATTTAGTATATATGTGGATGATATCACACTCTAGGTCAACCGGGGAAGTGATTTGGCCGTGGAAAGCCTGCTCCAGGCCGCCACCGACATCATAATCGATTACGCAGCCATGAGAGGCCAAGCGTGATCGCCGCAGAGATCAGAATTGTTTACATACAATCTGAAGCACTTAAGGCGCAAGGCACCGTCGGAGATCAAAATGAAGTGGCGGATAAGGAAGTACCAATAGACGAGAAAATCAGAATCTTGGGCCTAACTCTCCAGTCACGCGGCCATAATGGCGAGACCGCCAAGAGGCTGCAGAATCACGCGATGTATACCCTGAGCCTAATTAGATGGGTGGCCAGCAAAGTTCGAGTGTGAAAGGAGAAAAAATTGATTACACTATTACAGGTGTACATATTCATCCGGGTGAGCTACGGAACGCCATATCTCGATTCGAAAGCGGTGGAAAGAGAAAATACTGATTCACTAATGAGAAATGCGTAAAAAGAGCGCTGGGACGGTCCATGTGCCCATCCACAGACAGACGGACGGCTCTATATGTGCAAAGCACATAGGCAGAACTGGCGTGAGCACTGCGAACCTCTCAAATTGATAGACTTAGCACCACGAGGACAGGTAGAGTCATATTGACTAAAGTTGGAATAAATCCGGACAGAGGCTCCAAACAAAAGGTGGCAGTAAATGGGGAATTTAGAAAAAACATCTTATTATCCCCTCCCCCTCCCCCTGCCAGAAAACATGCACCCGGAACGTAACAAAGACAGAAGGCAAAAGCGAGCCTAAGCATTGCAAGTTATACTCGGCGAAATTTCCAAACATGAGGTGGCCTATCTAGACGCGGCGGGAGGTGGTGGCAGTTTTACAGCACCAACGGCCGTCAGCGTCAGGGTAGTCCCATCACAGCTGCCACTCTGCGCGGACGGAGCCTAAAAGTTGACGAGGAAATTGCGATCGCGTTAGGTTGCGCTGGAACGGACGTGAAATTTGTGATCAGTGATAGCAAAATTGCCATACAAAATTTCACCAAGGGAAGGATCTCGCCGTTAGCGGCAGGAATTCTAGGCCAGAGAAAGTTATAAAAGTTCAAATAATTTGGACTCCGACGCACGTAGCCGTCCCCGGCAAAGGGGCGGCCTACAAGCTGGACCGAGATCTCTACCGCCGAGCCGCTACAGGGCGCCTCGATGACCGAGGGAGCGGAGAGCCCATGGTAAAATATAAAATCACGTAGCATTATAGATTGGACCGTAGACTGGTATCCCCGCCAGACGCGAAGTCAAATAGCAGACAAGCAGTCTCGTGGAGACGACTGCAAACATACGTATCCGCAGCCGGTTACGGTTATGGCGAACCACATGTTCCCGAGGACAGGATCGATTGGTGTAATCTTTATAAGGCGAGAGGGACCCTCGGCCACATAATATGGCAATGTCCGTAGTCTCCCGGGGGGGGGGGATGCACAATACAGCTGGTAGAGACACCTGTGAGGCCTTGCTGCGCAGCTCGGACTCTGAGCTCAGCTGTGGCTCGTCCAACTGGCTGAAGCTGCTGCTGGGACCGAAGAGCTCCCAGCCTCCATCTGAGGCGGCGGCAGCCGCCCCATCACCTGCGTGTCGGGGAGTGGGTAGATCACCTAATATGTTAGACAATAAAGTTTATTCTATCTATCTTTGTTGTGCATACCGGTCATACAGTTCCTGAGACGTTCGTTGTAGAGGTGCTCTGTTGTACTTGACGTTGGCGTGAGAGAAGCATGCGTACGGTTTTAACATCGCACTGCTATGTCTGCAGCGTGAGGGGATGCTGCTAAGCCACTACCGACTGTTCTTGGAGCCGAATGCTGAATGTAGAAGTTTGCATGTTATCAATCATAACTACTACAGTTACTTTGGTAGTTTTTGTAGTCTTCTGACAAATGCTTCGCTATTCTGTGATCAAAGATGAAATGAGAATAGTCTTCTTAAAACGCTTCGCTAGCAGCGAAAGGCCTTTAGCTCAATATCTACTACGGAAAGCCCTTAACGAGCGCAAAGTGATGTTGAAGGTCATGTTTGGCAAGAACCCGCAACACACAACGTGTACGCCAACCCTCATTTGCAAGAAAAAAAGCATTACGTAAGTATCACTGATGAAATGTCATGTTGTGATACTTGAAGTGACCCATCTTGATGTGAAAAACGCTTATTTAATTGTGACAAATGCCCGTTAGCCATTGGGACACATTGTGAGACACACGCAGTGGCCCCATGTGGTATGTATTCTATATACCCATTATATACCCAGTGGTATGTATTCTATACATGTCTTATACATCATCGCCGAATTTGTTCATTCTTTTTCTCTATTTGCATGACTTAGTCGGGGACATTGATACCCTGCGCAGCAAGATAACATATTGAATATACATGGTGGTGACCTACGTCGTAGCTTGCCGCGGCGAGCTCTCTTGGTGAGGTGCATCTGCATCGTATTTTACACAAGTTCTGTTGCTTTATATTATACGTGATGCTACGAGGGTGTCATGCTTCATACATGTGCTGACTTTTTTTGGAAGAAGACACACAAAAGTGCGTTTTGCGTAACTCAGGCCTTAACACCAGAAGTGTGGAGTCACTGGAAACAATGTGAGCGACTTATCCTCGTCGTTTTCTTCACATTCCGGTGATCTGATTTCTGCTGTTCGCCAACACGTCGCTGACCTGCCGCGTGCGCCTTACGAAAGCCACCCGGTGCCTGCACCAACTCACCCAGCATTCATTGCGTCAAATTTACATTTTTTTCTTCCGCAACAGCTCAGTAAGATATCCGACACAATTAGGCTATTTCTAAAAAATCGGTGAAAATTTGGGACATATTTTTAACCTAGGAACAGCACAGTAGGTAATAAAATTGGACAGGCCGCAACCATTCCTTCGCAGCCTGTATTATTATTGGGAAGCGTCCTTTTCATATGTGGAGAAAGTAGCCGTTCGCCAAGCTTGCGGAAAAAAACAGATAAAATTGCGCCACTCGAATCACCCATTGGAGTACAAAACTCGAGTGCGTCCATATCTTTTTTCCGTATTCGTTTTACTTAGACGACATTTTACTAGTAAAGTTAATTTTTTTCTTCCTTGCCTTGCACAATTTATTCGTCCCTGTATCTACACAAGAACTGTGTTTCCACAATGAAACTCGGTCAACGTCAGCGCCCACGCTGTGTGTTGCACTGCCATACGTTCCTTGTGTATTGGTACTGTGTTCCCAAAACGCCGGCACTTGTGTTTGCCACAAGTTCAGTTTCGAGCCTGTTTGCAAAAAGTAACTCGCTTTGGGTCATTTTTTTTTCATTTCGTACGGTATGCTCACGACACTCGCACATTGCACGGGTTTCATTGCTTGGAGCTGATGTGGAGCTGATGTGGAGCTGATGTGGAGCTGATGCAGCAAACGAGTTATCCCCGTGGGCTTGCTCTTACTACGCTGCTGACCATCCTTGTTAGGAGAAGGAGGTCACGTGACGTGAAGTCAATCTGTCCAATGTTATTCACTGTGGGCTTGGAAGAAGTATTCAAGCTATTAAATTGGGACGGCTTATTGGTAAGGATAAACGGCGAATGTCCCAGCAACATTTGGTTTGCAAGTGACATTGTCCTATTCAGCAACACTGGGGACGGGTTGCAACAAATGATTGAGGACCTTAACAGAGAGAGTGTAAGAGCGGGGTTGAAGATTAATAAGGAGAAAACAAAGATAATGATCAATAGTTTGGCAAGGGAAGAAAAGCGTAGGATCACCAGTCAGCCTCTAGAGCATGTGAACGAATACGTTTACCTAGCACAATAATCCTCAGGGGGCCCTGATCATGAGAAGGAAATTTGCAAAAGAATTCAATCACGTTGGAGCGCATACAGCAGACATACTAAGATTCTTACGAGAAGTTTACTATCGTCACTACTAAGAAAGCTGTACAATCAATGCGCTATCAAGGCGTTCTGCCGGTGCTAACACATAGGGCTGAAACTTGGAGATTGAGAAAATGGCTCAAAAACAAGCTAAGGACCACACGAAGAACGATGGAACGAAGAATGATAGGCATAACGCTAAGAGACAGGAAGAGAGAGGTGTAGATCAGAGAGCAAGTGGGCATGTTCTAACCAAGATTAAGAAAAAGAAATAGAGCTGGGCAGGTCATGTAAAGGGTAGGCTAGATAACCATGGCACCGTTAAGGTTGCAGAATCGCTGCCAAGAGAAGGGAAACGCAGTCGAGGATGCAAAAGTGCGGGGGGTGGTGATGAAATTCTCAAGTTCGCAGGCGCAATTTGGAATGCTTTCGCAGCACAGTTGTAATTGGAGATCGGAGGGAGAGGCCTTCGTCCTGCAGTGGACTTAAAATAGGTTGTTGTTGATGATGACGATATAACTGTTATGGCCTCATTCCAATGGCCCTTTCAATTAGCAATGTTGGCCGCCACCACTGGCGCCGGTGTCCGTCGCAGCTATTGCCGGGCATGAGAGAAAAAAAAAACCTTATTCCCGCCAGAATCGCACTTTAAACCTCAACGTGGGAGTTAGCTACTTTTCCCGGAGCCACTTCAGGGCTTGCTAGCTTGCAGCAGAAACGTGCTCTGTAAGCGCGTCCTAGTGCGTCAGGAGACACTAGACGTAAGATTTGCGCCCCGTTGCGTCGATACGCGTATACGCTTCGAATTGCAATTGCATATTATTACATCAGATGACGCGCATGTAACACTTGTGAAGGTGGCTGTAAAACGTAGGTAGAGAATTTTACAGTGCGAAAAAGATGATTAAAAAGATGGATACAAAAATGCTAGAATGAAAAACATTTTTGGCATAGCTGGGTAAATCAAGCAGGCTAGGTGATTGGTTGACACCGTCCCTTTGGACAGGGCATGCGAATGAATAATAATCATCGCTAGCAACGGACTGTGTCATTTTTCAGGTGATGCGACATGTGCGCTGCTTAGCGTCGATACGTGTAAACTTTGCATTGCAATTGCGCTGTAGTCCACAAGGTGCCCTGGCGTGTAGAAGTTGCATGCTGCATGAAGTTGGAACTAATTAACTCAACAATTTTAGGTGAATGTTTGTTACCGCCCCATTTCAAACAGCATGCCAATAAATCATCAACACCATTGTATCTTGCCTCTTGCCATGGGTCAAGGGCAGGGGCGTAGCTTATGGGGGTTCGGCTCCCCCCCACTGAATTTTGTTTGTGCTATCCATGCACCGCCGACCAAAGCAACCCCGGGCGCCGGAAATCATTCTGTACTTTGTCTGGAATGTCTTTTACACGCTCGAAAAGACATTTTACTGCGAACGTTGCGAAGTAGAGCTGGATTTCACGGGATCGCCCGTGCACCGGCAGTCACATCACGCAAGCAGCCCCATCCGAGCACAAAGTTTCAAGGGGGTTTTGATGACGAACGAGCTCGCCACGGCATTACGTGGAGGCTGCGGAGTCTACGGAGCGCATGAATGTCAATTCCGAAACTTTATGGGCATAAAGCCCTCATAGCTTTTCCATGTGAAAGGTGCATTGACATTTCCAAAGTTGGGCTTTAGATTTTCCATTGCGGAACTTTGTAGGTTTATATTTGTGTTAAACATACGACGCCACGGGTGAACTGAATTTTTTAAAATCATACATCGAAACATACAACGAGACAAGCCAAATCAACACACCATCACACAAGTTGATAAAGCACAGCAGCGAGGCCCGATGAGACGAAACGTTGTGGTGGTTCATTTGTGCCGTCATGTCACATAAAAAGAATGAAGATTTTTTTCACCCATATCAAAGCATCCATGTCAAGACACTAAAGCCAGCCAAGGTAACAACATCCTTATTTACTTTTTCTACTTTGACTTTTATTTGGGAGGACACATTGAGCCTCTACAACTTTCTTTTTTTCTCGCTATCCTACCGCGGGCTGCCAGAGCCAGCCAGAGTGCGTGCGTTCTTCTGGTGTTGCCCCGATCACCTCGCGGCGCAATGCGGTGCGCGTTCACTTTTCTCTCGCCGAGTGCATTTTCGCGTTGCCGAGTTTTAGACGCTGTCCGGCTAACAGACTAAAAAAGAAGCAGTGGTTGCTCACCGCCATCACAGTGGGGACTCGACGGATTGCATCGCGTTCGCCTGAGCGCAACCTCTCCGGATAGTCTTGTCTCGCCGGTGTAGGATTCCGAGAATTGTGCGTATGGCTGTCGGTGGACCAAGCGTCCTAGGTTTTCCGCGATATTCTTAAGGTAGCCACATTAGGTGCACAAAGTAGGCATTGGATTGTGGCCAACATACTTTCTTTTGCGTTTGTTTATCTCGGTAACCCCACCCTCAAAAGGAAAAAAAAAATCATTTTGCGGCGCACCGAATTTTCGCATGGGAAAAGTTCGGTTTTGTTATTTCTTCTTTTGCAGAAAGTAATGGGCCACGGGACGCTTCAGTTGCCGGATACTCTTACTATATTTTTGCGATAGCAATTATATGGACACTCCAAGCGCATTCCTGCCGTCGCTGTCTCCATCATGTTTCTTATAAAGTTCAAGGGCGATAGCATCGTGACCTCTCGCCGCATGCTGTATGGGCGAGTGAAAGCGTAGGGGCGGTGCTGGAATGGGTGAGGCGGCGATGATGGTTCACTCTTGTGTGCGCATAGAAGAAAAGCGGGGAGCAAGGGCACCGCCTTCCTTAGCGTGTATCGGGGGGAGTGGATTGAATGGAGGCGGTAACTAGGATTCTGTGAATATGTGAGTGCGTAACATGTTTATTTGCCTTGTTTGATGCATTATATACAGTTACTTTTTCTTGGATACGTAGATTTATTGGAGACTTATACGTAGATTTAAATATCTTGTGGCGAGGTTTTGTGTATACGTGCTTTGTTTCCAGTAACACTTTTTGGCCAATAATCAAGCTGTATCTTCGAATTTGTATATGCCATTGTATCTTCGTGTTTCTAATGTACGAGGGCGACTCAAATGAAAGTGAGTCTACCCACACCGCGCAATTATTTTTCGGTTCATTATCTGAGAGGCATGCGCGTAGCACACAGGTATCTCTCATTTACAAAAGTGACATGCAGGTATGAGGATAAATGCTCTTTAATGCTCTCGTACACTGGGTTGAACATGGTTGCGTGACGTAATGGCCGCTCTAGAAATTGAGCAGCGTGGTGTTGTGAGGTTTGTGACAGCTGAAGGCGTTTCCTTAAAAGAATTCAGTTGGAGCAAACGGTTCAATGAATGGCGTGAAAGCTGGTAAGACAATCCAAGGCCGGGCCAAAATCACTGTGCAATATCATCCCCAACAAAATTGTAAAGGTTGATGAACTGATTAGGCAAGAACAGAGGATAAGCATCGATGAACTGGCAGAGTATGCGAACATCAGCCATGCTTCCGTTCACACCATAATTCATGAACATTTCGGTTATCTGGCTCCTGTGTGCGCAATGGATGCGCAATATTTTGAATCAATGTCAGAAGACAGAATTTCGGCGCTGCCTTGACTGATCGGCAATTGGAATCGAGGGCGAACCATGGTGCCAGTAATACGAGCCTGAAACACGATGGAAAGGTTACAGTGGAAACATTTAAATTCACCACCCCCAAAGAAAGCAAAGGCCGTAGTTTCTTCCGGAAAGGTTCTGATTTACTTTTCGATCGTCAGGGGCCATTACGATAGAATTTGCCAAATATGGAGAGTATCAATTGTTTCCGATATTGTGAAACGCCGGATCGGCTGCGTGTCGCCATCATGAACAAATGACGGGGAATATCGACGAATGGGGTCATCTTGTTCCACGACAATGCCCGTCCCCACGTCGCTGTTGTGGTTAATACAAAACTGGTAAAGTTCAAGTGGGAAACGCTGCAGCATGCGCCACACAACTCAGACCTGTCACCTTGCCACTTGCACATTATGGGGCAACTGAAAAAAAAAACAGCTCAAGGGAACCAGATTCGTGTCGGACGATGGCGTGAAAGAGTAAGTTTACAGACTTTTTGAAGATCAACCCAATGAGTTTTATGAGACTGTAATCACGCGACTCATTATTCAATATGACAGATGCCTAATTGCTGATGGAGACTACTTTTAAATTAAGTAGCCCGTCTGTTATACGTTCGCATTCGCTCACTTTCATTTGACTGGCCCTCGTATATCTTGCAGAACTATTGCTGTGTATAAGTGCTCTCTGTTAGGTTATTCGAGTATTGGCCTCGAGCTCCACCACTGGAAAAGCTGGTGCCACCGTCGGCGTGACGTGCTAGGAGGGATCACGTGGACATAGCGGCCGCGTCGGCTGCTTCGGGCGCGCCGAAGCGAGCTGAAAACGACTTTAAATTCCCTCGTACGCTGCGGTCCTCATTTAGTGACGAGATTTCCCCGCTTCGAGTGTCTGCTTTACAACGCTTGAAAGCACTACAATAGGTAGTGGCTGCCTTTGAAGGCGCGCAACATGGTAGGCTACTGCTCGGTGCCGCAGGGCCGGACACACGTAACGAAGGCCGGTGTCAGCCTTATTCACACGTAGCCGCAGGACAAGGAGCTGCGTGAAGCTTGGCTCGCGAAATATAAAACCGGTAAACAGTCATCGGCTACAACTCGGGTATGCAGAAGCACAGACGCGAGGAAGATTTCTGCTACGGCGCCCGGTCTGCGAAGCTCTGAAAACGCGCACTGAGACGCTCGCCCGATTCTGCTTTCCGAATAATGTCATGACGGTTTGGTCTATGAACTTGTCGATGCTATAGATACTATCAAGTTCAGTGGATTGGAAAGGCAGCGGTAAGAAGCACATTTAAAAAAAAGCATGGCATATGGTCATGTTTGTGTTATGAATAATTGCACTGGATTACAAAAAAGGAGCAGCGGCAAATTGCACGCTGAGAACACCGATAAACCTACAGTGCGACGCAACTCGAGAAATAATATAGAAATAATATTGAAAGATCAAAGATATTAGAAGAAAAAAAAAAGATTGAATCGTCACGACGGCATATCACAGTCCCCGTAGGCGTCTAAGACTTTACAATGAAATTATTTTTGAACAGCTCTGATAATGCCCACGAAACAATCGTTGCTTGTTTACTGTCAAATGCTCATATTCTGCGGTCTAAAGCTCATGGCACGGTGCGAAAACGCGCGCGCGGCGAAAGCGAAACAGTGCGCGGACAAGCATGCAGACGCGCAGTCGGTCGCTGCGAATCTGCGTGATCGCTGCATTGAGGCTTCGTTCTATTACGCTCCATTAAGTTATACAAACACTATAAGCACATATTTCACATAGTTTGCTCTCAGCGTTTGCCTACCTTGCACGCAAGAAGCCGGTTCGGGAGACTCCATCGCGGCGACCGCACGCAGTGGCGTTCACTCTACGTATTCGGTAAAGAGATAGCGTCTGTAAACAATTGTGTGCTTTCAGTTTGCCCAAGATTATTATTTAGACAGTAAGAAAATTCTCTCGTTTCGAAAGTACTTACAGAAATGTCCCGGAGAGCTCGCGCGTGGTGTTTTCAGTGAGCGCTGACAGGAAAACCTATGAGGAGCGCGCCGCGTGATCCCTCATACTACGCCAGCGAGGCGCTTCCGACAGATGGCGACTCCGTAACTCCTCGCCGCCAATAATGGCGCAAAAGCGACTAAGGTCATGCTGCGCCAGTCACAGGACAGTACAAGATCCAATGTTAAGGCAGCAAAAGCTGCGTTACCTTAAAGTCAATGTAAATAACTAGTTTCAATTAAAAACTCGAACCACTTACTCAATGGCACTAGTGGCTCATCGGCCAAATATAAGGCAGGGTGTAAAGATATATGCAAGTGATACATTGTTGCAATTTTTTCCGCCTCTCTGTTTCAGTATTTGGACATGGCATAATTATGTGGTTTACTGTAAGCGATTCATTGCATTTCTCGCAATTTGGCGCGTTTTCATTAAGAAATAGAAATATGTGCATTAGATGCGTGCGTCTAATTTGAAGTCGACATAACATCACCTCACAGAACCCTTCTAGCTGTCTGCAAGATTTTCTCTCGCCAAGCAGGGGTTTAGTCATATGTAGCTTGTTATTTATGCACGAGTTACATTCTTGTTGCCATTTCGATGTTAGGGTCTTACGAATCACTCGTATATTGTCTTTGTATGTAAGTGGTATCGGAGGGTTATGGGTCTAAAAATAATCTTCAGAAAACTAAAGTAATGTTTAACAGTCTCGGAAGAGAACAGCAGTTTACAATAGGTAGCGAGGCACTGGAAGTGGTAAGGGAATACATCTACTTAGGGCAAGTAGTAACCGTGGATCCGGATCATGAGGCGGAAATAATCACAAGAATAAGAATAGGCTGGGGTGCGTTTGGCAGGCATTCCCAGATAATGGACAGCAAGTTGCCATTATTCCTCAAGCGAAAAGTGTACAATAGCTGTGTCTTACTAGTACTCACCTACGGGGCAGAAACATGGAGGCTTACGAAAAGGGTTCTACTTAATTTGAGGACGGCGCAACGAGCTATGGAAAAAAGAATGATGGGTGTAACCTTAAGGGATAAGAAAAGACCAGATTGGGTGAGGGAACTAACCCGACTTAATGACAGCTTAGTTGAAATCGAGAAAAAAAATGGGCATGGGGAGGACATGTAATGAGGAGGGAAGACAACCGATGGTCATTAAGGGTTACGGACTGGGTTCCAAGGAAAGCGAAGCGTAGCAGATGGTGGCAGAAAGCTAGGTGGGTGGATGAGATTAAGAAGTTTGCAGGGACGATATGGCCACAATTAGTACGTGACCGGGGTAGTTGGAGAAGTATGGGGGAGGCCTTTGCCCTACAGTGGGCGGAACCAGGCTGATGATGATGGTGTTATGTGAGTTATCCCTTTGTGCGATGCCATGAATGCGCTTCTATCTGCAGCTTCATTCTTTGGTATCCCAACATGGCTTGGGACCCAGCAGAATCGTAAGCGTGCTCCGTATTTCTTATTAAAGACCGTCTTTAAGATATCGCCAAGCAGGGGTTCAGACGCCGAGTTTAGGTTTAGAGCTCTCGGGGCACTTAACGAATCAGTATAAATAATCGCACTGTTCTGCTTGTAGTAGTAAGTTTCTTAAAGGGACCCTGAAACGCTTTTGACGATTTTCTACAAAAGTACTGAGTCGTTAGAGTAGGTCCTTCTGATGATTAATTGACACATCTAAGTGCTCTGCGTAAATCGTGTAATTTATTATAAGGTTTTAAAAACGCACATCGCTGCCGATCGCAGCGCACTGCTCGGCGGAATTTTAAGCCGCCCCTACCCATATGACCGAAATCACCCATATGACGTCAGTGGGGCGAGCTATCCGATTGGCTGACCAGGGCGCGTGATCGATAATTTTTCCAACTTTATGGTACACAAATGATCTTCGTAATAGTTGGAATGTTAGTTAATTTGTTTTTATAAAAAGAAAGTAACGCGAAGAGAATGCACAAGAACAATTTTTCAGTACACTTAAGCACTTCCGGCACACAGCAAGTGTCGTCTGCTTGTGTTACAACGTACTCTATTTTGACGAGAGCTCCGCGGTCAGAGTTGGTCTCAGTCTTTTCGCGAGCACTGTGATTCGACTTTGTTGCCTTGTGGACTGCAAACGTAGCGACTGGCAATATGTCAAGCTGCGACATCGCGTCCCTCTGCAAGGCAGCGTACGAGCGAACTGGCTGCTGCGCATCGGACTGCCGCTATCCGATCGGCGCCAGGATTTGCGCGTTTGTGGCCGTCACTTTACACCGGAAGATTACTAACGCAAAAGCTTTTCGCGAGTCCCCTATTAGGGCAAACGTAAGCGCAAGAAGACAGGGTCTGGCCGCTTGACTGTGCCGTAACGGGATGAGCCGAGATGAGCAGAAGGGCAAATGAGAATGGTCTGCATGGTGCAGCCACCTAGTGGCATAGAGCTCAACCATACACAGTAGCAGCAATGAAGCGTATTCTTCTTTGCTGCTGGTGCGTATTTTTCGCAGGAGTGTAATCATCAACACGTTGTTTTTATAAATGTTTAAAATGTTTTACACTTGGTTAGAGCAATATTAGCTCTTTGTTTGGCTGGTTAAGCGCTGCGCCTACAAGTGTCTGGACAGTGCAGACCGATCAGGCCGCTCACGTACGTCTACGCCAAAGTTCCTTCATCAGCTTGAGTTTATGCCTCCAGTCATTTGCCAAAATGACCAGCTTGCCTGTGGTTAACGGAATACCAGACACGTTCGGCGCTGCGATAGAATGCTCGCAACGCACGCTGCTTCGATAGCTCTCGCTTGGGGTCGACAGCCAAGCGGCTAGCGGAGAGGTTTCCCGCGGGCGGGGGCGGGCTCGAAACAACCGGAAGTGGACGATGTGACGTCGCATCGTGACGCAGTACCAGTGAAGGCGGAGCTTAGCCCCGCTCGCTCGACGAACGAGTTGAGGAGGAAAAGCATGGCTGGGGAGGAGGGTAGCTTCTAATCGCTTGTAGCTCCATTAATACGTAACGTTTCACTTAAATTGTGGTGCGAATGTTCTATTTAAGCTGTACCCTACGCGTCTACAAAATTTGTCCGAACCGTTTCAGGGGCCCTTTAACTGCCATCCGTGTGGCATAAACTTCGTCGTTAAAGACTGAAGAAAAATTATTTATCTGAATGCAATTTTCCCAATTTTCGTTACGATCCCGCCACCTACGTATTCTTGTGTTTTAGAGCCGTCAGTGTAGAATTCCGTGTAGATTTTATATTTTTCTTGAATAGCTTCGCACACTTGTATTATGTGTTCTTGTGGAATATCTTTTTTCTGTCCAGTAATATATCTGTCTAAAGCTGTTCACATAACATAGCTGTGTAAGATTGCACCACGCAGCAATCTTGGGCTTCATGAGGAACATCATAAGTCTGATAGTATTCTTCGTGTCGTAAGATGAGTGGCCGAAACATGTTCGGTGTATTTGTGTAGTGAACCCGTGATTTGTACTGTGTTACGATGTTGTAGCATTTATGTTGTGATGATAACCGAATTCTTAATGCATAGCAAAGCGTAAGTAGTGCTCCGCGGTGCTGTAATGAAAGCTCATTGCAGTCAATGTATAAACTTTGGACAGGCCATGTTCTGTAGGCACCGCTCGCAAGTCGGAGGCCGAGATTATGAACTGGATCAAGTCGCTTAACGTAGGACTGCCTAGCTGCACCATAAACTACACTACTGTAGTCGAGGATTTCAGTACAATTACTCACGATACATGACCGGTGACAGCTGCTCCTGCGTAATTTATGGAAACAAATGACAGTGTCATCGAGATGTTTCAGTGGCCATTGCAAATGTACAAGAATGTAAATAAGGTACTTGAATAACAGAGTTTTTTAACATACTTGTCGTCAACTTGTTCATTTCATGGCGTTTACGTTTTTCATATCAGCGGCATGCACTGCTTTGCTGCTTTCGAACGCATATGGTTCTAAAGTGTGTGTGATATTTTGTTAACTTATTAAATAGACAGAAATAATGGAAGCATTGATATCAGTTATTTTGGGCAGAATTTTTGGCACATAAAGTAATTTCTTTTATGAAAGAATACATATTTTACTTGTTTTGATAGTGCGTAGCGTTCAAGAAATCGTTAGCAGCATCTTTGGCAATGACAATGCAGTATGTATTCGATCCAAAAATTTTTGCATTTAATCCCTCGACAAATTGTTTAAGAGGAAGCTTTAGCTCGGGCCCAACTGCGACGCAGCTATTCAAATAAATTTAAAACGCAGAAACGCTTTTCTGAGATAACCCCTGGGTCACTTTTATTGGAATTTGTTGCATTTCAGAGAGAAAGTTAAATTTTAGTGCCTGTTGGAAACGGTATTTCGATTTAGGGCCTGAATTTTTTTTTAAATATTTTGAAAAATTCGACAGTTCGAAAAAAATAGAAGCACGACGTTTACAAATTAATAGCCCTGCATCAAAACAGATATTGTGGTTCTGTAAACGGAATTTACTATAACAGTTAAGCGGAAAAATTTGGTACGCCAATTGGTATCTTACGTGAGTTGGTTACGTTGTGTACAAGGGTTCTGCGGAAGCCGTATTTCAATAGTGATAAATTGTCTTTAGAACCATGTATAACATAACACTTTTGTCTGCTGTACACGTAGTATTAGATGCAATTCACAGAATTTTGATATCGTTTTTCGTTGTTGAGTTACAGAGTTTTAAACTTGATAGTGTCGTTTTCTGAAAATTTGCGATTTATGCCAATATTTAATAAAATATAAACAAACGAAAGGACAAAATTCAAAAGCAGCTGTCGCTATAACTTAGGTTTTTCTTTTAAATGCAAAACACCTCGTCAAATTTGGTGCAGTGACTGCCGAGAAAAATGACAGCAGCGTCCTGCGTAGTCGCGTGCAGATGCTAAGTGCATGCAGTCGCGGGCAAGGAGACGCTATGGTGCGTGCAGATTAGTGATGATGTTGACCATTGTTTTAACATTCGTTACCATGATGATGTGTAGATACAAGCGGCGTGCATTTCTCACCCTAAAAACAACTTAGTAGCTTTAACGTTGCTAAATTAAATAGGAAAGTCTAGCCACGATGAAACTAGGGATAAACGTTTCTCAAACTCAAAGAGAAACGTTTCCGTCGTCATTGGTCTGTCAACCCTGTGCTACTTTCACTGATACGCGCATGTGTGCGCGAATCGTGTGGCTGGTTGCTCTCCCATTCACCACCCGCCTACGCACACGTACGCTTATGTGTACGCGTAGCGAGACGCGCATCCCGTGCTACGTGTGGCAGGAAGGTTAGGTGGCCGCTCCTGCGTTGAGCGTTCGCTTCGGCATAATCGAGCACAGCGGAGGACGAAAGAGTGAACGCGAAGCTAAGGGAGGCATGAAAGACGGCGATAGCGAAGATAGCGCGAGAAAAAGAAAGGATTTGGTATGGACAAAGCGTGAGAAGGAAAGCGTAGTGCCGCGCAAGACGGGCTCTGCAGAGGCGACCAGTACCAGATGCCACCAGAGTATCGCGCCGTCGTATGTTCCCCGATGACATGCAGAGAGCGCGTTCACCGATACCATATATGGAAACAAAGCGGTACACGATCGGAGGTCTGTCAGCGGCGGCAACCGTGATTCGCGCCGACACGTCACCCGAGCGTTGCCTCGTGATGAGCCAGGTAATCGCGTGGCACTTTGCTCCGTTTGCAATTTGCCGCACGAGACAGATTCTCCGCGCCAGCCACAATACAGCGAAATGAAATTACGCATAGGCTTCGCATTAGGGTGTACCGTAATGTGGGTGAATTTTTACCTCCAGAAAGAAACGGTACGACCTGGGCCGAATCCGAAGTGGGTACAGTGTCTCGCAGTGGCTTCGTACCGTCCTGCTACCGGGGAGAGACTGGGGAAAGAGAGCCGACCCCAAAGGGGAGGAGGCAGTTTAACACAACGTATGAAAGCGTTAGCTGCCAAAAGGCGAAAATGGGAAAAACTGACACGCTCCCGCTGCTGACGCAAGGGATAAAGTAATAAATTTAGTGGCCAAATGTTAGCTAGGGCGAACAGAAGTGCTCTAGCTTGTGCAATCTGGGATTCCACTTCTACGCGCCAGTCATGTCAATGAAGCGTAATGCAGTAGTGGAACGCCTTTATAAAGGAACGCCTAGGAAACCCTTTGTCGTACAAGTCACTTCATTGTAAAGGTTGCGCAGCGCACAGATCAAACAAGAACATGGACATAGTTATTCCTCAAGAATACAGGTCATTCCATTGCGGAGACGTTGGTTGTAGAAGAAGAACAACTTTATTGTAGAATATAACGCTCGATGGGTGGAGCCCCTAGACAAGGGCCCCACTGGCTTCCGCGCGCCGTCTTGCTTGTCGGATGATGGCCCTTTGGACCTCTTCCTGTGAGCTGGACAGCGCCGCCTACCATTGTGTATGCTCCGTAATTTCTGTGTTTGTCTTTTGTGGATATGCCATGCAAGCCCATGAGATGTGGTCTAAGGTTGGCGTGGCTCCGCACCATGGGCATGTGTCCGTATATCTTTCCGGATGAAGTTTATGGAGAATGTGCAGGTTGTTATATATATAGGTTTGCAGCTTTCTCCATATAGTAGAGGTGCTAAACTGTATACAAGTGTACGTGCGGTCTGAATATCGCACTACTATGTGTGCAGCGCCAGAAGACCTAGCGACGATCGGGAATAGTGCAACGGGAGCCGACTGACAGGTGTAGAAGCTTGCGTGTTACCGCTCATAACCACTGCAGTTAGTCTGACAAATTTTGATATCTTCTGACGAATGCTCCGTCATTTGATCGTTCATGAGAAAATGAGAGCAGCCTTCTTAAACCGCTTCGATAGGAGCGAAATCCTCTTAGCTCAATACTTCCTACGCGAAGCGCTTGCAGAGCAGAAACGCGATTTTGAAGGTCTCATTTGGCAAGAACGCTCATTTTGAGAGTCGAAAACAAAGAAACGCCTACACCGACTGTTATTTGCAAGAAAAATCGGATTACGTGAATGTCACCGTGTAAGCGTGACGTGATACATGCAGTGACCCAAGCTGACGTCAAAAGTTTATCGAGGAGCGCCAGATGCCCGTTGGCCCCTCCAAGACATACTGAGTGGCACACAACCAGCGGTCCTATGGATACATACCCAGTGGTATGTATTTTATGCATGTCTGATATATCATCAGCGATTCTTTTTGCGCTGTTTTTCTATTTGCATGATTTAGTACGCGACAATGTTACCGTGAGCAGTAAGATATCATGTGGATTATAAAAGATCTCGCTCTACGTCTTAGCTTACCACGGTGAGCTCTGCTTGCGGGGTGCATTTCCATCGCAATACACACTAATTTTCTACTTTATATATTACCTGATGCCACGAATTTGACTGGTTTCCTACAAATGTGGTGACTGTTCTCAAAAGGAGACACACAAAAATGCATTTCCTTTACTTAGGCCTTAATGCCCGCCGTGCGAAATCTCTGGCAGCACTGCGAGCACCTCAGCTCCGTCGTCTGCTTCAAAGGTGGGTGCGGTGACTTCTGCTCTTTGTGGCGCTGTTCGCAAACACGTCGCTGACGAGCCGCTGTTACCTTACGACAGCTGCCCGGTGCCCGCACCAACTCACCCAGCATTAATTGCGTCAAATTTAATTTTTTATGCGAAGCATATTACTAGAGCTCAACACAGATCCTCAGGCGTGGCGGTGTCACCTTCAATACCACGTGACACCGTGACGTCACGACAGAGGAGAAACGGGGCTCCAACTCGCGCCGTCGCTCGCGGCATCGCCCCCCGCATCGGACGCGGTGAGCGTCGAGCAACGCAGCGTTCGGCGCGACAATGATTTATTCATGAAGTGCAACGCCACAGACACCGACACCGACGACACCGGCTTTTGTGCGACACGAGCTCAAAAAGTTAAAATAAAGGCTAGTATGCTTCGCATCCTGCGTGTAACCTTAGCTAAGCCACAGCCATTTGTTTTCTTCCACAACAGTTCAGCAAGATATCCGGCACAGACATGCTGGCTCAGGAAAATCGGAAAATAGTTGGTACGTATTTCTAACCTAGCAGCAACACAATATAAAAAAAAACATTGGGTACGCCGTAGCCACTCATTCGCAAAGAATTTTATTATTGGGACGCGTACTTTCATACATGGAGGCAGTAGCTATTCGCCAAGCATGCAGGAAAAAAAAAACAAATAATACCGCGCCACCCTAATCATCCATTGGAGTACAAAAGTCGAGCGTCGTGCATATTTTCCCTGTTTATAACTTTTATTTATTTATTTATTTATTATGCGAAGCATATTACGAGGGCTCAACCCAGCTCCTCAGGCGCGGCGGTGACCATGAAATCACGTGACACCATGACGTCACGACAGAGGAGAAGTGGCTTTGGCTCAACTCTTGCAAGACGGGCTGGGTGGGAATCGAACCAGGGTCTCCGGAGTGTGGGACGGAGACGCTACCACTGAGCCACGAGTACAACGCTTCAAAGCGGTACAAAAGCGCCTCTAGTGAATGCGGTGTTGCCTTAGAAACGCGCTGTTTCTAAGGCGTGCGTCTCTTGCTCAGGCGCACATTTCGTTGCCGCGCCGAACGCTGCTTTGCTCGACGCTCACCGCGTCCAATGCGGGGCGCGTAGTCGCTGCCCTGTAGCCCATTGTCTTACACCCCTTGGCGGGTCGACGGGAACGCTGTCGCGTTCCACTCTTGAAGGCGAAGAAGTAATGCATGAGTTGTTTCTTCGTCTAGCCGAACCAAATATAGCCAAGCAACAGCAGTTCACCAGGCTAAACAGTGGTTCAACAACTAAAATAAAGGCTAGTATGCTTCGCATCCTGGGCTTAACCTTACCTAAGCCACAGCCATTTATTTATTTATTTATTTAATATTTATTTCGGATACTTTCCTGGCCCGAAGGCATTACAGAAAGGAGTGGTAAGTGAACAAAAAATGTACATAATTATACAATAATAGGTATTACAAAACAGCAGAAAATACAGCAGTTTTGAAGTTGCCAACGTCAGAAATGGCAGCGATGGAGGGAGGAAGGTCGTTCCAGTCGGCGCTGGTTTTGGGAATAAAAGAACCATGACACATCTTTGTTCTAAAATATGGAACACCAACTTTAAACATGTGATCGAAACGGGATGAAATGTATGAAGGGCGAGTAATAAGATGATCCCTTAATAGTGGGTTGTGGTGATACAGCCTGTGGAAAAGACACAGTCTAAAACATTTACGGCGCAATGAAAGCTCCGGTAATGTGTGTTTTTCATGGAAGTAATGCTGGCGTAACGGGAATAGTTA